>NC_034184.2:62223075-62545575 GCF_002021735.2 Oncorhynchus kisutch | reverse complement strand
TGGCTGAAAAAAACTGATAGTAAGAATATTGTTGGAGCTGTTTCTGTTCAATTTCAGTGCAGCTTTTGATATCATTGAGCAAATCAAATCTAGTTTCTCACATGCGCTGAATACCACAGGTGTCGAACTTACAGTGAAATGCTTACTTACAATCCCTTAACCAACAATGCAGTTTTTAGAAAAATATGTGTTAAGTAAAAAATAGCTTAGCACAAAATAAGAAAGAAAAGTAACAAGTAATTCAAGAGCACCAGTAAAATAACAATAGTGAGGATATATACAGGGGGTACCGGTACAGAGTCAATGTATGGGGGAACCGGTTAGTCGACGTAATTGAGGGAATATGTACATGTAGGTAGAGTTAAAGTGACTATGCATAGATAATAAACAGAGAATAGCGCCAGCGTAAAAGGGGGGGGGGGGCAATGCAAATAGTCTGGGTAGCCATTTGATTAGATGTTCATGAGTCTTATGGCTTGGGGGTAGAAACTGTTGAGATGATTTTGGACCTAGACCTAGGTGGTCTTGAGTTTTTTTCCCCCTCTGGATGCACATTCAACATGCTGGTAGAAATGATGTAAAACAAATTTAAGTTTCCCTGCATTAAAGTCCCAGGCCACTATTGCTTTAAAAACGTAGGTGTTATGGATTTGCATTCTCTGCCTTATCATTGCCTATCAAATAGAACACAGAGGGGTTTCTTTAATTGAAAACCTCTAATGCAAATTTGGTTGAGTGTGGTGTACCGCAGGGCAGGCGGCTAGGGCCATTATTATTTTCTGCATTTTATTAATTACCTTCCACTGACCTTGAATAAAGCCTGTGTCAATGTTCAGTGACGACTCAACAGTATACACATCCGCTACAACAGTAAAATAAATAACTGACACCCTTAACATAGAGCTCCAGTCAGTTTTAGAATGGGTAACTAACAATAAGCATTTTTGGGGGGTCAAATCACTCGCTCAATGCTAAACCTCATTTAGAGCTACTATTGAATAATGTAGCGATTGAGCAAGTTGAAGAGACTGGACTGCTGGGTGTAACCCTAGATAGCAAGCTATCATGGTCAAAACATATAGACTCAATGGTTGCTAAAAATGGGAAGAGGTCTGTCCATGATAAGGCGTTCTTTCTTGACATCTCAGTCAACCAGATACTGTAGGTCCTACAGGCCCTAGTTTAGTTTTTCTGGGCTACTACCCAGTTGTGTGTTAATGTGCAGCAAAGAGAGACATCGGTAAATTGCAGTTGGTCCAGAATAGAGCAGCACGTATTGCACTTAGATTTACACGGGGGGGGTGACTTGCATGTCAATCTCTCCTGGCTCAAAGTTGAAAAGCAGCTGGCACACAGTTCAGACACTCAGCGGTACAACACAAGACATGTAATCTTCACAGTCCCAAGAGCCATGACTACATGAAACTCTCTGCCACCCCAGGTAACTCAAGCTAGCAATAAAACCAGATTCAAAACCCAGATCAAAGAACACCTTACGAGACACAGCCATTTTGATATATTTTGTATTGTAATTTGCACTGTATTATGTATTGTATCATGTAAGTGGGTGGCCTTGCACGAGCCTTGGCTTGTGCGAGCCGGAATGGCTCAACGGGCAGGAGCCATCTCCTTTTTCTGAGGTGTGAGGCAGAGACAGTAGATTATGTAGTGTTTTGTAGTATTATGTTGTGTTAGGTACAGTATATTATGTCTATTACGCATGTTATTTGTTTTGTTTCCTGTTTGAACCACCGGAAGGTTAGCCCCTCCCTTGGCAGCTGCTAATTGGGGATCCCAATCAAATACGAAATACTAAACACAGAACATTGTGCCAAATCAGTATGATTTCTATATTGTGACTTTCTGACATCATTACTATAAGACAACCAATGCCAGAGAGAATCCTCAGGAGAAAATACTAAGAAATGGGGAAAAGTTACAAATCATGTCACAACTAACTGCCATATTGGACTGTAGTGTCTGAGGGACCCACAGTTGAAAGGGCACATATCTAATATATTTTGCACCAGATTCATAATGTCTCGTTGGCCATGTCCAAGAAAATAACCAGTATTCATACAGTATGTTATCTGAGACAATGGCAGAACTAACATTAACATGACAATATTCAAACATTATCCGAGTGAATGCGAGTCTGTGGAGATACCTTAGTTTACACACTCCATTGTGTACTCGGGAGTAGATCATTTGAGCTAATTCCTAAGCAAATCACTATATCGCAACGACCGTGGCTACGCAAACAGCCATGAGTCAATTACTTATTCCCTAAGAGCATCTTGTTGTTTTAGTGGCCACATTCAAGCACAAGGGCCTCTAACTCCTAAGTAAACTCTCATGCAGATAATTGACTTGTAGTCGAATACCTCTGTTTGTTCCCGACCCGTCTCCGGGTGACCAAGACCAGGCGCTGAGTCACAAGAGAGGGCCTTTTGTTTTGTGTTTGGCCGTCTTCGGTCCAATAATGCCCCATATGAAAGGAGCGGTCTCTTCTCATTGGCCCCGGCCTCCCCCATGCAGCCCCCCCATGCAGCCCCCCATTAAGCCGGGCTGACACAATGGGAGCGGTGGTGGGGACGAGAGCTCCCATGGAGAGCTTGCTCTTCACTGGTCTGTGTGTTTATTTAAGCAGGAAGTGAGGAAGCATCTTCTCTAGAGGAAGAGTGGTGGAGGGGTGGCTATCCGTCAATGGGACTGGATGTCAGCTGTTCCCAGGCCAGAGACACTAAGGGACACACATATTGATCTGACAGTAGTGTAGGAAAGGCCTGCTGATCCTAGATCAGCTGCACTGACTCAATGATTCAATAGTTATAAAAAGTGGTTGGTCAGAGCTCTGCTGGTCTCTAAGACTCCACAGTTTCCCATTTTAGACATGCAATGCCCTGCACCCACACGACGATGGCAACCCCTGACCCTCCATCTTTAATATTGAATGGCGGGTGCCTTCCCTGCAAGAATTTATAAAGTAAACAATTCTCCTAGCTCCTGCCAGTAATTGTACTCTCCCTTTCCTAATAGAGGCGATGTGCAGCAGGAGAGAGAGAGGGGGGAGGGACAAAGGACAGTTAATTTGTGATTTCCTCCGCTCATTTGAAGGCAAATTAAGTGTCAAGCAGCTAATACAGAGCATATTTCATTTTATGAGCTTTTAATTTAATTCTGTCGGCCTCATATCGCCCAGTGCTGTTAGCGTAGCCTAACGCTCCTTCGTTCCTCCCTCGTCTGCGGCACCAGGCCATAAATAAACATGTTTCAATTATACCCATCACAATAATAGGATAGGATTCTGTTCATTTGCGACGTCGGTTAGACGGCAGAACATATCATGGGAAAATGAGCCGGCGGTGGCAGCTTGTTTTTCTACCGGACACAGTCCTAGCGTTAGCGCTGTTAGCGTTAGCGCGGCAGCTAGCGTTAGCGAGGTTGGATTGATTGTACCGCCGCAGGGCCAGGCCCACTGTAATTACCAGCTATAATGAGAGCCCTGCATGGGGAAGTAATGGCAATAATACTCTACTGTGTACTTAGCCATATCTTTAAGAGGGCTAATAACGATTCATTCTGCTCACTAAGGAGAGCTTGTCTTAAAACAATTCAATATTTCTCTCTGAAATACCCCCACCTGTCCCCCTGGTCCCTGAAGGACTGTGCTTGTTCTCTCTGTGTGCAAGACCACTGACTGCATTGTTGGGGGTGACTGGATCAAAATGCTCCTTTATAAGAAATTCTTAAAAACACTGTGCATTAGACCGAATCGCCAGATGTATGGTTCCAAAACAATACTGAGTACTGTTACAGTCAAAATCTGAAGCAAAACTACAGTGGCCTACATAACTCTGCCATCTGTAGATGGACTATACAGACCGTAAACTTAACTTCAATAGCGTGTAACACTGTTGCCTACTCTAAAAAGCAGCAAAAGTAATGACATTGTGAGCGGAGGACCGTAGGTTCCAATTTGAAAGGGACATGTGTAACTCGGTAATGTGTGTACTAGTACCCAAGTCAATTTGAATAAGACCGTCCACTAAACAACCGACTTGTAATCATGAAAAATGGGGCCTTTCAGCGCTGCGTGTCGTGTTAAGCAGCAATACAAGTGGATGAACAGGCGGTAAGTACAGCGGCGACCACGCCTCCACTGACTGGTTGAGCAAACGAAGCGCGCCAGCCAGATAACTCCTGTCTGGACAGAGAGCGAGTGACTGAACACGTTTGTTCGGTGCAGCGCAACTCCCCCCCCCCCCCCCCCCCCCTAATTTAATTCAGTGGGTTCCATGTCTCCCACTTCCCCCTAACCTGTGCTCCAGGTCTCTCCAAAGCGCCTTTGACTGATAACAAGCAGGACTGTTTGTTTGAGCCGTGTTGGCAGCGCGTGTTCTCCCCATTATCTCCACATAAGCTAAATGCTAAATTATATTTGGTATTTTGTTTGCGGTGACACAGGGCATCAATCATCCACTCTTTTTTATTTCCTCACCTCTCCCTCTCTCCTTACCTCAGGGAGAGAGGGAGAGGGGTTGAATGGGGGGGAGGCATAAAAAATTCATTACGCTTAGTGGCACATCGGCAAGGGAGAGATATGACTCCCGAGCACGAGGGAGGGTGAGGGTGGAGTGGGGGAGTTGATAATGATGAAGAATATAAAACATAATGCTGCCCCATCCAATTTGTCCCCGTCGCGCACTGATCGCTTCCTTCCTGTCTCCGGGTTAGAAACTAGCACCGCAAGGGCAACAGAACATCCACTGCTAGTCCTCACTGTTCAGACAGAACAGAGGGAGAAAGCGGTAGAAGGAGAGACAGAGAAAGAGAGGGGAGAAGGAGGGAGACTGAATGAGAGTGAGAAAGAGAGAGGCTAGTGTGTGTGTGTGTGTGTGTGTGTGTGCGCGCACAGAAACTGAGGGAATCCCCTAGTACAGAGGACATTGATGTGTAGCTGCTGACCTGGCCAACCACGTCAGTGAAGCCTTAGGAGAAATATGGGAATGGGAGACTCAACCCATACATGTTCCTCTGCTTAATGCACTTACTTATGTGTGATCATGTATGTGTGGCGGGGGGGAGGGGGGGGGGGGGGGGGGGGGTGTATACATGGTACAGTGCATGTCAGAAAATGTGTGTGTGAAGGTGTGTATGTCAGTACAGTTATTTGTGTGTCAGTGAAGGTGTGCATGTCAGTAGAGTTACTCGTGTATCAGTGAAGGTGTGCATGTCAGGTTGAGAGTTGCATCGTCTCGTCTTGACAAGGCTTGATCACTGTGCTTATGAGAATCACACGCCCCGGGCTCTCGTCTCCATGTTTCTGACACGTGTTCATTTGCCTGTCTCTGACATGTGGATCATGTTGCTGCCAGACAGGGCCCGTGGCCTTTGATCTGGGGAGCACAGAGCATCTCTGAGGAGGATGCAACACTCCCAGAGAAAAACAGGAGAAACATATTTATATTGTCATTACCACTACTTTGAGTTGATACTGACACCAATGATATGATACTAATATCCAAAAGACTTCTCAGTAGGCCTGACAAACTATGCATTATTTTCTGTTGAGAAGAAGTGTCTCGGTGTGTGTGCGGTGCACGTAAGAGGGGCTGTGTGTGTGTGTGTGTGTGCGTGCGTGCGTGTGCGCGTGTGTGCGTGTGTGCGTGTGTACAGTCTGTGACACTCACACGTGCAGCGGGGGAACAGGGGACGGCTCGTAGATGTAGCGTCCCTGGGCGTGTCTGTCATCGATGGGCACCGGCGGATGGAAGGCAGGAAAGAACTGTGGCGGGGCTGCATAGGGGTAAGAGAGAGAGAGAGAAAGACAAGGGGACAAATAGAGAAAAAAGAGCGTTAAACAGACCATCAGCTTTAAAGCACATATCTCTTTACCAACCATTGAATCGTGGTTGTATTGACTCAATGTGTTTTTATGGGCATTCCTAAGTAATGTGCTTCTTCAGCCGGTCTAAGTGCAGAGTAATGAAAAGCAGTGGTTGATGGCTATCTTTCAGGAGGCCCTGCCCAAATGAGACCTCATTAAAAACAACTGAACTAAAAAGCCTCACTGCCTTGGAATGTTCACTAGGAAGTCCACCTAAAACAACTCAGGGATATAACTCAAAATAAACAGAGACACAAATTAACTGCAAGGGGACGGCGCCATTTTTATTTTTCATGCTGTAAGGCTGATCAGGCATAAATACACTTTTTACACAAAGACTAACACTGAGGAACAACCACTGAGGGAATTGGGAGAAAAATTGAGGATGTGTTTGGAAGCAGGGAAATGATTCGTTACAACTGTCTGAAAGAAGTGGGAGGCTGTCTAATTCCTCATATAAAACATTAAAACATTTGCATAATATCAGCTCCCAAGCACTTGGCTATTTTTACCACGAGAGAGAAGCTGCTGAATTTTTGCCAGGGCTGGAAACACACAACTACAGAAGTTCAAGTATCTTCACCTCAATTGCACCCTCTATCCCAGGGTTCCCCAAATGACGCCCCCCCCCACAGGTGATTTTATTTGGCCACACAAGTTTTCAGAACAAAAAATAAATTAACCAATGCACTACTGGTCAAAAGTTTTAGAACACCTACTCATTCAAGTGTTTTTCTTTATTTGTACTATTTTCGACATTGAAGAATGATAATGAAGACATCACAATTATTAAATAACACATATGGAATCATGTAGTAACCAGAAAAGTGTTAAACAAATCGAAATATATTTAATATTTGAGATTCTTTGTTGACAGCTTTGCACAGTCTTGGCATTCTCTCATCCAGCTTCATGACGGAGTCACCTGGAATGCATTTCGATTAACAGCTGTGCCTTCCTCAAAGTTAATTTGTGGAATTTCTTTCTTTCTTAATGCGTTTGAGCCAATCAATTGTGTTGTGACAACGTAGGGGGGGTATATATGGTACAAGACCAAGTCCATATTATGACAAGAATTGCTCAAATAAGCAAAGAGAAACGACAGTCCATCATTACTTTAAGACATGAAGGTCAGTCAATATGGAACATTTCAAGAACTTTGAAAGTTTCTTCAAGTGCAGTCACAAAAACCATCAAGCACTTCGATGAAACTAGCTCTCATGAGGACCGCCACAGGAATGGAAGACCCAGAGTTACCTCTGCTGCAGAGGATACGTTCATTAACCTTTTGCGTGTAGGGGGCAGAATTCATTCATTTTTGACTACAAAACGTACCCATTTGAAACTGCCTATTTCTCAGCCCCAGAAACTAGAATATGCATATAATTGTCAGATTAGGATAGAAAACACTCTAACGTTTCCAAAACTGTAAAAATATTGTCTGTGAGTATGACAGAACTGATATTGCAGGCGAAAACCTGAGGAAAATCCAATCAGGAAGTATTATTTTATTTTTATTATTTTTATTATTTTTATTATTTTGAAACCTCTCTGAAACCTCTCTGTTCCTATGCATCCCTATCCTCCATTTAAAGGGATATCAACCAGATTCCTTTTTCTATGGCTTCCCTAGGGTGTCAACAGTCTTTAGACATAGTTTCAGGCTTTTATTTTGAAAAATGAGCGTGACAGATCACATTGCGTAAGTGGATAGGTGGGGGCTCTCAGAGTGAGTTTTGCGTTACAGAGTAAAGCAGCCATTGTTTCTCCCGGTGTTATTGAAAAACCTACACACCCGGTTGATATATTATCGAATAGATATTTTTAAAACAACCTGAGGATTGATTATAAAAAACATTTTACATGTTTCTGTGGACATTATGGATATTATTTGGAATATACATCTGCGTTGTCGTGACCGCTCTTTCCTGTGGATTTCTGAACATAACGCGACAAACAAACAGATGTATTTTGGGTATAAAAATAATCTTTATGGAACAAAAGGAACATTTGTTGTGTAACTGGGAGTCTCGTGAGTGAAAACATCCGAAGATCATCAAAGGTAAACGATTAATTTGATTGCTTTCCTGATTTTCGTGACCTAGCTACTTAGTGTACATAATGTTTTTCTTTGCTATCGATAAACTTACACAAATGCTTGGATTGCTTTCGCTGTAATGCATAATTTCAAAATCTGAGACGACTGGTGGATTAACAAAAGGCTAAGCTGTGTTTTGCAATATTGCACTTGTGATTTCATGAATATGAATATTTTTTTGTAATATAATTTGACTGTGGCGCTATGCTATTCAGCGGTTGCTGATGAAAATAATCCCGCTAACGGGATGGGTAGCGTCAAGAAGTTGAAGTTACCAGCCTCAGAAATTGCAGCACAAATAAATGCTTCACAGAGTTCAAGTAACAGACACAACTCAACATCAACTGTTCAGAGGAGACTGCGTGAATTAGGCCTTCGTGGTCAAATTGCTGCAAAGAAATCCCTACTAAAGGACACCAATAAGAAGAAGAGACTTGCTTGGGCCAAGAAACACGAGCAATGGACATTAGACCGGTGGAAATTTGTCCTTTGGTTTGGAGTCCAAATGGGAGATTATTGGTTCCAACCGCCATGTCTTTGTGAGACGCTGTGTGGGTGCACGGATGATCTCCGCATGTGTATTTCCCACCGTAAGGCATGGAGGAGGAGGTGTTATGGTGTGGGGGTGCTTTGCTGGTGACACTGTGATTTATTTAGAATTCAAGGCACACTTAACCAGCATGGCCACCACAGCATTTTGCAGCATTACGCCTGCTCATCTGGTTTGAGCTTAGTGGGACTATCATTTGTTTTTCAACAGGACAATGACCCAACACACCTTCAGGCTGTGTAAGGGCTATTTTACCAAGAAGGAGAGTGATGGAGTGCTGCATCAGATGACCTGGCTTCCACAATCCACTGACCTCAACCAAATTGAGATGGTTTGGGATGAGTCGGACCACAGAGCGAAGGAAAAGCAGCCAACAAGTGCTCAGCATATGTGACCCGATTCGGGAAACTAGGCGTATGTCACAAGTCACGAGTTCACAGGAGAGCCCTTTGAATGTAAAACTTTTTTTTTAACTAGCCATGATTGGCTGAAATAATTAGTGTGTTGGACATGCTGAGAGAGGAGTTCGGATTGGTCTGCCATATAGAAGGCTTCTGTCTATTTGAGCTCATCAGTCTGTGTTAGTAATCCTGTCGAACAAAGCTTTTTTATGTGTTGGGTAGTGGAGCTGCATAAGTGTTGCTCTCCACTTTCCGGAGGATCAAGTTTTAAAATCAGTGGAATTGGAGTATGATTGCTAAAGAGATGGAGAAAACACCTGTCACCGGATTACATCTTCAAACTAAGGGCAACCATGGTACGCATTCCTGACAGGTCGACGTGTCCATCATGCATGATGATGTATACAGGTAAGATAGCTAGCAACATTTTCAGATATTACATGTTTCTATTTTGACAGAAAGTGGTTTCATTTCAAGCTAAAGTGTACTATTAGCTATCTAGCTAACATTCGTTGGCTGGCTCCCTAGCTGATGTTATAATTTGTTTCCCAGAGCCGCTTGCTTTTCTAGTTAGAGCCTAATGTTAGCTAGCTTTTGAACCTGGTTGGTTAGCTCCCAGCACTGTGGCATTGTTGGCACTATTCATTGTTGTAACTAGATAACGTTAGCTGGCTGGCTCGTTAGCTAACGATACGTGATGTGTGTACAACTCCCATTGAATATGGCCTGGTGTCAGTAAACGTCTGCAAAAAAGAGTAATGCAATTGTTGCCAGCAGAGATAGATTAGGCTGTTTTCATGTTATTCAGAGGTAAACAAATCATCGTCAAGTGTGGGCTCCGATGCTGAAGGAGTGTAGACAAAAAAGAGCTCTTCACTAGATACCAAAACATTAAAAGGCAATTTTCTCAAAAGTGAGTTGATCAACTTTCAAAGCAGAATTACTTTCCCATTGTTGATATACAATTTTGTAGCTCTGAGTCTCTACTTTTGTCCAATGTAAAAAACACCATTTAAAATGTTGCTACGTAAGACCGAATCCAGGCGTTGAGTCACATATGTGCAAACTCCTTCAAGACTGTTGGAAAAGCATTCCAGGTGAAGCTGGTTGAGAGAATGCTAAGAGTGTGCAAATCTGTCATCAAGGCGAAGTGTGGCTATTTGAAGAATCTCAAATATAAAATGTATTTTGATTTGTTTAACACTTTTTTGGTTACTACATGATTCCACATGTGCTATTTTGATGTCTTCACTATTATTCTACAATGTAGAAAATAGTAAAAATAAAGAAAAACCCTTGAATGAGTAGGTGTTTAAAGCATTTGACCGGCAGTGTATATTTTTGGGGGGATATAAAAGACTGTAAACACACCAGAAAATTATCTCCAAGTGATTTTAATTTTGGAAATCTGTTCCAAAGTATTCCCACACTTAATAAAGAGATACTGTGTATGTGATTGTATACAAATGTAAGCAAGGTTTGAAATGATTATGTTTTAGTCAAATATTATATCTGTTTGTACTTCTTGCAGCCAATTTGCAGTCGACAAATGATTCGTAATTATGTTTCCAACCCCCTGACCATCCGCTCAAGAAAATATCGGCCCTCCGATGAATCTAGTTGATGATCCCTGCTCTATCCTATGGTATATAATCCCCGGAGCTAGCGCTGGAATGTTGTGTTTTGAACACATCATACTGTATATCCATTGTAAGACAAGTTCAAACATGGGCTATGTCTATGTGAGTGCATCTTGCCCATACTACCCGAGGGGCTACTTGAAACCCTACCCTTTTAAAAGTGGAAGAGATTAAATCACACACGCACATACACTACCATTCAAAAGTTTGGGGTCACTTAGAAATGTCCTGGTTTTTGAAAGAAAAGCACATTTATTTTGTACAATAAAATAACATCAAATTGATCAGAAATACAGTGTAGACATTGTTAATGTTGTAAATGACTATAGTAGCTGGAAATGGCTGGTTTTTAATGGAATATATACATAGGCAAATTATCAGCAACCATCACTCCTGTGATCCAATGTTGTGTTAGCTTATCCAAGTTGATCATTATAAGGGGCTAATTGATCATTAGAAAACCCTTTCGCAATTAGGACATTTCTAAGTGACCCCAAACTTTTGAATGGTAGTGTACATAAACACAGAAACACACACACACACACACACACACACACACACACACACACACACACACACACACACACACACACACACACACACACACACACACACACACACACACACACACACACACACACACACACACAAAAACACTGACTCAACTCCAGCCACTTTAATAATGGGAATTGATTGGAAATGATGTAAATATATCACTAGCCACTTTAAACAATGCTACCTTATATAATGTTACTTACCCTACATTATTCATCTCATATGCATACGTATATACTGTACTCTATATCATCGACTGCATCCTTATGTAATACATGTATCACTAGCCACTTTAACTATGCCACTTTGTTTACATACTCATCTCATATGTTATACTGTACTCGATTTCATCTACTGTATCTTGCCTATGCTGCTCTGTACCATCACTCATTCATATATCCTTATGTACATATTCTTTATCCCCTTACACTGTGTATAAGACAGTCGTTTTTTTGGAATTGTTAGTTAGATTACTTGTTCGTTATTACTGCATTGTCGGAACTAGAAGCACAAGCATTTCGCTACACTCGCATTAACATCTGCTAACCATGTGTATGTGACAAATAAAATTTGATTTGATTTGAAACATACACACACACACACACACACACACACAGACACACAAACATACACACGAGTCACATCACAATAGAAAAGCCTGTCTGCAGACCTGTAGACAGTGAGTCTTTATCTGTGACCAGGCGCCTGAACTGGCAGAACACAGTCAAACAGCGAGGGGAGGAGGGGGCTTCGTGATAGGATGTGTTTTTAGTGTGTAAACATCTGGCGCCCGTGTGCCAGCAGGGGGATGGGCAGGCAGCCAGGCAGCCAAGGGAGTGGTGCCCAACAGCTGGATCTAGTTGTGCCCCCTGGTCAATGCCAAACACAGGGCCCACTGCTGGGCAACAACACCAAGAGGTTTATCCCCCCCCCTGGCCCCGTCCGACTTGCTGTTCTACCTCAAAAATCACTGCTTTGACACCCTCTACCCTTAACAATCACTACTTAAACACTACCTCAACACACACTACCTCAACACTCCTTATTAATACATGACTTACAGCTTGGCCACCTGCCCTGCCCCTGATCAAGCAACAGGGCACAACTCAGACAGGCTTTGTTTAGTGGAATTGCAGGGCTTGCATGTCTTAAAAGAGAAGTGCGTTGAGTCGCATTACGTTTCATGTAAGCAGACAGCCATAAATCAGATGCATCCCGGTGAATAGATTAGGAATGTTTTCTATGATTGCACACCAGTTATAATAACAAATCATGGCTTGCATTGTAAAGCAAAATAGAGTGTATAGTGGTCTTAACATGTCTTAACAAGGAAACGGATACTTTGATCACGAGGCTCAAAACACATGCTATGGAACAAGTCTGTAATAGCCACACAAAAAAAACGTTCCATTGTATTACGCAAATGTGAAAAATCCTTTGAAATGAACTTGTTTTTGTGAGAAAGACAAGAAAGCAAAGAGACGTGCTAGCTAAATACCTACTGTAGCAGCACTCTGGCACTGTGTTTGACCTCAGAGTATCTGTCTCTTTGATAGCTTCCTTCTGATGACTCATGTTTGGCATGGTCTTCTCTGAACGAGAGGAGGCAAAAGGGTGGAATCTGCTATCACTTGTGTTTACCTAACAACTCTTAGCTCCGATGCACTAAGCAGCATAGGTTTGCTAGGGTCTCTACCATATCCTTGACCGCTCATGTCAAACCCTGGGCTGTAACTTCAACCCGTGAGGCAGGAGAGAGGTCTATGGAGGGTCTATAGAGATTTCAGACTGCAGAACCTCTCCTTCGTTGACCTCTCCTCCAGACATTCGTGCTACAGCTCCTCTTACACCACCTCCCTTCTCACCTCCCCCATCCTCCCTCACCTCCTCCCTCACCTCCTCCTTCACTACATCCGCCGCTCTACTCTAGATTACCCAGATCCCCCCTCTGTTTATCCCTCTGGAGCGGCTCACTCAACACACCCCTGCCCCCCCCCCCTGCTTCTTCTCCTCTTTCCTCCCCCCCTTCATCGGTCTCCTCTCCTCTCGCCCTCCCTTCTGGTGTCAGCCCACAGTCCTCCTTCGCCTCAGCAGTCAGCAGTCGATTAGGGGAGCTGGTTTATTTGAATCCCTGTCTGAAGTTTACTTTAGCAGGGCCTCTATCTAAATAAGCTCTGCCACCTCTTTTACCCCATGCCACACTACCTCCATTAGGCAGGCTAACAGCCTTGTGTGCCACTTGAGGGAATGTATGCAGTGCCGAGAACAAGGGAAAAGATAGATAGAGAGAGAGGGAGGGAGGGAGGGAGGGAGGGAAAGAGAGAGAGAGAGGGAGGGAGGGAGGGAGGGAGGGAGGGAGGGAGGGAGGGAGGAGGGAGGGAGGGAGGGAGGGAGGGAGGGAGGAAAGAGAGAGAGAGAGAGGGAGGGAGGGAGGGAGGGAGGGAGGGAGGGAGGGAGGGAGGGAGGGAGGGGAGGGGAGGGAGGGAGCCCAGGAGAGAGAGAGAGAGAGAGAGAGAGAGAGAGAAGAGAGAGGGGGGAGGGAGAGAGAGAGAGGTAGAGCCCCGGGAGAGAGAGAGAGAGAGAGAGAGAGGGAGGGAGAGAGAGATAGAGCCTGGGAGAGAGAGAGAGAGAGAAGAGAGAGAGAGAGAGAGAGAGAGAGAGAGAGAGAGGAGAGAGAGAGAGAGAGAGAGAGAGAGAGAGAGAGAGGGAGGAGAGAGAGAGAGATAGAGCCCGGGAGAGAGAGAGAGAGAGAGAGAAGGAGAGAGAGAGAGAGAGAGAGGAGAGAGAGAGAGAGAGGAGAGGATAGAGCCCGGGAGAGAGGAGAGAGAGGGAGGGAGAGAGAGATAAGAGCGCGGGAGAGAGAGGAGAGAGAGAGAGAGAGAGGAGAGGAGAGAGAGGAGAGAGAGAGAGAGAGAGGAGAGGGGAGAGAGAGAGATAGAGCCGGGAGAGAGAGAGAGAGAGAGAGAGAGAGAGAGAGAGAGAGAGAGAGAGAGAGAGAGGGAGAGAGAAGAGAGGGAGGGAGGGAGGGAGGGAGGGAGGAGGGAGGGAGGGAGGGAGGGAGGGAGGAGGGAGGGAGGGAGGGAGGGAGGGAGGGAGGGAGGGAGGAGGGAGGGAGATAGAGCCCGGGAGAGAGAGAGAGAGAGAGAGAGAGAGAGAGAGAGAGAGAGAAGAGAGAGAGAGAGAGCGCTCCATCCCACAATCCATCACCACTGTCTCCTGTGGGGACTACTTTGTTGACTCTGGGAGTAAATTGCCCTTGCTCTTCTGGATATTCACGGCATGTATTCCGGGGCCTCTTTAGAATACAGACACAGCTGGGAGAGTTAATGCGCGTGTCACAGCTTTGAGCGTCCCCACCGCTGCTGCCACAACACCACTGTATGGACTAGCATTCCATAGGAGAGAGTGTAATGTGTATGCATTTGCCCCAACTGCACAGAGGTCCTATAACCGCCCATGGCAATGTGAGTATGATTAAGTAAACCATTATAGGGTAAAGCAGAAGTCTGCATCCAAAATGGTACCTTATTCCCTATTTAGTGCACTAGTTTTTTCCCGGGGCACATAGGGTGGTCAAAAGTAGTGCACCATATAGGGACAAGTGTGCAATTTGAGACGCATCCTGTACTATACCAACCAAATACAGTACGTCCCTAACAGGCTGAAATCCTCAGAAATAATGGGCACAGTCTGGCAACTTTTGCTTTGGGGGAAAGCAAATTATCAAAATGTATCAATTTGAGTACATTTCCAAAACCGCAACTCAACAGCAATTCATCACTAACCAGTACCAAATAAGTCTCACATTCTTTTGAAGTATTTTAATGACCCTGAATAACTTTGCATAAGAGCAGAGTATTAATGTTTCGTTTCATATTTCTTTTAGGGACGGAACTCATTAAGACGTGATTACAAATGGGTGTGTAATGAAAGGACAATTAGTTGGCGACTTTGACCAGACTCATTAGTTGTAATTCTAACACCAACACACTGTTACCGAGGACCAAAAGCCTACTGCTTCCCCTTCGTTAAGAAGAGGATGATAATTACTTTGTCTTTTATTGGACACATAAAAGGGTTTTTAAAGAGGAGGGGGATTGAGAGAATAAAGCCTAAAGCAGATCATTCTAGTGGTTTCTTATTAGCTCATGTATTCCCTCAATGTAAGGTCTAGTAAGGTCTAGAGTATGGCTATAGTTTGTGTGTTGCCGGCGCTTGAAAATAATCTGAAGAGTCAACCATACTCTCGCCGACCATACTGTCCCCCGTGTTACCTCTTCAGAAGGTTGACGACTAGTCATAAGGGGAGATTCCTCCTGTCCCGTACTGACTGCTCCCGGCTCTCCTCCAGCGCTGTGCCTGCGTCCCGAATGGCGCCCCTGAGTCGCGCCCCCCCCAAAACGGCTCCCTATTCCCGACACAGTGCACTACTTTTGACCAGGGCACTAAATAGGGAAAAGGGAGCCCATTGGGACGTGCGCACACTGTGTCATCCGCAGCCTGACACTGAGGAAGAACAGTCATCCAGAACCCACCGAGTCTCCTCCGCTCCTCCATGCTCTGGTGCAAAAGCACAAAGACGCACTGACAGATTGTCATAACCGACTGAAGCGGAGTGAGAAAAGGGGCTGCTGCCGGGCCTGCTCTGCTCCACAGGTTTGTGAATGGGTAATGTGGAACATATGACAGCGGCGCTGGGGCCTGCAGCACTGCCAGGTTTCATTACGCCACTTCTCTCCTCGCTCATGATCTCAACACTCAGGCACGCTGCCTTCACCGCTGCCCGAAGCCAGATGATGACTGACGAGCGAGTGGGAGAGCGCTGGCTGAGTTGAGCGCGTGAGAGATGCTCGTTGAGGGCGCGTGCGCGTAGGACCGACTACGAGTCACGGCATGTGGACGTGAATGAGTGAGCGCTTGTACGCCTACGCGACGTTCGGGTTCACAAAACCTGCGGCCCCTACGATCCCCTAACCTTCTCTCAACTCCACAAACTGTGCGACGCCGACCCTTCCCTCGCAAAACACCTCCACGTGATCGAGGATCACACCAGCACACCTGTGTCTCTGTTCGGCTACAACTGTTCACATGAAGGGAACCCCATGCGGACTGTGTCAACATGGCGAGGAGTGTGTGTGATGTCGGAGGTTGTTATTTGGGATGGAGGGCTGCGGAACGTCCCCATCGCCTCCAGATCAATCCCTCGCCCCCCTGCACCACTGCTCTAGTTGTTTGCTTGTGTTTGCTTCCACTGAGACCTCAAGCTGTTTTCAACATGTAAATAACACATTCCCGGGGACTGTTCGGCTCAGCTCAGTGGGAGTTCCTGTTGACTTTTGGAGCGTTTTGCTGAATTACTGTCCCAGATTGTTGCACGTCTAATGGGCTAATTACCGCTGTATAAATTAGCCTAATGCTCTCGCTGTGCTGAGGCTCTCTGCAGTACTGTACTAGGTGTGTGAGCGGCCTAGACTCAGCAAAACAGCTAGTGTGCGTGTGGGTGTGTTTTCGTGGGTGTGCGTGTGTGTTTGACTGGGGAGAAAACAGATCCTTTACTCAGCAAAGACTAACTGTGAGAGAGAAGACAAGGCAAGAGGGTAGAGGTTAAATAAAAGAAGTGTGTTTAAAGTGTTGGCTTGCCAATCTCTCTGCCATTCATCATCGAGAGAAGGGTTGGCAGATTGCACTTTCTCCTTTCCCAGTAAATCAATACACTTCTCTTCTTCCGCTCTCGTTACCTCCTTTTTCTCTCGCTGTCTCAAAGAAGCAAAGAACGTTCTAGTTTACACTGCATAAGTCACTCTGTGCAGGGTGTTTTGGTGTTGTGCCTATGTATTGCTGACAGTTCCTTACATACTGGGGCATATACTGTAGATGTTTTTTAAACCAATCAGGAAGCAGGATAGAGATGAGGGTTGAGATTAGGCAGTGAATATGTTTGGTCAAAGCAATTTACCCTCCCTTATTCCCCTTACCCCCATACTCCTTTACCCCCTACCCCCATACTCCTCTTACCCCCTACCCCCGTACTCCTCTTACCCCATACCGCCTACCCCCGTACTCCTCTTACCCCCTACCCCCGTACTCCTCTTACCCCACCCCAAATAGCATAATGGAAGTCCTGCATCGGCAAGACATTTACCAAGTGGAGTCAATCTTAACAAATTGCGCTCCCAGTGAGAGCCCTCGCTTTGTCTCAGAATGGAGCTACACACGTACCACTCTCCGCGAACTGTACCCCTACACCAGCTCCCCTGACATACCTTCCTTCCCTCCCTCCTTTTCTCCCTCCATGCCAGCACAGAGCAGCAGAGTAGAAGTTGAGGCTATTTTGTGGGGTCCTCTGCAGAGAGCCAATCTATCTACTGCATTTGGTGAATTCCTACAGATTGGCCTAAACTGCAGGGGGGGGGGGGGGGAGGACAAAGCGCATTGCGTCGGTTCGCCCTCCTCTTTCTCCTCCTCCCCCTTTTCCTCCCTTTCCTTCCCCACCCTCCTCCTTCTCCCCCTTCCCAGCCGGGTAGAGATTTACACTGCACTAAACTCCTGTCTCTCTCTCTCTCTCTCTCTCTCTGCCTCTCTCTCTCTCACTTCCATCTCCATCTCTCCCATCTCTCTCCCGCTCTCTCTCTCTCTCTGCTTAGTGCCTGGTCCCCCGAGCAGCCAGTCCAAACAATGATACATCTGGCGGTGGAAAGGAAATGACTGAAACCTCAGGTTAACTCAACAGGCCCATGCTATACGCATATTTCTGTTTTACTCCCATGTGATTTATGGTGGTTCGAGATTATCCTATTTTCAGATCTGTGTTGTTTTTAAGGTCCATGTTTAAGTATTTAACCCCAGTGAATAAATAAAGAGGAACATTGTGTGCCAGACCATTCACTAAACCTTTATTTTAAGCATGGCTAATGCATGGTGTATACAGTATATAGCACCATACAGTATATGATTAAATAAAGTCACCCCACAGCCTACCTCTGCAAATGAATCAACAAAACTCTTTGAGTGTCCTTAATGTCATGAATTTGACTTGTGATTTCAACTTGAATGTGTTATTGTGTGTGTATGGTAATATCCATGTGGATATCAGCAAACACTTGAAATAAGATAAGACAAGATGTCATTTTTTGTCTATTAGTGTAGAGAGATTAACCAATATTTTGTAAATAACTTATTGACCAACATTGGTTCAATTATTTGAATTCCATTTCGGTTGGGTTTTTTCTGTGAGCTCAATGCGCACATTGTGCAGTTTCTCTGTAGATAAATCAGATCAAGCCCATACGGTGCGATGTAGTAATGAGTTGTAGTTTCCAACAGGCCAATATTCCACATAGCTTAGCGCAGAAAACATGGTAATTAACTACAATGACCATAATCAATACCCCAGGCCTAGGTGTGAGGATACATATTTTATTCTACAATATGAGGAGGACTAAAAATGCTTTTCAGTCTCACTGACTCACCCAATGATCAGCAGCTTGCTCGCTGGTGATGGCATACGAGAGAGCGAGAGAGAGAGAGAGACAGAGAGAGAGAGAGAGAGAGAGAGAGCAAGAGAGAGAGAGAGAGAGAGAGAGGCTATGTGCTTCTCTCTCTCTCTCTCTCTCGTTTTACTTTGTAAAACAATATTTGGAATTTGATCAAATATTTTGGTAGCCTACCGCTGAAAGATTATTAGAGTCTTCTCTTTTCAGCAGGAGACATTTGCTTTCCAACCTGTGTTTTCCCGCGATTGTAAACTATTTGAAATATGGCGAAAGGCCCGTTTTGTCTGCATGCTGTTTGTTCACTGACATATTTGCTGTGCGTTCCCGACTGCAGGCCATGCCTTGTTATTGGGTTACACACTACAGCTAGGCTATTTTTAAAATAAGCTATTTCTCCTCTGTGGCAAAATGTTAGGCTTTCTCATGGTGTCGTAGGCTATTCTGAATGATTTCATTTCTTTCTGAACAGACAGCAGTAACTCCCGAGTGGCGCAGCGGACCATGGCACAGTGCTAGAGGCGTCACTACAGACCCTGGTTAGATTCCAAGCGGTATCACAACCAGCCGTGATTGGGAGTCCCATAGGGCGGCGCACAATTGGCCCAGCGTCGCCCGGGTTTGGGTTTGGTCGGGATAGGCCGTCATTGTAAATAAGAACTTGTTAACTGACTTGCCTAGTTAAATAAAGGTTAAATATATATTTTTTAAATGAAAACTCGAACTTTGGCAAATTTATTTACATTTATCAGACGTGCTGCAGCTCCTTCAGAAGCGTTTGCGTGGCTCTATAAGGAAATATATGAGGAAGTGCAATGCTGGAGAGATGAGAGTCTGCAGGATGGTTGTGTTTTCATTGTGTTTATTCAAATTTTTACATTGCAAAAAGTGACATTTATATTTAATGCCACAAGAGGTAACGAATCCGGCCAAATAGGTTCCGGAAGGAAACAGTCCAAAACTGAGCCGGATCCTGTTCTGGCTCCTGCCTATAGCCCCCCATATCTCCACAGTGCAGCTCCACCGTGGGCCCCACGGCAGGTCATATTGGGGCTGACCCAGCATGACAGCGTGTATAAGAGTAACCCTGCCTGACTCTGTGAGAGTCAGTGACTGTGAGGCTAATAACACACAGACCTGGTACGGCAGGGGAAAGAGGCACCTCAATTCTAACCCACGCAGAGTGAGGCTAGCTAGTGAGCAGGGTTGGGATTCAACAAGGCATTGGTCAGCGTGACTGGTCACTGTGGCCCGGGGGCATTCAAGTTGATATCCACATGTGTTATGAAAGAACAGACAGCGTAGGAAATAGCATAAGTGGCAAATAAAATAAACGAGTAACTAAACTAAACTTTTATCTATTCCTCTCACTAGTTATGTAAATGCGTTGATTTGTTGTTCGCTTGGACAGAATTCTTCATTTATTACACGTGATATTTAGGATTCAGGACTCAAGAATGTAATACTTTAGGCCCATAAAAAAAGAAACCAAAGTTGATAGGAATTTGATTTAGTGCACCTCGTTAATGTAGTGCACCTGCATGTTGCAGACACAGTCTACATATTTTCAATTATGAGTGTCTACTCTCTTAGAAAAAAGGGCTCCAAGAGGGTTCTTCGGTTGTCCCCATAGGAAAATCCTTTATTTCATCTTTTTATTTATGTCTCCTATGGGGACAGCACCTTTTTTGGTCACACCACGCGGTGTACAGCAGAGAGAAACGAAATGTCCCAAATGGCACCATATTCCCTATTTAGTTTACTACTTTTGACCAGGGCTCTGGTCATAAGTAGGGCCCTATTTAGTAGATAGAGTACCATTTTGGTCGCAGCCCCAGTGTCACAGCAATCAGACAAATGACTGTCGGGTCTCAGGAGCAGACAGGGGTCGTCACCTCCGGCCAATTACAGCCCTCGCTCTCCCTCGCCGCACAGCAACACTCCCTTTGTAACTCTCTGACTCTCTTCATTTCTCCCTCTCACACGCACTCTTCGGTCTTTCTCTGTCTCTCTCCCCATAGGCCGACATCTCTGTCTCTCTTACCCTTCGCTCATATTTTCCTCTTCCTCTCTTCGCCCTCTTCCTCTCTTCCTCTCTCTCCCCCTTCTCTCTTTGTCTCTTACTCAAAGCAGGGCCTGATCTCTCCCGTCTCCCTCCTCCCAAAAACAAGGATAACTTGTAATCCATTTACTCCACCCCTGTCAACAAATTCCCCCCAAAATAATCCTAAAAGACTTACAACCAGAGCTAGGTACTATCAAGGGAACGGAGGGCGAGAGAGAGGAGAGAGAGCACACATGGGGCAGGGAAGGAGTGATAGCACTGAGAGAAAAGAAAAGGAGAGCAGAACATACAGTACTGTACACAGGGGAGCGAGGACGGGGTAGAAGAGAGGAGAGAGGAGTAGAACTTGGTGTCACAGTGATTTTTATTTTTTTGTCTTTTGTCACGCAGGTGGCGCCTCTGGGGGTCCCTATGGCCTCGGTGGCTGTGGCTGACAGACAAACGGGGCACCGTGTAAAACCTTAAAGAGGATTAACCCTGCCGGAGTGATTTAATGAGACCTGAACGTGGCGGGCACCGGAGAGCCCCGCTGATTGAACCGGGCCAGAGAGGCAGAGAGTCTGGCTCCCAGCGGCCCAACAGGCCCCAGCCGCACCGCTCAGCCTGCTCACACTGAGTCACATCAAAGCCGCCCCGGCTGGGGGAGTCGAGCTGAGGAGAGGGGTGGGGAGAGAGACGAGGAAAGAGAGGGGGAGGGCTGGACGGAGGAATCCCTTATCTCCTCCTGAGAGGATGCTGCTCTGCAGAGCGAGATTGTCTGGAGCTGCCACCTGTCCCAGCCATCTTTGAAGGCAACACTAAGCCTATGATGGGCCTGACCTCCTCGAGCTCCCATTCTTTTATGTCTCTCTTCATTTTCTGCTTTGTTACACCCCCCCCCCCCCCCACACTCCTCTCTCCTTCTCCAGTCTCACTCTCTTCTCACTGGCACTTCTTCTCACCCCCGTTTTTGCACTTCCATCTCTCTTACTGACTCTCTCTCTCTCTTTCTTCCTCTCTCCTGTCCTCCTCCTCTCTCTCGTCTCGCTCTTCTGTAAGTCTCTCCCCTGTGGTACAGACAAGAGGATGTACTGTCGTCTACTTATTTGCTCCAGCCTCAACAGAGGTAACAGAGCTGAGAGGAAACATGTTAATTACCCAGCATGCCTCAGCCCTCTCCTCCTGTAGAACAATAGGTACAGTCCGTCCTCGGGAGAGATGGAGAGATGAAAGCGAGGGAGGGAGGGAAGCGTCGGGGGGTGGGGGGGGGTTGGTTGAAGGGATAAAGGTGCTAATCTTGTAGCTAACGCTATGAGAAAAGGGACACGAATCGCTGCTCTACAAGACCGGCGGTGAGATTTGCATAGAGTGAACAAACATATAGGCGGTCGCGAATTGAGTGTGACTCTCCCACTCCACACCGAGTGATTATCCCACTGCTGCCACTTCAGGAGGGAGAGAAAAGGAAGGCACAAGACGTCAGCAGGAGGAGGAAGAGAAAGACCCATGAGCCTCTATGTTGTCCATACATGCGCTCACGTCTTTATGGTCTCTGTGGTTGAAGAGGCGTTATTGTTGTTTCTGGTGGTGTTAGTGCTGGTGTTGGTGGCGGCGTATCCTTGCGGACAGTCCGAATAACAAGTCTTCGTTTTTAAGCCTTCGCTACTTCAAAGCACGCCTATTGTTTTGGACATGTGATGCCGCTGTGTGTCTACCGACCGATTAGCCATTCCTCAATCGACGCCGGGGTCCAAAACACAGACAGATGTTGCAAGAATGATATCAGGAAATGCTGAATATTCATTTCTTAAATATTTTTTATTTATTTTCCAGCCACTCCAAATTAATCTTGGCATTGTTAAAAATGCAATTTTACGCACGTTCTTGGGCTCTGAGATACTAAGAGAAACCACAAGAAAGTCTGACCTTCACTCAGAGCGAACGTGGCTCCTTAACTACTTCAAACTTTGCCTAACCCCTTCATTCATCAAACGGCCTACAAGCGGCACATGCATGCGAGAATATGGCCGATCTTACACCGTGAGATTTCTCTAATAAGCTGTATAAAAGAGGATCACGGACGATTATCCCCGGTGTGTTGGACTGCGGGGCTAATTCAAGAGCTGCCCGGCCATGGTTCTCTTTCTTGATGAAAGGTGGTGGATTGAAGAGACTCCTTTCCATCGCCTGCAGGGCGCCCCCGGGCTCCCCCCGGTTCCTCTCACCCCTCCACCCTTCTTGCCCCCCTGTGCCCCACTAGGGGGTTTCACCAGGACCGCCCGCCGCTCCAGAAGCCAATATTGAAACAATCACAAAGACTTGCCCTCGATCACCCTTGAAACGGGCACGTGTCTCCCCACGCTTCCCTGCCGCCCCCCGTGCTCCTCTGTAGTCTAATGTCTGTGGGGAGGAGAGCTTGAACCTGTGTCGCCAACACTCCTGATGTGGAACCCAGAAAGTTGGCCTCTTTGAATGGGCTGTCAGAGAAAAAAATATTATAAATTACTTTTTCAATTTTTTTCCATTACTTTTTTTCTGTGCCAGGAAAGCTTTCCTATAGTTCCTGTATGTCCTATATGTGTGACTCTGAATCAGAGAGTGCAGTAATGCAGTCATTAACTGTACAGAGCCTGGTCCATTGTGGTGCAGATCACGTTGGGGTTTTGTGACAGCCAGCTCATTCACTTCAGTGGTCAGCTGCTGTGGTTGAATATTGAGGCAGACAGACTGACATGGGCTGAGTCTTCGTCTCGCCTCGCCGTGCTACGGACCTGTAGACCTGAAATATCCTCTGCAAAGCAGCCATGGAGGTTAACCTAACCCCTGTCTGGTGCTGGAGATCACCAGACCACCAGACCACCACCCACCCTCACTGCATAAACCCTGGGTCTGGTTGAGTGCTGGCTGGGCTCTCCTTCCCCTCTCCCAGTGCTCTGGGTCTTCACAATCCAAGGTAATGGTCACTTCTGCCAGGGCTTTGGCTACAAAGAGCAGGATTACAGGGATACAGCCTGTCGGGATCCAGACTACGCACTAGACCAGCCATAGAATTCTACTGTACTTCCACCTTGCTATTAGAAGCCCTGGTCTAAGAGGTTTCAGAGGTGAGACATGGACAAGGCTTTGGTGTGAGGATTACCAGCTGGAGGTGCTTGGCCATGGATCTTGATTCCAGACAGCAGACTATTACGCTGATATGTTCCCTCTTCTACTTCAGCTATAAGAGTCTGTCTCGGTCCACACAATGACCTCGTATACTGTGTCATCACAGACACACACGCAACCACCAAACAGCCTTGGTTGTCAAGGAACCAACCAACATGCTTAAGGATTGTTTCAACAGCTTAGTGCTTTTCCTTCCCTCCCCAGTCGCCTTCCTTTGACAAAACATCTTCTGATGTTTCAATACTGTTTGGATTGGTAAGAAACATAAGAAAGCCGCCCATTGAAGAGGATGCGCTTTCGCGATCCCGTAACGGGAACTGTTTTGACTGGCCCGAGGAGGAAGGGGCGAACGAGTGTTTAAGAAAAAGACAAAACACTTGAAGGAAGAAGAGGGATCCCGGAGGAGGGAGAGAGCGGAGACGACGGACGGATCTCCAGCAAGTGTTCCACTGTTGCTGAGGACCACTGACCCGCTAATCAGCCCACGGTGTAAACAGATGTCGCTAGCGCCGCAGCCCGCCGCGCTAACGTCCTCACAATACACACGTTCTCACAATACAGAAATCTTTTTTTTTTTTTTTTAAACAAGTCTCTCTCTCTTTCTTATTAATCCTCCTCCCCAATCCTTCCTCCTCCTTATCCGGGCGAAAGCCCCACGTATTAGTGTTGTGGTAAGCAGGATATGGACTCTTATCCTTATGTTTGCCCAAGAAAAGCGGCTAAGAAGCTAGGCATCACCGCGATTTAGCTAATGCACACAATAGGGCCTATTTTTCCTTAATGCCTCCTCCTTTATGTGGGCAAGTGGGTGTAAAGATGAGAGTAAACACAAACATCAGAGTCTTATAGGCCTCAGACAGGGGAGTGGGAGAGAGCACAGAAGGGGCTGCTTGAAAAGGAAAGATTTGCAAAGAGAAGCAGCGACCTCTAAAAAGAACACAAACTCCACACCCCCTCCTCCTCCGACCCCCAATATCCGCCCTCCACTTCTTCTCAACAGCCACCACAACTCGTATCACCGCCACAGTTATGACCATGACGACCCGGCAGTGCAGGTGCGCTTGAGGCTTGCAGGTGTTGGCGCGTTTAGCCACATTAAGCACTGACAGTACAACGGAGGGAAGAGTAATCACATTTACCTGGCTGTCGGCCGTGGCCAGGCCGTGCTGCGCCCCGCGCTCTGCAAGCACAGCACAAAGACCCATGCTCCCCTCTCCATCACCCTCACAGTCGCAACATACACCTGGGATACATTTAGGGAGGTGACAGTCAGTCAGAGACCTCAGGGGAGAGGGGGTGTTGGTGGAGTGGACCGTGGAAGTAGGTTTGGGAGGGGTTCAACCAAGCACAGGGTCAATGTACTTCATACCTCTGGGGCTAGTGGTGGTGGTGGGCTCCGTGTTCAAAGGGGCTAGGGCCCTCGCCCTTTCCTGACCCCCAGACTGAAGGCACCATGAGGGGTTGAGGTGGAGGCTCTGGAGCCTGGTCCTGGGTCTTGCCTGGGTCCAATCAGAGAGAATGGGACCGGGCTGACCGGCAGGCGCCTTCAGGGACACCTCGTGTTCCCCACACCTGGTACCAGAGGAAGCCATTTTACACAGCCCCCGGCTTGCTCTCTTCTCTGACCTCTGGTCATAATTCTTTCTGAACTGAGTCAGGGTCAGGGCACGTCCCAAGGACATCCATTTACTTTACACTTCACCCTCAGAGGAAAAAACGACTGTCTTCACATTTCAGCATGTACTCCAGTTGTACTTTTCTACTGAACTTCACTAGAACTTAGTCATCTCAATTCGGTCAAATAATTGTCTATGCTAAAACATTGGGATGGAATTGATACTTTTATCAATATCTGATTACAAGAAAGAGAGTGATAGCGAGAGAGAGAGAGTGATAGCGAGAGAGAGAGAGAGAGAGAGAGAGAGAGAGAGAGAGAGAGAGAGAGAGAGAAAAAGAGAAGAGAAAACAGAACACAGAACAGGGGGTGCCTATAGCACCAGTCATCTCTCTATCCACTCTGCCCTCTGCCTGGTCTGATTGCTGTCCTGCGGCCCAGGAGGCCCCCAAGTGGAAAGAATGGAGCCCTTTGAGGCTCTACGACCCCTTTGACTTTTCCTGCTGCTTCTGAACTCTCCATTTCAGACTCTGACTTTTACGCATGACCCTGAGGCGCTGCCACCCCTCACTGTGACCCCCAACCACCCCCACCCACCCATCCCCCCAAGCCCTCGCCCCTAGTTCCCCTTGGCTTCAGTGGGCTTAAACCCCCTACCCCAAGTGCTCACCCCCAGTGCTCACACACACACACACACACACACACACACACACACACACACACACACACACACACACACACACACACACACACACACACTCGCAATCAAAAGTGGCAGTCCTGCTGAGCTAAGACCGGGCTGTAATCGACAGTAATGTTCTGCTTGCGAGGATCCTGTCCACTACACCAATGAACAGACCCAGGGCCTGACTTTAAGTAACCTTTCAGATTAGCACTGTAGCTCTGTGGTGGATGGAAGCACCAGTGCACAAAGGAGACACAGGCTTATGAACTAACTACATAAATAGAGTTACAGTAAAGAAACGGAGCCAGAGCCAGGGACAGAGAGACCTTTTCATTACGTCCTGCGGATTAAAACCCCTCTGTCAGGCCCAATTCGCAGGCAATGTATCGAAAGTAAACAAACCGTCCGATCAAATCCTGGAGGCCACGTCCATTCAGGCTATGGTGGCGGCGAAATGATCCTCCTAAACAGCCCCCAGCTCTACACTCATCTGTCTCTCTTTCATTCTATTACTGCACCTTTCTCTTATTCCTTCTCCCGCTCTCTCTCTCTCTGTCTCTCTCTCTCTCTCTTTCATATTTTATTTCCTATGATTTTTCTATCATAACCTCAAACCTCATGTACCTCGCTCACTCCTCCCTTTATATATACTGTGTCTCTCTCTCTCTTCTCCCTTTCTCTCACCCACAGTCTCTCCGTCCTAGTCAGAGAGAAGGGGGAGGAGGAGGGGGAGGAGGAGGAGGGGAGGTAGTGAGTGTGGTTTGACTGCGCAATGCAGTGTAGTGTAGAGTTGGGGTTTTGATGTGTGTGTTGATGAGTGGAAGTGGAGTACTGGGCTCAGACAGGCCCCTAATGAGGGAATTAAGGAGCTGTGCTGAATGCTCCACATACTAACTTCCCAGAGAGGGAGAGAGAGAGGGAGAGAGAGAGAGAGAGAGAGAGAGAGAGAGAGAGAGAGAGAGAGAGAGAGAGCAGCTGATCTGTCAGGCCTAATCAAGCGACTAGCAGCCTTGCCTTCTACCTATTATTCTACAGAACATTGGTGCCACTGTTCAGAGGGTGTTGGGGGGTCTACAGGCATGTTGTCTTTGAGCCTGCCGCCTCACTCAAATGACAGTATATTACTCACAAATACACACAAACACAGTTCATTTTTTGACTTATAATTGATCTCACCCCCAGTTTTTTTCTTTTTTATGTAATTATCCATCAATCTATTCAGTAACTCACTGAGACAATTCAAGTTGTCTGATGACCAAAAAACCCTGAAGCAAGTACCCACTACTTTTGGCATCATAAACATTCTCTAACAATCAAATGGAACATCCTATCCAACCCCCTCCTCTGTAAACTGAGGTCCGTTGTCTGTACTCACCGTAGTGGGAGTCCAGATATCCGTTGCGAGGGTCCATGGCGAACAGCGTGCCGCGGTACGGGAGGCCGTGGTCGACCAGGTGGGGCAGCGAGTTGTGCAACTCTTTCTTTACCAACGGTGGGCGCTCTTCTGTGGAGGTGGAGGGCTCTTCGCCCAGCTTGCTGCCAGGGGGCCTGGGTGTGGGGGCCTGGGTGCTGATGGCATTGCGCCTCTCACGGTGGTGGTGGTGGTGGTGGTGGTGGTGGTACGGCGTGCCCGAGCTCTCATCCTCTGTAAGGGGACAGGGGGGAGAGAGAGGGTAAGGTCCTAACTTATTGAGGGTACATACACCATAATTGATCCCTGTACATTTAAAGCTACTGTACAGAGCCTAAAGTCTGCTGAAGTCTTCTCAACCTGTTCTGAATGCCTTTGGTGGTGGAGGGTTAGTAGTTTCACAGTCAGCAGAATTAGAACAGATGAATTACGGATGCTACCGTCGAGGGGAATTTCTTTACCTCTCAGAGTGAATACACACACACAAATGAGATAATTTAGCGTACTCCTATGAGGGGCAGGGGATTTGTTTTGTACACATGCAACCAACCAAGTATGCACAGTGGGTCTTCCCTGCAAATCCACGCTGGTTTGGTCTCCATATAAGCCAGCTGAACGTGTGAGTTCTCAAGCAGAAGACAGCTCAAGCCAATAGGACTCAAGCAGAAGACAGCTCAAGCCAATAGGACTCAAGCAGAAGACAGCTAAAGCCAATAGGACTCAAGCAGAAGACAGCTCAAGCCAATAGGACTCAAGCAGAAGACAGCTCAAGCCAATAGGACTCAAGCAGAAGACAAGCTAAAGCCAATAGGACTCAAGCAGAAGACAAGCTAAAGCCAATAGGACTCAAGCAGAAGACAAGCTAAAGCCAATAGGACTCAAGCAGAAGACAGCTCAAGCCAATAGGACTCAAGCAGAAGATAGCTCAAGCCAATAGGACTCAAGCAGAAGACAGCTCAAGCCAATAGGACTCAAGCAGAAGACAGCTCAAGCCAATAGGACTCAAGCAGAAGACAGCTCAAGCCAATAGGACTCAAGCAGAAGACAGCTCAAGCCAATAGGACTCAAGCAGAAGACAGCTCAAGCCAATAGGACTCATCTCTGGTGCTCTCACCAACTAAACGAACCCCCTGCATCACAGCCACATTCAGGGGGAGCGATTCCCAAGTCGGATCTTAAAGTCAGCCTCGTCTGTTCCTTTTATAAAAATAAATGGATTCCCATGGAGAAGGCAACCGGGTCTTTCCGCCTGCATTCCAAACTGCCCATTAAGCGGCCTCATGGTATCACCCCCCCCCTCTTTCTCCACAACCCCCTCTCTGCCAGAGTAATCTCTTTCTCTCTCTATTTCTCTCTCCAGGTGAAGGAGAGAAACTAAGCGGAGAGATGGAAAGACGGAAAGCAGAGTCCCCCTGAGAAGCTATCCCTGGTGTGCTAGGTTAGTGGGGATGAAAGTGAAGAGAGTTCAAGGGCTGAGCTGCTTTGGAAAGAATGTACCTTTGACCTGACCACTGACCCTGGCCTTCATGGGGTCACATGGTCCCTAACCTGGTGAGTGCTACTGTACAGACTAGTTCTGAGTAGTCCCTGAAGAGAGCATACTCTGGGCGCTCTTCATGTAACACTAACTCCTACTCACTTGAATAGTGTCCAAGAAATGATGAATGTTGAGCTTCATTGTAAATAAAAGGAGATTATTCCTATCATCTGTATCTGAGTATGATTATGATCAATTATTACATTTTAACATCCTTAGGTTAATGTTTTGTATGATCTTTAGTTTTACACTGGCTCATCTAAGGTTTTACACTGGCTCATCGAAAGTTTTACACTGGTTCATCTAAAGTTTTACACTGGCTCATCGAAAGGTTTACACTGGCTCATCTAAGGTTTTACACTGGCTCATCTAAAGTTTTACACTGGCTCATCGAAGGTTTTACACTGGCTCATCTAAAGTTTTACACTGGTTCATCTAAAGTTTTACACTGGCTCTAGCCGAATGCGCTACAGAACTATTGCAAAACCTGTTTGATTCAGTCACATACAATTCTGTCTTCCTAAATGCCTCAAATCCACCCTATTCCTCCATCCTGATCCAGAGAGTCCACTGAGTTTGGCCTTATCTTGACTGAGCAACAGATCCATTGGAGGCTGCTGGGAAATCTCCTCTGGTCCAGCCCTGGTTCCTGGTTGATTCGGTGCCCCCTGTTGCTCTCTCTTTTTTAACGTCTCACTGAGGGCCCTGACAGAGTGCCGCGATGCCAACGCCAAAGGTTCTGTAGCATTTACCAGCCTAGCACTGTAAGGCCCCCCTATGAACTGGAGGCGATGGAGAATTGCAGCCCTCCAAAAGCCAATTGAGTGCAGAGGAGAGGGCTAGATTAAAGAGCGCTACCCCGAGTCGGAGAGAGAGATGGGTCGAGAGGAGAGTGAAGGAGAGAGAGAACGAGAGACCCCCTCTCACTCTCCCACGTCCATTACCTGTGTAAGGGCCCAGCCATGCAGCCCGACTGGTGCCTCAGCGCTCGGGAGTAGCAAATTCCACGAGACTTAACACAGAACTGACAAACCAGCAAGAGAGCAGAGGCTCATGCTCTCCTCCGCAGGAAATTATAGTGTCAGTTATGATATAAGTATTTAATCCTATACTGCACAGCCCCTGATCTTATTAAGGGAATAATGGCACTTATGCTGTTAAAGCTGGATTAATAGGGTCTGCTCTTGCAAAGCGCAATATTAACATAAAGGGATTTCAGACTCGGGGTTCATCTTCTCGCATGGATTGGATTTGAGGAAGAAAGTGGGGACTGTAAACTGTGCTGGGAGCAACTAGAGCAAAGGACAGGGTTATGCTGCTGAGAGGAGTGTGGGCCTGTATGTACTGAATACTGATCCAGCGAACACAGAGTTGAGGCCCGGGAATAATATCTTATGGTAGACCAGGAGAAGTTTCTAATTCTTGGTCTAGTTTATTTATGTATTTGCTCCATAGACTTGACATACACAATGTGCTTGTAGTAATAACGTTTGAACATTTGGAAGTGAAGTCAAACTCCCACAAGCCCATGCAGCTAACACCGTCTATGAACTCTTTCTGGAGACAAAATATTTTGGTAATTATTCCCAAAGATATTATTACACTACGTTCCTGTGTCTCTCTTTGGCTTCTTCCCCTTTCCCCCATTTGGGTGGGTGTCTTTCTTTCTCTCCCTCCCTCCCTCCCCCTCCCTCTCTCTTTCCCTCTCAGTGAACTCCAGCCCTACTCACTTATGTCTCGGAGAGGTCAAGCAGCTAATATTTAAATCAAACTATTGTCACTCCAACATTCCTCTCCCCTCCACGTCACCATGGTGAACTGTCATTCTGCCATATACCACCTTAAATGGGTTCATTATTTCAGTGTATACCACCTTAAATGGGTTCATTATTTCAGTGTATACCACCTTAAATGGGTTCATTATTTCAGTGTATACCACCTTAAATGGGTTCATTATTTCAGTGTATACCACCTTAAATGGTTTCATTATTTCAGTGTATATCACCTTAAATGGGTTCATTATTTCAGTGTATACCACCTTAAATGGGTTCATTATTTCAGTGTATACTACCTTAAAAGGGTTCATTATTTCAGTGTATACCACCTTAAATGGGTTCGTTATATCAGTGTATACTACCTTAAATGGGTTAATTATTTCAGTGTATACCACCTTAAATGGGTTCATTATTTCAGTGTATACTACCTTAAATAGGTTAATTATTTCAGTGTATACCACCTGAAATGGCTTCATTATTTCAGTGTATTCTACCTTACATAGGATCATTATGTCAGTGTGTACTACCTTAAAAGGGTTCATTATTTCAGTGAATACCACCTTAAATGGGTTCATTATTTCAGTGTGTACTACCTTAAATGGGTTCATTATTTCACTGAATACCACCTGTAATGAGTCATTATTTCAATGTATTCCACCTTTAATGGTTTCATTATTTCAGTGTATGCCACCTTTAATGGGTTCATTATTTCAGTGTATACTACCTAAAATGGGTTCATTATTTCAGTGTATAGCACTTTAAAAGGTTAAACAAATACTGGGCAGCAGAAGGTCAAGAACTAAAACTTGAATGGTGAAACTGAAATAGGAGGGATCCCCAAGGCCCAGTCCTATCCCCATTTCAATTTTTTATCCCGGTCACATGTCATCCAACCTAAACGTCTGGAAAACTTGCTTATATTTTACTTGACTATACTTGAACCCTCTTGAGCTTCATAGGTGCAGTTTACTGATAATGATTATAATATGTATTTTTTGGTCTAATGTATGTCCAATGGTGTTTTATAGTGTATTGCGTTGGATAGCTGGAGGCTTTATAGTCAGTGTTCTCATCCATTGTGGCTGTGCAGCGTACTCTGCCTCTGATGTGGAGGACTCAGGTGTCTGCAAACACTTTGAAAAGCCTGAACTTCAGGAGCACCTCTCCAACCCTGAACACCATCAGCCTCAAACAGACCCTCTTGGCTTTTTCTCTTTCTTCCCTCCCTCATTTTTCATTCCTCTTTTATTCCCTCCCTTTTTCCCATGGTTGCCCCCATCCCGTCCTCCTCTCCTCCACCGGTTCACAAGTCCATTCACCCACAACACAAAGCAGGAGGCCGGTCCTCGGTGGACCAAGGGGAAGCATGCCTCACACACAAAAAAAGAAAAAAAAGACCTATCCAGGACTCTCTATGGTGATTGAATTTCTTAACATCTTTTCAAAAACTGCTTAAATGCCTGCAGGCGAGAGGAAGAAACAAGCTAATGGTGGATGGGGAGCACTGAACAAATTTCAGAGCCCTTTCCTGCTCGCGTTTGAGGTTGAAAGCGAGCTCCTGCCTTTCAAGTTTCAAAGTCCTCCTTCCTCCCGCAGTGTCACTGAAGGATTTGAAAAGAAGGTAATTGTGCTCACTGCAGTCCTGATCAGAGTGCACGCCCGGCTCTAGTATTTCAGGAGTTCTCTGCCACTATAATGGAGCCTATGCTCTCTCCATCCTCTCTCCCTGGCATTCTCTCTCCTTTCCTCCTCTCTTCTCTCCTATCCATCACTCTCTAGTGACTCTCTCTCTCTCTATCCCACCTTATCTTTTTTCCCCCTCTCATTCTTTCTTTTTCTATCTCACTTTCTCTCAGTGTCTCTTTCTTTCTCACTTTCTCTCTCTCACTCTCTATCTCTCTTTCTCGCCCAGCCAGCCGCTCATTAAGTCCTAATGCCCTGGTTTTTCCCCTTTTTATGTTGGGGTCTTCCATTGTAAAAACTATTCTCTGGATACCTTCAGAGAAAGCCCTCATGCCTGAGCAGGGGAGGAGAGGGCCTTTAATGGAAGGGGGGGGGGGGGGAGGAGGAGGGAACGAATACAACAAATGACAAAATGAAAATATAAAAGAGATAATGAGGAATGGAGTGGAGCCAATTCCTTAGAGGAGGGGGAAAGAGAATGAGAGAGAGATAGAGAGAGTTGGGCCCTGGGACAAGGGAGCTGAAGTTAAGGGTGCCTGGCTGATTCAAAGTAATGAGAGGGAGCGAAGACAAAAAGCCTCTGCTTCGGAGGGAGTTGGTGTTTCTCAAAGGCAGCCGTTGTGTAGAACAAGGGTCGGAGTGCCAATCTGCTCCTGCCTCTCAGACATTTGATTTGGTACTCTACAGCCAGCACCATGTAGGAGTCTTCGCTGCCTTAAGCTACTACATGTGTTTCAGTCAGAGGAACACAAAGGGGCATTTTCATCAGTCTTGCACATTCTACCCCCGAACTGGCTTTGTTGTGCGAAACCTTTCCCATCGAGGAGGTGTCGTTTGCCTCTGAACGAGCGCCAGCGACACAACAACCATTCTCCTCCACCTGCGAACATTTGCAAGCCGTGTTGTCTGTGGCACGGTGATGGGGGTTTGGCTGAGGAACCCGACAAAAAGGGGGGGAAAAGATGAGAAGAGGAGTGGAGGAAAACACAAAACACTTCTTCAAAGCTCCTCTCCTCCTGTGCGATAATCTCTCTTTCCGTCTTCTTTCTTTCTCTTGCAAATCAACTCCCGCGAAAAAAGACTGAAGACTGCCCAATTAACAATGAGAGGGAGGCAAACATTTCAGCGGCTGGCTAGAGTTTAATAAGAGCGTAGCAGCTACCTCTCCAAGCGGCTTAGGAAGAGCTCGCTGTACATGGCACCTGCGCTATAGAGAGAGGGAATCACTCACGATTAGCAGCGCAGGCTGAAAGAAGAGACAGAGAGAGAACCTTCAAACTCCACCAAGAGGAGGAATCGCAAACACAACAAGAGAAGAGAACGGGGAAGATTAGTGCAATTGTGTGGGGTATTTGTCCGATCAACTTTTTGGCTGCCGGTCCCATAGGATGCAGGTTTTGCCAGAATGTTTTCTTTTAACCCCCCGCTGAGGGAGCTTCAGTGGTATCTCCCACAACAGAGTTCAGTTGTGTATTCTGTTGAAGGTGACTGAGTCTTAATGGAGCTTTTTCCAATGTCTGTTTACAGTGACATGGGAGACGTGTCAAGAAACTCTTCGTAGAACGTCACGACACGGGCACAACATCTCAGGGGATCCTGCGTGCTTAACCTCACACGTCATGACCTGTAGCATCTTGGACAGTCAACTATTGGCCCTCTTCCCATTTATCAATCACCAACGCAATAGCTGTGGAATTACATGATTTGGATCATATTTATATTCAGGATAACAAGCGAGAAAAGTAGACCGTCACCAATCTATAAAATGTAAATAAAAAAGCACTAAAAGGTTAGCTGTGGCGCAACACGCCTGAATTCATTGTCAGTAACTTTCCGCCCTTGTCTTATTTCCCCTCTGCAGAGTGGTCCCATAGTGGCGCATTATGTAAATACAGCTGCTGTGAGTGATGCTTAGAGTAATTGCAGTGAGAAGCGGTGGGCAGGTCGGGAAGATTCCTGATTTCCCCCCACAGCCCGACTACTGCTCTCCTCGATAATCATCTAGGCTAATTTCGACGGCTCCCACGTCTCAATTTGGCTCGGCTGCACACCGCCCCCTCTCCTCGGCATCCCCAGACCCCATCTCCCCGGCCCGGAGTCCCACACCCCTCACTCCGCCGCTGGGGCTCTGCTGGGACCCTACCAGGGGCCCCTGGCTCTCAGTCCCAGCCCATAGCCTAGAGGGGAGAGGAATCAAAAGAAATCTAGGCTTCTTTGCCCCTTCCCGTGTCTCTCTGCTCTCCCTGCTCACCTCAAATCAGCCTCACAGCAGGGCCGTGCCTCACCCCCACTCCAATCCCTACTGACTACCTTTCATACAACAGGGGCCGGATGCAAGCCATCCGTAGGGCCAGAACCACTCTCTACAACCCCCCCCCCCCCCCACCCCCAGGCTATTTCATCAGGAGCACATTGTGAAGGAGCAGAGCTACACTGGCCAAAAAGAACAGTGATGAGTCCATGCCTTTTTTGAATTTTTAAGAATTTCACTCAAAGGGCACCCTGACTCATATACTCTTTTAAGAATCAAACCGAGGAGATGCATTTGCTCAGTGCTCGAAACTACAAACGCAATAACGAAGTCTGACCAGCATTGACATGGCTTCATATTCAACTAACAAGGTCGTCAGCATCCGACAACCTTGTCTGTTATCGTTATTGACCTCCAGTCTTCCACCACAATATAATATGACTGTGATATCGTACAGCTATGACAGAAGTGTGACTGGACTGGACGGGCTGCTAACTGGGTCTGTTAGGGTAGAGGGTGGATTCAGGCATGGCTCCCAGCCCACCAGGCCGGACTAGGCCAGCTTTCCACTGGGCCGGAGCATTGGAATCCCACTTCTGACGCCACTGTGATCCGGACGGGGCCTGTGGCACTCAGATTAGGAGGCGCTCGCCAAGAGAACATGGACACCCAGCCAAAGCAAGGAGGTGGGGAAGTGCCAACCAACAGTTAGAGCGAAATAAAAAATAGTTATAGTGAATTAGGTCCAACTGTCACTGTGGTGAATTCTCACCTAACGATACAGAATTATTAAAAGACATAATACATTTATCTCACTATAGTTTCTACAAACTTTATGAAGAGTTTTTTTCATGGCTGCCTCTCAGAGCTGCTTTTCTAACACATTGCGATGGATGGTGTGTGTGTGTGTGTGTCTGAATACATGCGAGGAGATCAGACAGAGCAGGCTCCATTAAGACAGTTAGCCAGTGCTTACTAGTCAGAGGGATAATTAGACACTTCAAAGGCACCTGCCCGCTGCCGTCCCAGAGGGGGATAGAATCGCCCGCATCCTCCCTCCCCCTCCACCCCCTGCCCCATTTAAAAGCATGTTAACTCCTATCTGAGGCTAGCAGGCTAATTTAACTTTTGACATTTGATATCTGAGGAATGAGAGGGATCAGCCGTTTAGCTGGAACCGGATTACCTCCCTCATCCCCCCCCCCCTCCCCTTCGGTCCTCTGCTGCCCTCCTCCCCTACATCCAACCCCCCCACATCCAACCCCCCCCCCACACCCTCTCCCTCTCTGTGTCAGGCCGAGTGGATGGTGGATTCATTAATTTGCCCGCTGCTAAGCAGTTTATCAATGACTGGTAAATGTCTCAGGCTCTGAGTGGAACATCCATCGCTTGGTTCTTCTCCCTGTCCCTCTCTCCCTCTCCCCAGCTCAGTGGCCATGGTGATTAGGGTTCTTCTGATGTTAAATCCAATGTATGGATCAGTCCCTTGCCCTGGCCGGTACTCACTTAGTTAGCTGTTGATCTATTCTGGCTGTAACTACCTGCTTAACAGCTCAACCAACAGTGTAGAGGTCGAATCAAAGTGTTTGAAGTAGATTCAGCAATTTCCACAGAGACATGGAGGTTTTGTAATAGTTTCCAGTAGCCATTTTTTGCACTTTCAGGCATAATTTTGCGAAATGAAAATAAATTCTACACACAAATGACCTCTCACCCCCAGTAACCATTCCAGGGAACCAATCAGGTGCGAGCTTCGCTGACCTCTGACCTGCCATGTGGAGGAGAGGTGTTAAGAGTTCATTCGAGGCTGTAACCTCTCATTGGTTGTGGTCTTGACGCTCTCTGTTCAATGTCTACATTACAGGTTGAATCAGGGGCTTTGTGCGAGTGTGACGGATTTGGGTTAAACGCACAACATGCCCGAGCGCCTTTGATGCGGCAGCTGTTAACGCTTACCATTTCTCGCCCGCCGCATTCAGACATACGGGCTCTTTTTACAGGGAGAGCATGAGAATCAGAATTCCAAACTACATGCCAAACGTCATAAAAAATAACACGACCAAACAGATTTCTGTACCGCTTGCCCAAAGCCATAAAAACAACCCAACCCGGCAATCAGGGGCTCTGAACACTCTGAACACATCCAGTCACCTGATGTCAGAAAGAAAAAAAATGGAAGAAAGAAAACCCGCTTCGAGGTAAATCGACATTCTCTACCTTGACACGATAATCATTTGAAAGTCATCAGTTGACTTACCATGCCATTTTTCCTCACTTTTCCTGACAGCTCAAGACTTGGCTTCTTTCCGTCAAAGTCTCCGCGTCGACAAATCACAGGCAACAATGAATCCTTTTACAAAGGTATCAGTCTTCATTTTACTCCACACAGCCCTCATTATAGAGCAGATTTGGATAACTTCTACCACCAACTCCGGGTAATTTTCCCCTCCTGTGATCTAGGGGTCATTCCATGTCATTTCAGCAAGTCATGACACCCACCACCTCAGATGGTTCTGAACTTGTTTCTGTAGATGGAAACTGAGAAATTAAGCTAATTGATTGCACCTGAATTGACCATTTTAATTTATAGGATACTTGAGTAGCTAACATCCGATTTGGAACAAACTTTTTTGTAACAGTGTGTAAGACATCTAAAGAAATGGTTTTCGCACTTCATATGGATTTTGGATGCAATCAATTAGCTTAAACTCAAATTATATTTCAACAAAATAATGTTGCAGGAATGCCATTCTTATCTGTTTCAAACAACAGAAACTATTTCAGAATAATCTTGAAGTGGTGGGTGTCAAGTTCCTCTTTCTTCAGCCTTTTGAGGTGGAACAACCCCTAGGAGGGAGTGACCACTCCGTAAACAGCACGTAATTCAGCCCCCCAAAACACCTATGTGAAGCGCGGACCCCATCATTACACTGTCGCAGGCAGCCATAGAAGCCTTAGAGATTAAAGGATCAGACTCAACCACAGTCTGGAGCTGAGGAGAGGTGGGAGGCGGAGAAGGTGGCTAGAGGAAAAAAAGAACAATCTTTCTCCCTATGATTAGATAGCTAACTTAGTCAAAGCCAGGCCACCATGCTAGAGACGGAGAATGAGAGAGATGTTTCTTTGTAAAGCTTCGACAATTACTAAATGCTGTAAGGTTTGTCTTGGAAATATCCAAAACTGATGGAGTCACACAATAGTAGGTAAACAAGACTATTCTAATCAGAGAGAGAGAGAGAGAGAGAGAGAGAGAGAGAGAGAGGGATATGAAAGAAAGAGAGAGATATGAAAGAGTTAGAGTGCTGAGAGGAGAAGAGAGAAGGGAGAGGTTAAGGTCCGTCAACCTCAATGACTATCCCTCCTTTCTCAGATTTGTCTTCTACTTCTCTGTCACTTTCTTATCACCACTTTGTTCTATCACTCTCTCCCCGTTCTCCCTAAAACGTTCCTCTCTCCATGTCACACTCATTCTCAATGTCCCACTGCCCTTTCTCTCCCTCCCACTCTTTCTGGGAGTATTGCCTCCTGTTGCTGTCCCTTCTCAGTAATGAGGTTGACTCCTCTGTGACCTATCCTGTCACTCCGGCCTGTGGAATCCTCCTCCTCCTTGCCATCGCCCCAGAGATGTTTCTGCCATCAAACTCCCCTCATCTTTAATCAACCTATTAAATTCCCATTAATCCCAACATTCCACACACACACAGCTGGGATGACCGAACGACACATTACACTTCTCAATTTTATTCCCCCTAAGGAAAACAGCTTTGTCTTAAGCTCTGTTATGGTTTACATGATCATGACTTGAACACAGAGAGGGAATAATCAGTGTAACATGGTGGAAAGGGACTATTGGGATGTTTGGACGTACATGTGCTTTACATAATGGACCAACACTGTAAGGATAGGAGCTCCTCATTAGGCTAGTTGGTTTTGAAACTTTTGCAAACTGTACATACTGTCCTATACGTATTGTATTGTACACCCCTAGATATTTTCTCCCCCATCCCATCTCCTTCCTCTCTCCATCCCCTCTTCCCTCTCCACCTCCTTTCTCCCCCCTCTCCCTCCCTTCCTCCCTCCCCCTCTCCTCCTATGCCGTAGCCCCATACTGAGCTGGTCTAGAGCCAGACCAGAACAAAGAACCCATTGAGCCAGCGTTGCTGCCAGGGCTGGGAAAACGTGGTCCATCTCTCTTCGCTTCCTCTACTCCGCTCTGACAGCACCACAGATGAAGTCATGAGGCCAAACAGTTAATAAGCAGAGGAGGCCCATCCTCCTTCAGCTGCCCCCGGAGTGTGTGTGTGTGTGTGTGTGTGTGCGTGCGCCCTTATGGAAAAACCACATGTATTTCACGTGATCACCTGTGATGTCATGTGATCACATGTGATGTCATCTGTTCACATGTGATCTTATTTGAAGTTGATGTGATAACATGTGAAAACATGATCTGATGTGAAATAAATGTGACAACATGGGTATGCAAAAAATTCAACATGTGACACCATGAAACTACACGTGACAACATTTTAATGTTTTTCAGGTGAAAGTGCAAAATTGATTTACAAATATTTGCAATACAAATTCCACATGTGAATCTGCAATTCATATGTGAGGTGAAAACATGTTGTTCTCCGAACATGTAAAAAAGGTGGGGTTAACATGTGAACTCTACAGTATATGGAATAGTGTGAACATATGGCCTCACGTGTCTCTTTTGTTTTCAAATGTGAACATTTCAGCTCAACATCTGCAAATAGTTATGTGATCCCACGTGGAAATCCACATGTGAAACTTCATGTGAAATATCATCACATGTGAAGTGTTCCCCAAAAAATATGATTTTTTTTTCCACACGTGAAATCATGTGGTTTTTCCATAAGGATGTGTGTATCTGCCAGTGTAACTACTTGCATGTGCGTGCGTAATTACGCATGCATGTGTGAATTAATGACTGTGTGCTCTACTGTACACACCATGGTACTGTACTGTAGATAATATTAAATCATCTATTAACTTCCGACACCTAATAATATTTCATTCCAGATTGTGTTCAATTACTCTGTAAGGGTCATTGATAAAACGTAATGCCATCTAGTGACAGTTGCTCCAGTAGTTTCCTGCTTGACTCCAGTGATGTCCCCCTTTCTCTCTGTCTGACATGAGACACGTCTCCCCTGGACTGGAGCTGTCGCTGCGAGGCCCAAACTCTCAACATCATTAGGCTCACAGCTTCAGGTGAGACACAGAGAGAGCGAGAGCGAGAGAGAGAGAGAGAGAGAGAGAGAGAGAGAGAGAGAGAGAGAGAGAGAGAGAGAGAGAGAGGACAGAAAAGTAGCCCTCAGATACAATCTGTGTGTGTGTGTGTGTGTGTGTGTGTGTGTGTGTGTGTGTGTGTGTGTGTGTGTGTGTGTGTGTGTGTGTGTGTGTGTGTGTGTGTGCCTGTGTGCGCGCTTGCTTGCTCCCATATTTATCTCAATAACATTGAATAGGCACGGCCCTTTAACATGCCTTTAGAGGGCCGTTCAGTTGTCAGTGGCCCGGGGCATTGGATTGGCTTGTGTTAGGACCGAGGGGGAGGAGATGGTAAGAGACAGCTATGCCATTGATTAACATGAGAAGGGCCTTGCTCAAGTTCAAACTGCCCGCCCCTCTGCTGTAAGCAACAGCCGTGAGTTCAGTCCTCCCAGACAGTCAGACGTTTCTTCTTCTCTTTTCCAACCCCCCTGTTTTCGCTACACATCTGAGTCCAATTCTCCACGTGCCTTCCTTTTTTGAAAATCACTCCCTCACCTCTTCTCTCCATTCCTCTCCTTCCTGGGTTCCACCGCCTTCCAACAGGCACATCCAAAACTTGAAACAACCTGAGCGTGGAGCTCGTTCCAACATGGATGTCGTTACTTGGTATTTCTTGGAACTGGCTGCCAATCGCGGCAGTTGTCTTCACACTTGAAAACCTGAGCTATTTACGAGGGCCCTGGGAGGGTGCGCACACAGCCGACGAGCCAGTGGGAAGAAAAGGCGCTTCTCAACCTCCTCTGCTTCTAATCAATCACCAGAAATCACTGCCATGGTTTTACTTTCTTTGATCCTGGCTCCTTTTTTCGCACTGCGAGGGGAGAGAGTGGGGGCGGAGAGGGGGAGGGAGAGGAGGAGAGGGGGAGACGGGGGAGGCAGGGGGACGGGGAGGTCAGAGGGGAGAGATTACAGGGTTTAGGGTGCAAACTAGCACATGGTGCCCTCTTCCCTCCCTCTCTACCCTTCAAACCTGAAACCTAAGATCACGTCTTGATTCATTTTCATGCATCTTGATCCGGGGTAAATGGACAAGTTTTACATACAGATGTTTTTGAAAACAAATGCCAACTTATACACACATATGCACTCAATCATACATATACCAGCACACACTCTGGTCAACAGACAAGTCATTCACAGACACCAAAACACTGTCTCACCAAAGTTCACATGCAGCATAACACACCCTCTCCCTGAAACACAAGACTTTTAATTTTTTGTAAATTTATTTCACCTTTATTTAAATAGGCAAGCCTATTTACAATGATGGCCTAACCCGGCTAAACACTAACCCGTACGACGCTGGGCCAATTGTGCGCCGCCCTATGGGACTCCCAATCACGGCCGATTGTGATACAGTCTGGAATCGAACCAGGGTCTGTAGTGATGCCTCTAGCACTGAGATGCAGTGCCTTAGACCGCTGTGCCATATTAAATGGTTCACACACACACACACACACACACACACACACACACACACACACACACACACACACACACACACACACACACACACACACACACACACACACACACACACACACACACACACACACACACTAGTTACTGTCTCTCTCCAAGCCTCACATCCCCCTCTATCGCTCTCATCCAGCAGAGGTAAGCAGGCGCGAGCGAGGGAACAAGAAAAAGAATGAGAGAGAAGAAAGAAAGAGTGAAGAGGGACACGGACCAATACATTCTGCTGGCAGGGTCAGGACACTCCTGCTTTGTTCCTCTCCGTAGGAGGGAGGTCACTGATGCCTACCGACAAATGGACACAGTGGCAGAATAATACTGTTTTCCTACTTTACTACTTTATGTCTTTACGAGGCCCCTGACTGGCTTCCCGTCCGCCGGCCCGTCTGTTTGTCTCGCTCTTCACAGACGGGTCTAGGTAGAAAGTTGTTCTTAACAACAGGTCTAGGATCAGATTATCCTACTTCCTTTCCAAAACCATAACCGTTGAAGGGACAGAATATCTGATCCAGTGTCAGTAGTTAGGGGGAGACTGCTATCCACCTCCTCCGACCTCCTGCACAGACAGGCCAGGCTGATCCCCCTCTGTGAGTATTGAGGATGTTCATTGGTTAAGGTTCATGCTCCTGACCTTGTTGACCCCTGACTTCATAGGCCTTCACGGCTTTCACCATTTCACTGAAAAGGTCCCCAGGAGCTCCATGGACAGTATTTTAAAGGTTCATACAAACTATACTGACAGATTATACTGCAATATAATACTACCGGCTGAATTAATAAAATGACCAATACCAAATGTGTTTGCTTCCACTCCCTTTTCGGTAGACATATGAAAGAAGGTGACCTATATTGAACGACTTCACTACATGATGCCAGCACCAGAATCTTGAGAAACACCAAGCCCTAGCAAACACTCCTGCCAGATCCCCGCAAGACAGTGGGCATAAGAGAGGTGGGCAAAACACCTCCACCTCCCCCTAACCCCTGAGGGCCATAGAGAGAGAGAGAGAAAGTATTGCGATTCAGATTCGGCATGCTACAGTTGAGTACTGCTAAAGGCAGTGCGAGAGGCTATGTGGAAGCAGTGGAGTTTCTTCCCAGTCCGGAGGGTGGATGGATGCTGGATGGATCAGTGTGATTCCTCCACTGTGGGTCCTCCAGGCAGGCATGCAGGCAGGGGGAGGTCAGGCTGGATTGAGGTTGTTGGGCAGGGCCTGGGCTAGCTAAGGGCCCCTCCGCCCTGACGAGCAGCGGGGCCGCCCTAATCCTGCGCCTCAGGCCCCCGTGAGGTGTCCCTGCCAAAGCCCGTCGCCCCGTTGCTGCAGGAAATTGCCTTCAGTGCAGAGGTCCATGAAACGGCTGACTCACCAGTGGAGTCCACAGCATACTGCACAACTGTGTGTGTGTGTGTGTGTGTGTGTGTGTGTGTGTATAGGGTCACATTGACTTTCTGTTCATATCTCTGTATCTAACAACCGCTCTCACTCTTACCATCGTATTGTATCATTATACTGTTTATCTCAAACACTGTGAACGTGAATAACGTAAAGTGGTCATTCCTTCTGTGTGTGTGTGTGTGTGTGTGTGTGTGTGTGTGTGTGTGTGTGTGTGTGTGTGTGTGTGTGTGTGTGTATGTGTGTGTGTGACTCAGACAGAGCCTAGAAGCCGCCTTTCGTCCGAGGCATGGGGTGGGTTTGTCAGAGGGGGTCTCTCTCGCCTCCTCCATTGTGCTGTTTGTCCCTTATCCCTCCATCAGGCCTCTATCAGACCCCCTCTCATTAACCCCCGGCTGGCTGGCTGGCTGAGAGAGTGCGAGGAGGGACCCACCTCCCTGCTTTTTACGACAGGAGCCACAAGGTCCTCACTACACCACTATACATGCATGTATACAGCCCACACTTGCACACGCACAGTCAAATCTACTATTACCACAAGCAGACTACAAGTCTACAAGCATAATTCATGCAATCACAGCCCCAAACATAGACATACTGTAAATCAACAATACCTAGAAGATTTTCTCACAAGAAATGGCGACACCACTACCATACCAGAGCTGCCAGCCAGAAAGTCTTGTTCAAGCTGGCACTAAATGATGAAATAAATTATGATTACACAGGCCTACTTTCATTTCACCAACAAATCTCCTCCACCCCACTTCTCTCTCCGATATCATCCATATTTTTCAAAGCCACTCGTAAAATCTCCATTTCTTTGTTAACGAAAAAATCTGACTTTTGGGGGTAAAGAGAGAGAAATGGTGGAATGAAAAGCGGAGAGTGGTGATGGTGGCAATGCTCGTGTGTGTGTGTTGTGTGTGTGTGTGTGTGTGTGCGTGCGAAGGAGGGAGTAAAGAGGCAGGAGGACAGTGGAGAAACAGTTGATTATGAGTCCCATTAAGTGATCAATGATTTCATTAATAAGATGGATCGCGCGGCTGTCATCCCGCTGACAGGGTGCTGAGGGATCATCTGTTCCCCACGCTCCATTTTCCCCAACGCATCGAATACCAGCCCCCCCACCCCCTCCTCTCCCTCCTTCTCTCCCTCCTCCCTGGCCCTCCATCCCTCCAATATTTCCAGACACAAGGAAAGCAATGGAAAAGGGATGGGAGCAGAGGTGGGAGGGGGGGGGGGGGGTTGCGTTGATGGGGGTGAGGAGGTGGGGAGGGAATGATGGAGGAAGGGGGGGGTGAGGCAGGCAGTGGAAGAAAAGTGAAAATCCATTTTGAAACCCATTTTCAATTAGGGTCCACAAGCTGTTATCACAGGTGTCGCAGAATGGGGGCCCCGTAAGTGAAAATGTCTCCTATCCGTTTCTGAAATGAAACCTTATCTGGGCAGCACAAAGATGGCCAGGGACAGCGTATCTGTAAATGACTTTCCATCCCCGCTGTTAACCGGGAACTTTATTTCTGTCAGATGACATCCCCCTTCTATTTACCGTGGATCATTTAAATGGCTCCCTAAAAAGAAGGTGGCCCCTTACTCTTTCTCCTCTATCTCTCCCCTCTCTCTCTCTCTCTCTGTATCTCTCCCTCTCCTCTCCTTCCCTCTTTCAGAAGTTTTTTTTTCTATTTTCAAAGCAGTCAACAGCTCCTTTTCTCTCCGAAACACTTTTGCCACGCTCTCCGTTTGGGTTAGGGATATCGCTGGTAACCTACTACACATAAGCAGAAAATTCCTTGCCCTTCAAGGCTTAACTTTTGTGCCTCTGAGACTCCTGCTCCTGCCCTTCCAAGCGTGACCGTTTAAAGGTCTCCAGTCCTTCCTTCATAAACTATTAGGTTCACAGACACCCTGCTACTTTAGGCCATGCATTCCACTACAATTTCCTAAACTAGCTCGCTAACTCAAACCCTCCCCTCTCACTCCAATTTTTCTTTAAAAAAATGTCTCAAATTTTTTATCTCTACTTCCCCTCTCTCGCTCACTCTTTCCGTCTCTTCTAGCCTTCTCTCTCTCTCTCTCTCTCAATCCTCTTTGTCCCTCTCTTCCCTCGCTTTCCCTAATTCAGCAGCGTCCATAGCAAAAAAGTCCAACGGACCAACCAACCAGAAACTTTTTTCCCCCTCTCTCTCTCTTCAATCAATAGGCCTTCCCCTCCCTTCTTCCCTCCCTTCGTTTTACTTTTTTTATTATCAAATTATCCCATGACGACAGGATTTATTCAGCCAAAGAGCATGGACATCTTTTTTTGGAGGGACCAGGGAAGCAACAAAAGAATCAGGAGACTTTGTGGTCCACCTGCCTGGAGAATGATGAGAGTGGGGGGGGGGTCTCCCCCATGCCTCCTCCCTGCCCTCCTAAATAACACCAATCACAGCATTGTTGTGGCCCAGTCGGTCCTTTTGAGCTGTCAGGCCAGGGGAGCGGGCGAGGACATGAATGGCACACAGGATGAAGCCACCATTTAGCCAACCATGTGGGAACGCTAGCTACAGCTAGCTCCCCCTCCAATACTCCGTTACAGCACCAAGCAAGTTCTCTCAACTCAGACAAAACTTACAGAGAAGAAGAGGAAGAGAGATCAGGAGTGAGAGGAGTGCACGTCGACAGAAAAGAGAGGGTAGTGGGATTATTATTTTTTTTTAAGTGAGAGAGTGAGAGATAACAAATAAGCGAAAGAAAGGAAGAAAGCCAGAGAAAGGACAAAAAGGAAGAAACAAAAGTTTCGCCTATTTTTTATTTCCACTGCTCAGATTTTTATTAAGTTAGGAAACTCCCCAGGACATATGTACACACACTGTCACATACTGCAAGTGTATAACTACACTAAGCCCTTAGGGTTTTGACTGAATATAAGTACAGTATTTTTATCATAATTACAAACCACAACTAATTTACTTGTGTTATCTACTGAATATTTTTTTTAAATATTTTTTTTTAACTTTCTAATCTTTAGAAAGAAAAAAAGTTGTATCTGTCCTCTTTGTTCTTTGTGTTCTGGAATTAGATTCGGGAGAGTGGATAGTAACGTCATTTCAAATGAAAATTGGAGTCTTCTAATCAAATTATAACCTTCAGGTCTTGCCAACATTTGAATCAATTAAGTCCAAAACAGCTTTGACTCAAAGCCTACCAGGCAAGGTTTTCCAATAACTTATTTCCATATGCTTTAATCACAAACAAAACCAAAGCACTCAATCATGTTGTAATTGTATTGCAAAAGAAAACACTTCAGAGATGCCTAAAGCTAAACAGCCCATAAGTCCACCAATAACTGCCCCTTTTCACTTTTCCCCTTTTCAGTTCTAATAGCATGCTGTGGCGGAGGGGTGTCCTACAGGGTTTCCCCTGCGTGGGTTCAGGGGCCACTACTCCTCTGCAGCTTGACAGAGGAAATATTTGTCTGGGCCTTCCTGAGAAGAGCTAGCCACTGGGGTTCCACAGCTGCTCACAATTACCTTTTGTTTGTACGGGGAGCGGGGACAGGGGGGATGCAGGGGTTAAAGTTGACGGGGTGTAAGGTTACACCTGATAAGAGGTTATGAGTTCTGGGGCCACTTGGGGAATGTGCTGTCATTATAACCTGCACAAAGAATGTATAAGCTATCTTACGATTCTCAGAGATATGGATCTAGAAGAGTGCTTCACTCTTTCCCTGTGGATAACTCTCTCTCTCTCTGTGTGTGTGTGTGTGTGTGTGTGTGTGTGTGTGTGTGTGTGTGTGTGTGTGTGTGTGTGTGTGTGTGTGTGTGTGTGTGTGTGTGTGTGTGACTCCATCAGGTTTGGATGATTACAGGGAGCGAGCTTCCAAGACAAACCTTACAGCATTTAGTAATTGTCGAAGCTTTACAAAGAGAAATCTGCAATCACCAGAGCCAAATTACATCCATGCTTTTTCCACACCATAAAACTTTTTTTCCCTCTTTCCCCCCTTTAATTAATAAAATAGTGTTGGCCATCTGGGAATGAGTAAGAGAGGGAGAGAGTTCACAAGATGCATCAGGATGTATTCCCTCTTACACACCACCCCACCCCGCTCAACTTCCTGCTATAACTGGCATATTGAGAGAGAGAGAGAAAGAGAGAGAGAGCGAGAGAGAGAGTGAGAGAAAGAGAGTGAGAGAGGCAGACTCTCGTAGTCATTAACCCTCTCCTGGGGTGTTTGAAGTCTCCCGCCACGGACCTGGAAAGATAACATTTCACATCCTACAGCTCAGACGGAAACCAAGGGTGACAGAGTGCTCTCTCTCTCTCTCTCTCTCTCTCTCTCTCACTCACTCTCTCTCTCTCTCTCTCTCTCTCTCTCTCTCTCTTTTTCTGCGGACACCCCTAACTCTACTCCACCTCCCGAACCTCCCCGAACTCTTCCAATCCTCGATCCCCCTCAACCCCCCCCAAAAACTTCACTCTTACAGCTCAGGCTAATGAGCACAGCTGCAACTTAAGTCATGGTCATTTCTTCTCCGGGTTTGTTATGACTTGTGTCTGGCAGTCCCAGTCACTCCTGGAGAAAAAGTTATCTTGTTATCTAATATTCTTCATTTCTGCAGCTGTGTCGTGAGTGAACGATGAAAATGTGAATGAGTCCAGAGTCAAAACCTACCTCTCTTTTGGTGTGTCTTCAAGATGTTGCCTACAATGCCTTCGGAAAGTATTCAGACCCCTTGACTTTTTCCACATTTTGTTACGTTACAGCCTTATTCTACAATTGCTTAAATAAATCAAAATCCACAGCAATCTACACAATATACCCCATAATGACAGAGCAAAAACTGGTTGTTAGAAATTTTTGCAGATTTATTAAAAGTAAACAACAGAAATACCTTATTTACATAAGTATTCAGACACTTTGCTACGAGACACAAAATTGAGGTCAGGTGCATCCTGTTTCCATTGATCATCCTTGAGATGTTTCTACAACTTGATTGAAGTCCACCTGTGGTAAATTCAATTGATTGGACATGATTTGAAAAGGCACACACCTGTCTACATAAGGTCCCACAGTTGACAGTGCATGTCAGAGCAAAAACCATGCCATGAGGTCGAAGGAATTGTCCGTTGAGCTCCAAGACAGGATTGTGTCGAGGCACACATCTGGGGAAGTGTACCAAAACATTTCTGCAGCATTAAAGGTCCCCAAGAACACAGTGGCCTCCATCATTCTTAAATGGAAGAAGTTTGGAACCACCAAGAATCTTCATAGAGCTGGCCGTCGGGCCAAACAGAGCAATCGGGGGAGAAGGGCCTTGGTCAGGGAGGTGACCAAAAATCTGATGGTCACTCTGGCAGAGCTCTACAGTTGATCTGTGGAGATGGGAGAACCTTCCAGAAGGACAACCATCTCTGCAGTACTCCACCAATCAGGCCTTTATGGTAGAGTGGCCAGACGGAAGCCACTCCTCAGTAAAATACATATGACAGAGCACTTGGAGTTTGCCAAAATGGACTAAAGACTCTCAGACCATGAGAAACAAGGTTCACTTCGTCTGATGAAACCAAGATTGAACTCTTTGGCCTGAATGACAAATGTCACGTCTGGAGGAAACCTGGCACCATCCCTATTGTCGTGTCTTTGGCTATGCCTGATTATGTGATATGACATGCTATTCTATAAAATAATTTCTCCGTAATTACTATCACCTGATTGAGTTAATCGTGTAAATGTAATTAACTAGAGATTCGGGCACCACAAAATAATATTTATAGAGCTGTTATCTTCCGAATAAACTCTTAAAGACCTTGTAATATTTGACATACATAGCAGTCAACATTAATCTTCATCTTACTTCAGTCTCATCTGAAAGTTGTAAATTCTTGGTTATCTGCAAGAACCCTGGCTAACAATTTGAATCAGCAATACAAAATTGGGTTTAATCATTTATTTACTAAATACCTAACTAATCACACATACACATAATTAAATCATAACTTGATTACAAATTACATCATAAAGGAAAACGTCCCTAGCGGGCAGAACAGATATGACAGCTTGTTACACAAAGGAAAAGGGCTGGGTTGAGTGAAAGAGCGGGAAGACAGGAACAAAGGCGAAGCTGTGCTATTGTAAATACAGTATCTTATGCATTCTAAATTACCGACCATTTGGAAAAGGAAAATGCAATAAATATTTACTCTGAGCTGTGCTTCAATAGGTTGGTGGTAGATGGAGGAAAAACCGAGTCCTCTGTCCTTTGAAGAATGTCTCTGGTTGTCAAATGGATACGTTGTAGTAACGTCATTGATTGATAGACGGGATACTCTGTCTGTTCCTTCCTAACCTGCGTTTGCAGCTGCGGTCGCTAACTCAACAGCTAAGAGGTATCATTTCTGTAGTGAATAAGAGTTCAACGTTCATACCATTCGCAACCAAAGCTCACGCTGATGTTGGCTTCGTTCTGTAGTTATTATCTGAACCATTCTGACATAGGACCAGCGTCCTCATATCCTCGGAACAGGAAGTTATGTTGTCGTCAAGGCTTTATATAGGAAGGGAGAGGAGGGTGTGTTTGAAAAGTGTTATAGCCCTTGTCCCTTCACAGAGGCGGGCCACTGTGTCACGCCCTGGTCAAAGTATTTTGTGTTTATCTTTATTATTTGTTCAGGCCAGGGTGTGACATGGGGTTATTGTATTGTCCTTTTGGGGTTTTTGTAGGCATTGGGATTTGTGGTTGATTAGGGGTGTGTCTTGTATAGGCTTGGCTGCCTGAGGCGGTTCTCAATCTGAGTCAGGTGATTCTCGTTGTCTCGGATTGGGAACCGTATTTAGGTAGCCCGAGTTTCACTTTGTATTTCGTGGGTGATTGTCCTATCTGTCCTATGTGTACTCTCTGTTAGTTTGCACAAGTATAGGCTGTTTTCGGTTTTCGTTTATTGTTTTGTAGTGTTTGTGTTTAGTCGTGTTTACGTTTGTCTAAATAAACATGGATCGCAATCGACACGCTGCAGTTTGGTCCGACTCTCCTTCATCACAACTAGAAAGCCGTAACAGAATCACCCACCACCAACGGACCAAGCAGCGTGTCAACAGGCAGGAGCAGCCCAAAGAGGAGATGCGCTATAAGGATTTCTGGACATGGGAGGAAATCCTAAACAGAGAAGGACCCTGGGCTCAGCCTGGAGAATATCGCCGCCCCAAAGAAGAACTGGAGGCGGCGAGAGCGAAGAGGCGCCGTTATGAGGAGGCAGCACGGCGACTCGGAAGGAAGCCTGAGAATCAGCCCCTTAAAAATTCCTTGGGGGGGGGGCTCAGGGAGAGTGTGGCAGAGTCAGGAGTCAGACCTGAGCCAACTCTCCCTGTTTATCGTGAGGAGCCAAGGAGGAGACCAGAACCAGAGCCGGTGTTGGAGGTGAGCGAAACAGAGACTGTGAAGGAGTTAATGGGGAAATTGGAGGAGAGAGAAATGAGGGAGTTGCTGTGTTGGTGCTTTTTGCATGGAATTCGCCCGACGGAACGTCGGGCAGCTGGAGCTGCCAGCCTGCATGGAGAAGCCAGAGCTGCCAGCCTATATGGAGCTGTCAGTCTGTAAGAAGCCACCAGAGCTGTCAGCCTGCATGGAGCAGCCAGAGCTGTCAGTCTGCATGGAGCAGCTGGAGCTGCCAGCCTGCATGGAGAAGCCAGAGCTGCCAGCCTGCATGGAGCAGCCAGAGCTGTCAGTCTGCATGGAGCAGCCAGAGCTGTCAGTCTGCATGGAGCAGCCAGAGATGTCAGTCTGCATGGAGCAGCCAGAGCTGTCAGTCTGTATGAAGCAGCCCGAGCTGTTAGTCTGCAAGGAGCTGCCAGTCTGCAAGGAGCTGTCAGTCTGCAAGGAGCTGTCAGTCTGCAAGGAACCGCCAGTCTGCCCAGCGCCGCCAGTCTGCCCAGCATCGCCAGTCTGCCCAGAACCGCCAGTCTGCCCAGCGTCGCCAGTCTGCCCAGCGCCGCCAATCTGCCCAGCGCCGCCAGTCTGCCCAGCGCCGCCAGTCTGCCCAGCGCCACCAGTCTGCCCAGCGCCGCCAGATCTGCCAGTCAGCCAGACTCTTCCAGATCTGCCAGTCGACCAGACTCTTCCAGATCTGCCAGTCAACCAGATTCTTCCAGATCTGCCAGTCAACCAGATTCTTCCAGATCTGCCAGTCAACCAGACTCTTCCAGATCTGCCAGTCAACCAGACTTTTCCAGATCTGCCAGTCAACCAGACTCTTCCAGATCTGCCAGTCAACCAGACTCTTCCAGATCTGCCAGTCAACCAGACTCTTTCAGATCTGCCAGACTCTTCCAGATCTGCCAGTCAGCCAGACTCTTCCAGATCTGCCAGTCGGCCAGGATCCGCTAGTCGGCCAGGATCTGCCAACCAGCCAGGATCTGGTAGATCTACCTACCTGCCTGAGCTTCCTCTCACTCCTGAGCTTCCTCTCACTCCTGAGCTTCCTCTCACTCCTGAGCTTTCTCTCACTCCTGAGCTTTCTCTCACTCCCGAGCTTCCCCTCAGTCCCGAGCTGTCCTTCAGTCCCGATCTGCTCCTCAGTCCAGTGGGTTTCTGGGTGAGGACTACTAGGCCATGGTCGGCGGCGAGGGTGGACTATCCAGGGACGAAGGGAGAGGGGATTAAGACGTTTACTGAGTGGGGTCCTCGTCCCGCGCCGGAGCCGCCACCATGGACAGACGCCCACCCGGACTCCCTATTGTTTTGAGGTGCGTTCAGGAGTCCGCACCTTAGGGGGGGGGGTTCTGTCACGCCCTGGTCAAAGTATTTTGTGTTTATCTTTATTATTTGTTCAGGCCAGGGTGAGCAGCTCACACTGAGTGACACTGAGTGAGCAGCCCTAACTTATGAAAACCCACATCTCACATTTTAGAAGCTAAAATCACATTTCATCCCGTCACAAATAATTTCATATTCAAACATTTAAATTGAACAACAATTCCATGTGAATCCGATAACTCTGATGTGTAGACTTTCCACTGTAGTTTATGTAATCTTATCATTGATGAGAATGTCTCAGATGACAACCGAACTGACATCATATTCATTAAGTACCACTGCATATGTTCAATTGTTCGGATTACCAGAATATAGTTAATTTCCCCCCACATTCTGACGTTCCCAGAATCTCTAAATTAACCAAGGGTTTTGCAAATGTAACCTCAGTAGGGTAGAGAGGAAAAGGGGGGAAAGAGGTATTTATGACTGTCATAAACCTATCTCCCAGGCCAACATCATGACACTATGGTGAAGCAGGGTAGTGTCAGCATCATGTTTTTCAGCGGCAGGGACTGGGAGACTAGTCAGGATTGAGGGGAAGATGAACTGAGCAAAGTACAGAGAGATCCTTGATGAAGACCTGCTCCAGAGTGCTCAGGACTTGTAGCGTCATACCCAATAAGACTCGAGGCTGTAATCGATGCCAAAGGTGCTTCAAGAAAGTACTGAGTAAAGGGTCTGAATACTTATGCAAATGTAATATTTCAGTATTGCAAAAATGTCAAAAAAAACGTTTTTGCTTTGACATTATGGGGTATTGTGTGTATATTGATGAGAAAAAAATAACAATTTGATCAATTTTAGAATAAGGCTGTAACCTAACAAAATGTGGAAAAGGTCAAGGGTTCTGAATACTTTTTGAAGGCACTGTATGTTGCATATGAACTCAATCTCCTACAGAAGAGCCTTGTTTTACACATGAGTATAACTGATATGCATTCAGAAAACACTTGTATAAGCATGATCCACTCATGCCTTATATTCCACTACAAACATCATTCTAAATGAAGAATCGCCAATATTTCAACTTCATGACCAAAACATTCAACTCATTGTTAACTCCCTGTTTGGAGTGAGACAAAATGAGAAATAGACAAGAGAGAGATAGAAGGAACCAGCGAGGAAGAGAACAAGAGAGAGGATCAGAGCAGGTAAGGAAGGGGGGATTAAGGTAAGTTAGACTCTTACCGTTTGACGTAGTGCTAGAGGCCACAGCCTTCTCGCTGATGTCGGCGCGCGCCGACGAGCCCTTGGTCGCCACGATGGTCTCCACCCTCTTCTTCTTCTCAGCTGCAGAACTGGCCTGGGACTGGGTTTCCATGACGACTGTTCATTCCTCAGCACGTCATGGAGACAGGACACCTGGGGAAGGGGGATGACAGAGAGAGAGGACAGGTAAGTACCCCAACCAAGAGGAGACCAATGATGTAGCGTCCCATTATAGTACACCATTAGCACACACTGTCTCATCACAGACTTTCCCAACATTCTCTCCAGATACACTGGTCTCTCTGAGTGAGGATGGCCCAGTAAGTATCTATCATAGTTTTTTTTGAATAAAAAATAAAAAAAATGCTTTGTTTAAGCTTCAAACCATTGTTAAACAACCAATGTTTTAACAAGATAAAAGATGAAGCATCAATGAATTGCTCGAAAGGCTGATGATGTCGCACTCTCGCTCAACAATAGAGCTGCGCCAGTGTGCCTCCACCTCTTGAGAAACTAACTGGGTTGAATTAAAGGCATGACATCTAAAAGCTTTGAAAAGAAAACAATCACATGGTACTGACATTCATGTCTGCTGACCTCTGACCTCTATACCATCAGGAAGTCCTCCCAGCCAATCCCATTTCGTCCCCAGCCACAGCGAAGGTCAATCCACCAGCTCCACTGTGTTTATTTTCCCTCATAATTGTTACATTTGATCTTCCCACTGCCCTCTCAACGCACCCAACGGTCATATAGTATTCTGATAACTTTCCCCAAATTTACAGGTTTTACACAAATCCTGGAATAAGAGGAAAATCGGGGAATCCTTCAACTGGAATTTTGGTCCTTTTTCAACCCTACAAACAGGACAGCGAGCTAACTTCTCGTCTTACCCAACTGTGACAAAGTAAACTTCCAGTAACCAAGGGAATTCAGTTCTATATCTTTTATTTCAAAGTAAATTAGTTAAAGAAGTTGCTGTACAATGAGTTTTAGGTTATATCTTAGAGTACATAGAAGTGAAGGTTGTGGATAGGTACGTACTGAGAATTCCTCCTCTTTCCAGAGAGAAAGAAGTGACTAACCTTCAGGGGATACTACAGAGAAACATTCACAACCCCAAAAATGAAGGCTTGTCTGGGGGTCCTTTTGGGAATAATATGCTGCCAGGCAATTTCTCTTTCTCTCGAAGAATAAATGTTGTTTTGGTTAATTCTATCTCTCCGTTTTAAAGAGGAGTTCAGCCAACAGTCTATAGTAGCACATCGTCTTAGTTCAGAACCTCGACTTGGGTCAAGTCTTCCCTGAATCTTAGCCATGGAGACAGTAACCCAACATGGTGCTAAACCACTTAAAACATGGGATCATTGAAATCCACTGCAAGCCCTTCTTTTCAGGGGCGTCATGCACCGCAGAAATCTGAGGGGGCACAAAGTACGTGAGAATGACGGGGGTGGTCTGGAGGGGGGCTATAAGTTTGCATTTTAAAACACCTGAAACAGCTTTTTCCTGCAATCTAGAGCCATAATCATTCTGTTTAATTCTGTTTAAGTCTATTTTTCTGCATATCTGAGCATACCCTCTTGAACTGTCTGTTTCCTCCTGATGGGTGGTTCTTTTTTTAAAGAAACAAAATATGCTTCTCTGCATCTCTTCAAAAATCTGGGTAAAACTTGATTGATAGCCTGAAAGGGCTTCCTGGTAGCTAGTTATGTGGTTGGGAGATTGGGAACCTGTCTGGACTAGCTAAAGCCAGCTTCAAGTGGTTGGTATTGCAGATTGTTGTTTTTTGGTATGTTTATTTTTTTGTTTTTTTTAAACTTTTTTTTAAAGATAAATCTGAGGGGGCACGTGCCCCCTATGGGCATGATGCCTCTGATTCTTTTAGACCCCGAAACATGCCATAATTCAAGGATAATTGCTGGAAATATTTAGTCTATGCAAATTTGTCTTTCAAATAAAGACAAACATGCGTTTTGTTCATTTTTTGTCCAACCCTCCTGGAAAAAACTCAGTCTGCCGTCCATTTCTAACTGACAACATCTGTAAGCAATCGTGGCGTTACCACCAAAAAAAAAACAGCAATTACTCCCCAACCAATCAAAACAGAATTAAACAAGAGCTCTTCCTCTAATCACTCCCACATGAATACACGTGTACCATGTCACTATGTGTACCATGTCACTATGTGTACCATGTCACTATGTGTACCATGTCACTATGTGTACCATATCATTCCAGACATTGTTTCCCCCTTTCTACAACAGATCTCACCTCAAATCACTGGTATGCCTTTGATAAGATGAGTGTTTTAGTTTTGGGTTAGATTCAGAGATTTTTCTATTTTTGGGAGAACAACAAGTGTGTGTGTGTGTGTGTGTGTGTGTGTGTGTGTGTGTGAGAGAGAGAGAGTTCCTGAGCTCGCCATCGATTTAGGTCCTGGGTCGAGAGAGACAGCAAGCCGCTCAACCTCTTTCAGCGGCCCGCAACCATAGAAACTCAAACATGAGGCGCCCCCCGACTGACAGTCCATCTCAGGCAGAGGGGAGATCAGACAATAGAGCCCCTGAGTCAGGTTTTTTCTGCCCCCCCCCCTTTAAATTACACGCTACACCGTTCGGACGATTGAACTTCTTGCAAAAGCGAAGAAGAAGAGATAAAAAAAGAAGAAAAGGGAGAAGGGAAAGAAACTCCTCCCATCATAGACTGACCCTTGGCATGCCCGTGCTTTTGCCGGTGCGTGTCTGCATGCGCTCCCTTCCGTGTTTGAGCCCTCAAACCTCTCTGCCTCCTCCCAGGTGAGTCAGAGGAGAGGGGGAGGAAAAAGAGAGAAAGAAAAGGTTGGAAGACAGGAGGGGGGGGGGTGTTCCTATTCAGAAGGGGGAAATCTACTGGGGGAGGAGTGAGGGGTGAGGAGAAAGCAGGGGCATAAACATTCCATTGCTAGAGCAAATATTCACCGCTCCAGGCCACTCAAGCGTGGCTGACCGCCCTTTTGTGTTCCACGAGGCGGGCGGAGCGGTCCGTGGTTCCAGAGCGGCAATTAAAAGCGGGACCTTTTCACCCATAATCCCTCTGACCTGGACGCCACTGCTACATCCAATCGCCCCCGTCCTGCAGGTGTTCCTCTCTGTCTGTCTCTCTCTCTCCTTCTGTCTTGTTTTTCTTGAAAACCTCTCTTTTTCTACTTCTCGCTACCTTTTATCAGTGTCTTCACATGCAAGCCATGTAACTGATATCTGATTTTGAACCCCCGAGTTGTGTTTTCTGGACACATGCAGTACATGGGTTATCAGCGGTGCCCAGAGTTTTTCCTATGTCACCTGGCCGGGGGAAACTCTGGGCCCCAGTTATGACCTAATCTAGTTATAACCATTATCGTTACTGAGTAAGTCATAAGTATGACACATTGTAAGTACATGGAGGGCGATTCCAATCTAGGCCAGGAAATGATAACGATATTTTCTATCCTGACGTTTTCTCTCAGGGAGGCACATAATATTATACAGTACTTCACGATACTGTATGTCGTCATGTACTGTAGGGCATCCACCCTGAACCTTAGCTGTTAGGGAATACACACTAATCTACTTACATGTCAATACCCACTGGGCACAAAAAGTCATTTTAACATCTCTTCCACATTGGTTGAATATAATTTCTTTGAAATGATGAAGAAACGATGTTGATTCAACCAGTGTGTGCCCAGTGGGTAGAAAAACACATACTCCGCCACGTTTGCATGAGACATCACAAAAAAAAAATCGCCAACATTTTACAGCGGCTGTATGATGTTTATTCTCTGTCTGTTTAACAGAAGGGTTTGCTCTCAGTAAGCACCTTACAAAAGAAGGCATTATGAACCACGCATCGGTTGCAGTCGTTACCCAAAATAAAATGTAAATTTCATATTAATGTTTATTCCTTGAAATGACTGTCCCACACTCAATTAGTGAAGGGAGAATGAAAGGGTGTATTCTTTATTTGTGTGCCACCATAATCCTTTCCCACAGAAAGGGAGGCGATTAAACAGGTTTAAAATACCACAATTCAGACTGTTGGTAAGGGGGAAAAAACATTCTTATTTTATAAGCACATTAAGCAAATCAATTTAACATAAATTATACGCTTTGGTGACAAAGGCTCGGAGTTGAAAGTCATCTGCAAATGGTGCACATCAAAGTCAAACACCGAAATAAACTTTTGCCTTTGATCAAAAAAGAGAATCTGTGTTTTCTCTTCACACCGGGTTAAACAACAAGCTACAAACATTGGCTTTGAAAAATCCTTTAATTTTTGTAACTGCTTAAGGAGAACATTATCGAAGAAATCAAACTAGTCACAATCTATTGCTGTCCTGAATTTACATAGCATGGAAACTTATATAAACTCAGATAATATTTGTGAGAAAAATGCTGAGGGTGTACTTCCAAATTGGGGGATGGGGGGAGCAGCACGGTGCCGGGGGATCCCTGAGGGGGGGGGACTGGCAGTGCTGCAGCATTCATCATCATTACATCAGCGACCACCGAGATCCTTTTATCTGACGCTCATTGACACAAACACACTACAGCACAGAGAAAGAGGGGGGAGGGGGAGATGGAGGAATAATGGAGGATAAATAGAGAGAGGGATGAACAGGGTTAAAGATGAGGGGAGAAAAAGAGAAAGAATGGAAAACGAGAGGAATATGAGAGAGGAAAAAAGGCATCGTTCCATCAATGGAGGAAAAGGTTCGATCCGGAAAGAGTGAGGAGGTGCACGCGCATCAAATCAAATCAAATGTTATTTGTCACATACAACCCGAATACAACAGGTGTAGTAGACCTTACAGTGAAATGCCTACTTACAAGCCCTTAACCAACAATGCAGTTTTAAGAAAAATAAGTGTTAAGAAAGTATTTACTAAAAAAAACAAAAGTAAAAAATAAATACACATTTTTAAAAAGAAGAAAAAAGAAAAATAACAAATAATTAAAGAGCAACAACGAAATAACATTAGCGAGGCTATATTCAGTGGGTACCGGTACAGAGTCAATGTGCGGGGGCACAGGTTACTCGAGGTAATTGAGGTAATATGTACATGTAGGTAGAGGTAAAGTGACAGCAGCGTAAAAATGCAAATAGTACAGGTAGCCATTTGATTAGCTGTTCAAGAGTCTTATGGCTTGGGGGTAGAAGCTGTTAAGAAGCCTTTTGGACCTAGACTTGGCACTCCGGTACCGCTTGCCGTGCAGTAGCAGACAGAACAGTCTATGACTTGGGTGGCTGGAGTCTTTAGCAATTTTTAGGGCCTTCCTCTGACACGGTCTGGTATAGAGGTCCTGGATGTCAGGAAGCTTGGCCCCTGTGATGTACTGGGCCGTACGCACTACACTCTGTAGCGCCTTGCTGTCGGAGGCCGAGCAGTTGCCATACCAGGCGGTGATGCAACATGCTCTCGATGGTGCAGCTGTAGAACTTTTTGAGGATCTGAGGACCCATGCCAAATCTTTTCGATCTCCTGAGGAGGAATAGGCGTTGTCGTGCCCTCTTCACGACTGTCTTGGAGTGTTTGGACCATGATAGTTCGTTGGTGATGTGTACACCAAGGAACTTGAAGCTCTCAACCTGCTCCACTGCAGCCCCGTCGATGAGAATGGGGGTCGTGCTCTGCCCTCCTTTTTCTGTAGTCCACAATCATCTCCTTTGTCTTGATCACGTTGAGGGAGAGGGTGCTATCCTGGCCTCTCCCTCATCGTGAACAAGACAAAGGAGATCCGTGTGTGTGTGTGTGTGTGTGTGTTTGCACTTTGTGCAGCTATGCCAACAACATTAAGAGCTCAAGCACAGCTGGAATAACTAAAACACTGTGGGGTGAGGAGGTAGTGGGTATAACCAGAAACCCTCTGCAAGGGGCCTGGGCCCCCATGTACTCGCTTTGGAGAGGGATGGGGGGGGGGGGGTTGAAGTATAGGGCTCTGGTCAAAAGTAGTGCACTATATAAGGAATAGTGTGCCATTCGGGAGGCAAACCCGAGAGAAACAGCTGAGAGGTGGAGCGGTTAGCGAACCTCAAGTGTGACCAAATGGTCAGAGGTTGGCGGTTCAATCCCCAGGTCAATCCCCACATTGAAGAGACTAGAGAGACGTTCACAATTACAAGCTCAATGTTGTCATTGAGTGAATAGCACATACTTAGGTCGCCATGCTGTGTGCAACACTGCACTGATGGGGATATGGGGATGCCCTTGGCCCTATGGGAGGGGAACGGGAAGAGGGATTCTCTGCTGGATGCAGGATTTGGGTGGTGGGTCCCATTCAAAAGGGATGAGACTTAACATTGTGCCCAGATGGCACTTAGTCTGGCCTACAGCTGATGGGGGATCGTCCCCTGAAGTAAGGGCCATTTAGTAGCAATTAGTTACGCCTCACCACACACACACACACTCGCACACACACATGCCATTCAACTTGTTCAGTCTATCCCTTTCTCACCCTTTTGTGTTCAGTGACATGGTCGGGCTGTTTAAACTCTAAGTCGTTCACACGTTTAGATATTGTTCTATCAGAGTGGGCGACACCACACCTTGACATCTGAACTGTTTGTGGGGCAATGAGTTCTATATGAAGTGACTAATGAACCAGACCTGAAATGGGGGGGTGAATTAGCTATGATTCTCGTCTGTTACCCTTCAAAGAAGTCCACAAACATCTACCCGTCTCCGACAGGTACACCTCAGGAGGAATCATTTCAACAAAACTGGGGAATTTTGTCCGAAGTACCAAATCCATGCGGTTATTTGGGAGTGGGGAGGTGCGACTGCAAAGCACGTGGGAGAGGGTTGGTTTAAATGTTGTTGTCAAGGACAAACAGTGCAACAACGCAGCCCATCGGTGGCTTTCGGCGGAGCTAATGCGATTATGCTCGTCGAGTGCCTCCGTCTCCCAGACCTCTCTACTTAAGATGCTTTGGAGGACTGGCGAGGGACCGTGTGTCGTTTCACACAGCGACGAGCTGAGTGCATCTTACATTCCTGGGTAACAAACCCACACGATGTAATCTTAATGCTTACACGATGCCTCTTTTGCGCTTGCTACCCAATAGATAAGGGGCACATAAAGAGGCGGGCCACAATGGAAACTTCCGGCATCCTCTAGCGTTCCCCGGCTCCCCCAGCCCTCCGCCTATTAGCTTATTTATTTATTGTGCACTGTATTTGTTTGAGTCGCACTGGTGTACGAAGAGCAACTGGGACCCCAAAAGTCCCCAAGACTGAAACAATGGAAAAAGCAGTCAGCCCTTTTCCCTTGGTGGAACGGCTACGCGGTCTTGGGTCTCTCTCTCTCTCTCTCTCTCTCTCTCTCTCTCTCTCTCTCTCTCTCCTCTCTCTCTCTCTCTCTCTCTCTCTCTCTCTCTCTCTCTCTCTCTCTCTCTCTCTCTCTCTCTCTCTCTCTCTCTCTCTCTCTCTCTTTTACTTTGACTCGATTCATTTCCCCCCACGAAGCCACAGAGTCTCTGTTTTATACACTTTCTGCACTTGGCATAAAAAAGGGAAAAGATGCTAGTTCAGGTATTTTGTTTCCAAGCAGAACCCAACAATTGCAAACTGATATCCAGGTAAAACACAGTACGGCAGCAGCCAAGAAACACAATACGTGAAGTCTAGCCGTCATTTGTCCGTAATTCCTAAACCAGTACGTGGCCCCTTGAGATGTTGGTCCATCTTGACTTGAATCCCCACAACAATGATTATTATACAAATAAGCCTCTCTTTCCAACTCGCTCCTAGCCATTCAGTTCGTCATGGTTTTTTTCCCGCCTAAATTCACCACTTTGAGTCTTTGGCCCTAAAATGGGGTTAAGTGACCGCATGGAATTCAAAGCGGAGCAAAGAGTGAGGGTCGTATCGGGACACGACACACCACGCTTCGGGAAGGATCTCAAGCTAAGACACCACAAAACCTGAACCTACTCGACCCACACATCTCTCCTGTACTTTGCTTAGTATGTTTACCACTGTGGTTTTTTTCTCACTCTGGGTACCTCAGCAGGTGTCAAAATGAGAGCGAGAGATGCTCTCTACTGTATTTGAGAGTGTGTGAGCTGTTCTGTGTGCGAGTGTATGTACACTGTATGGGCTTGTGTGACTTTTCATCTACAAGTGTATGTATGCACAGCATCAGGAAGAGAGGGGACCCTAGGGAGTAGATGGGGGGAAGCAGAGGAATTCCTTTGTTGATGAAAAATTGCACATACACTAACACACACACACACACCTCATAGTGAGTGGGATCAAGCAGAGAGATGGTAGGGGGGCTGTAGAGGGAGCAGGTACGGCTTTGAGAGGGGGTCTCCTTGCATGGCCCTGGGGACCATCGAACTACCTCCTCTCCTCCATCTCTCCCTCCCTCCATCCCTGCCTCCCTTCCTCCCTCCATCTCCACAGGAGGCCTTCCTCTCCATGTCTCCACATACAACTACTCACACTCATAAAGACCTCTAGATAGCTAATACAGTTTGTCCACATACAGTAGAACTTCCATTCATATTTGCATAGTCATCCCTAACGCAATGTCTCCATAGAGGAGCCATTCATATCATTAGACTTGTGTCATTGCGTTAAGCAGACGTCCTTCCCAAGATAATGTACTTCCATAGTTGACATACAATCAACTCATACAGCTGGACACACTGGGTGCTAGCAACAATTCGTCGATTGTTTGGTCGAATAGACTGTTGGATCGACCAAAACTTTTTTTTGTCGAGCAGTAGTAATTTCAAGGGGTGTGGACACCCCTTGAAATTAGTGGATTTGGCTATTTCAACCGCACCCATTACTGACCGGTGTATAAAATCGAGCACACAGCCATGCAATCTCCATATGCTAACATTGGCAGTAGAATGGCCCTACCGAAGAGCTCAGTCAATTTCAAAGTGGCACCGTCCTAGGATGTCACCTTCCCAACAAGTCAGTCACATTTCTGCCATGCTAGAGCTGCACACATCAACTGTAAGTGCTGTGAAGTGGAAACGTCTAGGAGCAACAATGGCTCAGCCGCAAAGTTGTAGGGCACACAAGCTCACAGAACGGGACAGCTGAGTGCTGAAGCAGTGGAGCAGTGGAAACAGGTTATCTGGAGTGATGAATCATGATTCACCATCTGGCTGTCAGACAGACAAATCTGGGTTTGGCGGATGCCAGGAGAACTCTACCTGCCCCAATGCATAGTGCCAACTGTACAGTTTGACAGAGAAGGAATAATTGTCTGGGGCAGTTTTTTATGGTCTGGGCTAGGCCCCTTAGTTCCACTATAGGGAAATCTTAACACGCATACAATGACATTCCAGACGATTTTGAGCTTCCAACTTTGTGGCAACAGTTTGCGGAAGGCCTTTACTGTTTCAGCATGACAATGCCCCCCATGCACAAAGCGGGGTCCATACATAAATGGTCTGTCGAAGAGGAACTGACCTCTACCCCATCGAACACCTTTGGGATGAATTGGAACACCGACTGCGAGCCAGGCCTAATCGCCCAACATCATTGCCCGACCTCACTAATGGTCTTGTGGCTGAATGGAAGCAATTCCCAGCAGCAATGTTCCAACATCTAGTGGAAAGCATTCCCAGAAGAGTGGAGGCTGTTATAGCAGCAAAGTGGGGGCCAACGCCATGTTAATTTCTAATCTACAATGTTTGTTTGGTTACAGTCATTTCTGTTAACGCGTTCAATATATTATGATTCCAGTCTTCTATCATTTTCATTATCGGATTGGACTTTTTTGTTTTGGTTTATTTAATTCCATTTCGAGTTATGTCAATTTCGTCATTGTCTTTAGTTTGGAGTGCTCGTGTCAATGTTGAGTAACGAGGTACACCTGATTACACATAGAAAGAAGTAGGCCTATAGGCTACCTGGCCTGCACCAAAAATGTTGACTTATACATGTGCCCATTTGGAGATCTGACAGTATTTCTGATTGGCTTAAAGCACCACCACTAATGACCTGTGGAGCATCTCAAAGTAATCATTTTCTTCATCTCAGACAAGCAAGCAAACAAAGTCTGTTTTTCCATCCATAGAGAATGACAATAGTTCCTCAATGTATTTGAAAAATCTTTCCAGCTCTCTCCCTTTCGATAACCACTCAGCGTGAAAGGGAAAAATGTCATGCTCTGATCTAGTGGAAACATCATAAAATAGGCCTACCTGATTACTTTTTATCCCTTAAGCAAATCGCCTACAGTTGTGTCTGTCCCGAGTTTACTTGAAGTGTGAGAAACTCTGAGGGCCTAGAATATTTGATTAAATGTTGCAAGTTTGCTAGCACCAGCTTCAGGCCTGACCTAAGTTAATAGTTGATACAATGTTTCAAGTTCATTGCAGACAGGCCATGCGAAGCCAATGTGATTTATAGGATATTTATTTTTATCAGGATATTTTCTACCTGCAGGCTGCAATGTTTTATTTGTTGGCTTTATGTAGGTTAGTTTTGACAATGGCAATAGAAGTAACTTTTTAAAGTTTGTATCATTTTCATTTAGATTTGGATCGAATTTTGATTAACCACTTGACAATGACTTTGAGATACGAAAGCGTTATTATAAATGAAATTGAACTGTTCCATGAAAATGTGAATATGAAAACCATAACTGGCACGCAGATCGGTAGAAATAGTACGATCAATTGGCATTCCACATGAGAAAGGTTGCCCGACTCCTCGTGTAGCCTATTACCAGCAACTTCAGGAGAGTAATGGCAGAATCTACGAAAGCCAGCAGGAGTGGGAGGAGGACGGTCGGGTCAGGTTACCTTTTTTTCCTTCTGGTCATCTTGATCTCTGGCTCCCTCTTGAGTCATATGGGTCTTATTTTATGGTCAAAAGAAGTAGGGAATAGGGTGCCCTTTGGGATGCAGACACAGAGGCAGTTCCAGTGGAGTGATGGAGTTGTTGCTTCAACTTCCCCCAGACCATGTCCGTCTGTCTGTCCAGAGGCTGAGCCCACAGGTTGCTGGTCCCTCTCTCATTTCCACACTCTAATCCCCCAGTTCCCTCTGGGCTCTCAGACTCTCCCTCTGTCTCTGTCTATTTTCCCTCCTTTCCCCCTCTCTATATTTCCATCGCTCTCTTTCCCTTTTCTATATCTGTCTTTTCCATTCTTTCTCTCTCTCTCTCTCTCTCTCTCTCTCTTTTCCCCCTCTCTTTCTCTCACAAATCTCTCCCGCGCGCCCTCTCTCCCTCTCGCTCCGCTTTCCTCCCACCCCACCTCTTTGCTCTCTCCTTCTTCTCTGTCACTGGTATAAACGGTACAGCACAGACCAGAGTGAGTGGAGGAGAGGAGGGTAGTGAATGATGTGATTGATGACAGAGCAGGGCCTCTGCGGGGGAACAACAGCCAGGGGCCAGCGTGATAATAACGCAGCACAATAATCAACCCAACCCATGAAGCAGACAATCAGCAAGGCAAAGCAGGCAGCACAGGCCCCTATTAGGCAGGCCTCATCAGGACGGCTAAGTGAGAAATTAGCCCTCGCCGAGCTCCGCGACGATTCATCAAGTCGCTAGCCCCCGACCCCCCCCCCCCCTCAAGAAGTCAAAATGTTTACTTAAAGACTCGCCGCCATGCCCCGGAGGTGCGCTTTATTGGCTGTTATTAATTCTCCGTCCAGACCCTCGCGGCCGCCCCATTTAAAGTGTATTAGAGGGGGGATGATTGGACGAGATGAAGTCGCACTGGTGTTTGGCTCTCTGGCGATAAAGGGAGGGAGGGAGGGAGGGAGGGAGGGAGGGAGGGAGGGAGGGAGGGAGGGAGGGAGGGAGGGAGGGAGGGAGGGAGGGAGGGAGGGAGGGAGGGAGGGAGGGAGGGAGGGAGGGAGGGAGGGAGGGAGGGAGGAGGGAGGGAGGGAGGGAGGGAGGGAGGGAGGGAGGGAGGGAGGGAGGGAGGGAGGGAGGGCGGAGAGCAGGGCAAAATAAAGGAATGCCATCACATTGCAAAATGAAGTCCTGGAATTAGACCCTTGTTCAATGGGAAGTGAAAGAGGGATGAAGGGATGGAGGGAGAAGGAGAGGATGAACAGACAGAGGAAGTGAAAAGGGAAGAAAGGCATTCAAAGGGAAACTGAGTCACACATTCCACACTACATTCTGATGATTCTGTTTTATCATCTGTTCTCCTTCTACCAGGTGGACCCACTGAGTCCGAGACCCAAATGGCACCCTATTCCCTATTTAGTGCACTACTTTTGATCAGGGTCAACAATGCTCTGCTCAAAAGTAGTGTGCTACGTAGGGAATAGGGTACCATTTGGGACACTGCCCGAGGAAATAACTTCAACCCGCTCCGGCCAAGAACGCCTGGTGATTGCTCATGCTATCAGCATGCTATCAGAGCCCTAATAGTCTTTTAACATGGCATGGCTGTGACGGACGGGGGAAGAAGCGGGAGAGGGAAGTGGGGGAGTTGGGCCTAGTTCATTTGTTGTGGCGGAACTGAGGCTCACTTAATGAGGCGGCTAAGTAACTCCTCTTAAACCACGCAATGCTATGAATCACGTGTATAAAACAAACTCTATGACCGGGTGCAAGGAGTGCGCTGAGAGTTGGGAAGCAAGTTCAGGGAGTGAGTGATTTCATAAATAAACACAACTAAATACAAAAAGCAGGTAATCAAGTAGGTACTCTACTCTACTCTACTGCACTGTACTGTACTCTACTCTACTGTACTGTAATATACTCTACTGTACTGTACTGTACTCTACTATACTGTACTCTACTGTACTATACTCTACTGTACTGTAATATACTCTACTGTACTCTAATCTACTCTACTGTATTCTAATCTACTCTACTGTACTGTACTTTACTGCAATCTACTGTACTGTACTCGAATCTACTCTACTGTAATCTACTGTAATCTACTCTATTCTACTGTAATCTACTGTACTGTAATCTACTCTACTGTAATCTACTGTACTGTACTCTAATATACTCTACTGTACTCTAATCTACTGTGCTGTACTCTACTGTAATCTACTCTACTGTAACCTACTGTACTGTACTCTACTGTACTGTAATCTACTCTACTGTACTGTAATCTACTGTACTGTACTCTAATCTACTCTACTGTACTGTAATCTACTCTACTGTACTGTAATCTACTGTACTGTACTCTAATCTACTCTACTGTACTCTAATCTACTGTTCTGTAATCTACTGTACTGTAATCTACTGTACTGTAATCTACTGTACTGTACTCTAATCTACTCTACTGTACTCTAATCTACTCTACTGTTCTGTAATCTACTCTACTGTAATGTAATCTACTCTACTGTTCTGTAATCTACTCTACTGTAATGTAATCTACTGTACTGTTCTGTAATCTATTCTACTGTTCTGTAATCTACTGTACTGTTCTGTAATCTATTCTACTGTTCTGTAATCTACTGTACTGTTCTGTAATCTATTCTACTGTTCTGTAATCTACTCTACTGTTCTGTAATCTACTCTACTGGTCTGTAATCTACTCTACTGTTCTGTAATCTACTGGAATGTAATCTACTCTACTGTTCTGTAATCTACTGGAATGTAATCTACTCTACTGTTCTGTAATCTACTGGAATGTAATCTACTCTACTGTTCTGTAATCTACTGTACTGTAATGTAATCTACTCTACTGTAATGTAATCTACTCTACTGTTCTGTAATCTACTCTACTGTAATGTAATCTACTCTACTGTTCTGTAATCTACTCGACTGTAATCTACTCTACTGTTCTGTACTCTACTGTACTCTAATCTACTGTACTGTAATCTACTGTACTGTTATGTAATCTATTCTACTGTTCTGTAATCTACTCTACTGTTCTGTAATCTACTGTACTGTTCTGTAATCTATTCTACTGTTCTGTAATCTACTGTACTGTTCTGTAATCTATTCTACTGTTCTGTAATCTACTGTACTGTTCTGTAATCTATTCTACTGTTCTGTAATCTATTCTACTGTTCTGTAATCTACTCTACTGTTCTGTAATCTACTCTACTGTTCTGTAATCTACTGGAATGTAATCTACTCTACTGTTCTGTAATCTACTGTACTGTTCTGTAATCTATTCTACTGTTCTGTAATCTATTCTACTGTTCTGTAATCTATTCTACTGTTCTGTAATCTACTGTACTGTTCTGTAATCTATTCTACTGTTCTGTAATCTATTCTACTGTTCTGTAATCTACTGTACTGTTCTGTAATATATTCTACTGTTCTGTAATCTATTCTACTGTTCTGTAATCTACTGTACTGTTCTGTAATCTATTCTACTGTTCTGTAATCTACTCTACTGTTCTGTAATCTACTCTACTGTTCTGTAATCTACTCTACTGTTCTGTAATCTACTGTACTGTACTCTACCATGAGTATGGTTGAGAAAGTGGTAGATCAAAGGAAGTAGAGACACAGAGGGAGTCCTAGTCAGAGACTCCCAGGCAGCTCAGCTCAGCCAGCTCCCCTATGGCTGACGTGTCTCCCAACAGCACCACTAGTTTGGTAGGAAGATAACACTTCAGTCTCACATTCATGAAAAGCCCCCCCATCAGGGCCTGCTCACTCTCACTCTCTCTCTCTCTCTCACACACACACACACACACACACACACACACACACACACACACACACACACACACACACACGCACACACACACACACACACACACACACACACACACACACACACACACACACACACACACACACACACACACACGCTTACTCTCAGAGAGATTGGCGCTCCCCAAAGCACCCGTTTCTCTCCCAGTGTCAGTAAGGTGCACCCACACACACGTCCCAGAGCTCGGCCTAAAGCTCTACTGAAGTTGCACTTCACGTTTCAAAACACACAAGAGTGAATATCATCGGAGTGGAGACTGAATTTGAAGATACTGCAAGTCCAGTAAAAAAAGAACACGTCTGGTTCAAACTCCATTGAGATATGCAATAACATCCACGTGCCTTATCATACAACTCACAGCATTTCCAAGTGGGCGACAAAAAAAAACTCCCCCTACACTCAAAAGGGACATACAGACTAGCTCCCGAATGAAAAGGCCACGAAAAAACTCGGGGAGCAAGACTTGTAATTACACTGGCAGCTCCCTCGGGCCCTGGAGCCGTCGTCAGTCAGGAAGCTAACCAACATCTGGCTGTGTTTACGCCTTTCAGCTGTTTGCGTTGCCGCCTGAAATAAATTCTGGGGGCCGTAAAGCCATCGCTTAGGACGCCTCCTAAACACTCTCCACACTCGCTTGCGTACTTCTCAGTTATCCCTCCAGACCAAGGTTGTATTCATTAGGACACAAAATCGTTTCCAAACGTTTGGACAGGTCCAGGTAGTCCGTCCCTGTTTCAGTCCGTTTTCTTCCATTCGGTAGCCAAATGAACACAGCCCAGGGCTCCCGGGCACTACGGCAACGCTAGCATGCTAATACGTGCAAATAAAAACGTTGAGGAGGAAGCCTTAATTGGTGCGTTAGACGGGTACCGGGGGTTAATTGGGAAACATGGGGAGCAGCTGGCACCGTTCTGGAGGTTGAGACAGGGATAATAAGTTCACCCTTTGCAGGAGAGACAGTCGACGATGAATCAGATCAGAGGAACGTTGTACTGTAATAACCCCCCCTCTCTTTTTCTCTAGTTGTTTCCTCTCGTTCTCTCTCTCTTTTCTGATCGGCAGAGACAGTCTGGCTAGCAGCTACACAATCTGGCACCTATCACACACAGGACTGTTTGGTAGTCGCGGGAGAGTTCACACACACACACACAGAGAGAGAGACGCGCACTGGAGCTAATCACTCACAAGCACAATAACTCTTACCTCTAGGACATGGACCTACTTTATCAGTTTAAGGGTCGATGTATGTAAATGTTTTTCCCAATGTATGTGTAAATGGGTTATTAGGCTGTGTTAGCCGGTTTGCATTGATCTCTATGCCAGCGGGAGAAACGGAGAGCTAGCTCAGCGCTCTGCTCATATCTCCAGAGCTGAGCCATAATCACACCGCAGCTTGTTTCAATGAAGGCAACATTAACATACACCATCTCAACCGCACTAAACCGTCCACCGGGACTCTGTATAAATGCACACAAAACTCTACAGTGCAATCAAGCCCATATGTGACGGTCAGTATAACTTTGTGATTTTCTCTGAAGTCTCAGAATTGGGCGTGTCACTACAACCAGATTTCTACTAAATAATAGAACCCATATAGGAACGACTGGAACAACAGTCGTTGTTTTGATCTCGTACTTCTTCGCCCATTAAAAGAAACAGAATATATACAACTGGTGTCTATAAAGAGTGTCCGAGTCGGAGTCCTGATCTAGGATCAGCCCTCCCGTGCATAATTCGAATCTTATTATGATTTTAAAGGTTGAACTTATCCTAGATCAGCACTCACTGAGACTCAGTACAGTAGCAGAGGGAGCATTTGGGGTTGAAGGTGGCGCAGGTAGAGTCATAGGCAGTAATGGGAGGAGACAGGGATTTACAGAGCCACACAAAAGCCAAGCTTTATAAATAATTCTAAAAGCTAACAGGATCCCTTGTATGTGTGATGTCACTCTCTCTCTCTCTCTCTCTATCTCTCTCTTTCACACACACACTCTCTCTTTCACACACACACACACACACACACACACACACTCTCTCTCTCTCTCTCTCTATCTCTCTCTTTCACACACACACTCTCTCTTTCACACACACACACACACACTCTTTCACACACACACTCTCTCTCACACACACACCCCCTACCACCTCTCTTGAATAAGTCATCTCATACCTTCCTTTGGTTCTGGTTAGCACTGACTAGTTAGGACCCATTCATTTTGGGTAACCTTCTAAGAAAAAACATGTCTTCTCACAGTGCACATTTAACCCAGAAAAATACACTCTCTCTCTCACGTGCATACGCTCGACACACACACACACACACACACACACACACACACACACTCATGATGCATGGCGGCAAAGCAGCACACCGGAGACCTGTCTTGTAAATCTCTTTGTGAACGCAGCTTTGGGGGGTAGACAGGGCAGGGGCTTACACACTGAGACCTGAGGTAGAGCTATAGACTCCACACCTCTAATGCTCTCTCTCCTTCCTCCACACCTCTAATGATCTCTCTCCTTCCTCCACACCTCTAACTCTCTCTCTCTCCTTCCTCCACACCTCTAATGCTCTCTCTCCTTCCTCCACACCTCTAATTCCCTCTCTCCTTCCTCCACACCTCTAACTCTCTCTCTCTCCTTCCTCCACACCTCTAATGATCTCTCTCCTGCCTCCACACCTCTAATGATCTCTCTCCTTCCTCCACACCTCTAATGCCCTCTCTCCTTCCTCTACACCTCTAACTCTCTCTCTCCTTCCTCCACACCTCTAACTCTCTCTCTCCTTCCTCCACACCTCTAACTCTCTCTCTCCTTCCTCCACACCTCTAACTCTCTCTCTCCTTCCTCCACACCTTTAACTCCTCTCTCTCCTTCCTCCACACCTCTAACTCTCTCTCTCCTTCCTCCACACCTCTAACTCTCTCTCTCCTTCCTCCACACCTCTAACGCTCTCTCTCCTTCCTCCACACCTCTTAACTCTCTCTCTCCTTCCTCCACACCTCTAACTCTCTCTCCTTCCTCCACACCTCTTAACTCTCTCTCTCCTTCCTCCACACCTCTAACTCTCTCTCTCCTTCCTCCACACCTCTAACTCTCTCTCTCCTTCCTCCACACCTCTAATGCTCTCTCTCCTTCCTCCACACCTCTAATGCCCTCTCTCCTTCCTCCACACCTCTAACTCTCTCTCTCCTTCCTCCACACCTCTAACTCTCTCTCTCCTTCCTCCACACCTCTAACTCTCTCTCTCCTTCCTCCACACCTCTAACTCTCTCTCTCCTTCCTCCACACCTTTAACTCTCTCTCTCTCCTTCCTCCACACCTCTTAACTCTCTCTCTCCTTCCTCCACACCTCTAACTCTCTCTCTCCTTCCTCCACACCTCTAACTCTCTCTCTCCTTCCTCCACACCTCTAATGCCCTCTCTCCTTCCTCCACACCTCTAATGCCCTCTCTCCTTCCTCCACACCTCTAACTCTCTCTCTCCTTCCTCCACACCTCTAACTCTCTCTCTCCTTCCTCCACACCTCTAACTCTCTCTCTCCTTCCTCCACACCTCTAATGTCCTCTCTCCTTCCTCCACACCTCTAATGATCTCTCTCCTTCCTCCACACCTCTAACTCTCTCTCTCTCCTTCCTCCACACCTCTAATGCTCTCTCTCCTTCCTCCACACCTCTAATTCCCTCTCTCCTTCCTCCACACCTCTAACTCTCTCTCTCTCCTTCCTCCACACCTCTAATGATCTCTCTCCTGCCTCCACACCTCTAATGATCTCTCTCCTTCCTCCACACCTCTAATGCCCTCTCTCCTTCCTCTACACCTCTAACTCTCTCTCTCCTTCCTCCACACCTCTAACTCTCTCTCTCCTTCCTCCACACCTCTAACTCTCTCTCTCCTTCCTCCACACCTCTAACTCTCTCTCTCCTTCCTCCACACCTTTAACTCTCTCTCTCTCCTTCCTCCACACCTCTAACTCTCTCTCTCCTTCCTCCACACCTCTAACTCTCTCTCTCCTTCCTCCACACCTCTAACGCTCTCTCTCCTTCCTTCACACCTCTTAACTCTCTCTCTCCTTCCTCCACACCTCTAACTCTCTCTCCTTCCTCCACACCTCTTAACTCTCTCTCTCCTTCCTCCACACCTCTAACTCTCTCTCTCCTTCCTCCACACCTCTAACTCTCTCTCTCCTTCCTCCACACCTCTAATGCTCTCTCTCCTTCCTCCACACCTCTAATGCCCTCTCTCCTTCCTCTACACCTCTAACTCTCTCTCTCCTTCCTCCACACCTCTAACTCTCTCTCTCCTTCCTCCACACCTCTAACTCTCTCTCTCCTTCCTCCACACCTCTAACTCTCTCTCTCCTTCCTCCACACCTTTAACTCTCTCTCTCTCCTTCCTCCACACCTCTTAACTCTCTCTCTCCTTCCTCCACACCTCTAACTCTCTCTCTCCTTCCTCCACACCTCTAACTCTCTCTCTCCTTCCTCCACACCTCTAACTCTCTCTCTCCTTCCTCCACACCTCTAACTCTCTCTCTCCTTCCTCCACACCTCTAATGCCCTCTCTCCTTCCTCCACACCTCTAATGCCCTCTCTCCTTCCTCCACACCTCTAACGCCCTCTCTCCTTCCTCCACACCTCTAACTCTCTCTCTCCTTCCTCTACACCTCTAACTCTCTCTCTCCTTCCTCCACACCTCTAACTCTCTCTCTCCTTCCTCCACACCTCTAACTCTCTCTCTCCTTCCTCCACACCTTTAACTCTCTCTCTCTCCTTCCTCCACACCTCTTAACTCTCTCTCTCCTTCCTCCACACCTCTAACTCTCTCTCTCCTTCCTCCACACCTCTAACTCTCTCTCTCCTTCCTCCACACCTCTAATGCCCTCTCTCCTTCCTCCACACCTCTAATGCCCTCTCTCCTTCCTCCACACCTCTAACTCTCTCTCTCTCCTTCCTCCACACCTCTAACTCTCTCTCTCCTTCCTCCACACCTCTAACTCTCTCTCTCCTTCCTCCACACCTCTAACTCTCTCTCTCCTTCCTCCACACCTCTAACTCTCTCTCTCCTTCCTCCACACCTCTAATGTCCTCTCTCCTTCCTCCACACCTCTAATGCCCTCTCTCCTTCCTCCACACCTCTAACGCCCTCTCTCCTTCCTCCACACCTCTAACTCTCTCTCTCCTTCCTCTACACCTCTAACTCTCTCTCTCCTTCCTCCACACCTCTAACGCTCTCTCTCTTTCCTCCACACCTCTAACGCTCTCTCTCCTTCCTCCACACCTCTAACGCCCTCTCTCTTTCCTCCACACCTCTAACTCTCTCTCTCCTTCCTCTACACCTCTAACTCTCTCTCTCCTTCCTCCACACCTCTAACGCTCTCTCTCTTTCCTCCACACCTCTAACGCTCTCTCTCTTTCCTCCACACCTCTAACGCTCTCTCTCCTTCCTCCACACCTCTAACGCTCTCTCTCTTTCCTCCACACCTCTAACGCTCTCTCTCTTTCCTCCACACCTCTCTTTCTCAAACACACAGCCACACTCGCTCTTTCTCCCTTTTTCTTTCTTTCTTTCTTCTCCCCTTCTCTCTTTCACACACTCTCCATCACTCCTCCTCTTTCCCTCTTCTAGTTCTCTCTCTGTCCAACTAGCAGTCCCTGCTCCAGAACAGCGTTGGTTGGTCCCACAGCCCCGCAGGCTCCACTAGCACCGTGGTGACTAATGTCCTGCCTTAGCTCAGACAATGAGTTTGGGACGGAGCCGGGAAAGTGTTGAGAAGGGAAAAAAACTGCCGGGCACCTTTGACAAATGGAACCCTTCGCACTCCCCTGCTCGCTGAGGGAGGCTTTACAAAGTCACGCGACACGGTGCGACACGCTCGGCGTCCTCCGAGGCACGGCTGGGACCTGCGGAGCACCGAGGCTTCTGGGAAAGGGGAACATAATGAATTCTTTGGGAAGTCCAGCCCTGGTTTTTTTTTCTTCATGAATAAGATCTATTTCCAAAGCATGTCGACCTCTCTTAATAAAAACACCAGTCAGGCCTGGAATAGCCCAAGACGTTTTAGGGGCCCATATACAAGTTCATATTTCTGTTGCTCTATACATTTCCGAGGCCCACTTTTTTTCTCCCCAAGCCAAGCCTGTCGGAGTCAGTGTAGTGTCGGGGCCCTGAGGTTTCCTCTGGCAGGTAGGGGAGCCCCGATGACAGACCGTCATTAGAAACGGCTGGCGTCCCCCCCCCCCCCTCTTTTCAAGGAACTAAAAACTCTTGGATCCCTCCCACCTCCCACTCCCTCCTCTAGCCCCCCCCCCACCCACCACCACCTCTCACTCCCTCCTTTAGCCCCCCCACCCACCCACCACCACCACCACCACCTCCCACTCCCTCCTCTAGCCCCCCCCACCCACCACCACCACCACCTCCCACTCCCTCCTCTAGCCCCCCCCCACCCACCACCACCACCTCCCACTCCCTCCTCTAGCCCCCCTCCCCCACCACCACCACATCCCACTCCCTCCTCTAGCCCCCACCTCCACCACCACCTTTCTCCCTTCAACCCTGCAAGGAACTGGGCTTTGTCTAAAAAATAAGCAAAGGAGAGGAATCCCCCCCTGCGCCCCCTCCAACCCCCGTTCCTCCTTGCTCCCTGCGGAGTATTGTTAAAACACAGCCCCCACTAGCTCCTTCTCTCTCCCTCTCTTTCTCTCTCTCCGAGGCCCAGCTCTTAAGACAGAGTGCTTTTTGCATGAGAAAAAACGATTAGTCTTCAAATGCCATCCAGACAAAAGAGGCCTCCTTTCAGGTCGGGCAAGAAATTTGCTCCGATAGTAGAGTTCCCCTTTTGTTTTTCTAAGATGAGGCATTTTTTGTCTTACAGGCAGGGGCTGTTAGCATTCACTTGCAGAGGAGGCCCCACTGGCCCCTAGAGAAGAGGAGGAACGGGGGTCAAATTCCCCGCAAAAGAGGACGGAAGTGAAGGAGAAGGGGAAAGGGGGGGAAAGGGGGGAAAAGAGGGGAAGGAGGGGAAGAGGCACTCATTTAAAACATGTTTGCAGAAGGGAGGGGGCAACTGGGCCTGAACTATATTCAGGTATTAACCTTGGGATTGGCATTTGACATTCAAACAATGTCCCCGTCCTCAATCTCGACCCCCAGGTTCCACTAAGACCCACGGGGCTTACTCACTAACGCAGATAACCAGGCCAGCATGGGGCACAGCAAATACAAAACACGTTGTGTAGCATTGTGTAGCAGAACAGTCTGAGCAATGCAACAAAATCATTCCAAACAGCTATTTATGCAACTGATATTAGAAATGATCTTTCTCATACAGACTTGGGGGGTGTACAAAAAATGAACTCCCATTCAGTCCCAATCACAATAATCAGTGACCCTTCCCTTGCCTTCAATTGACCTCTCCCGCAGTTGTTCTGTGTGTGTGCGTGCATGCGCCTGTCTGAGCCTGTCCAAGTGTGTGTGTGTCTTCGTGCAGCAGCCTGATGCATGGCTTCACACACACACACACACACACAGACCAGGAAGGGGGGGGGGAGTGACAGATCATTGTTCACAGTGAGCTGGCCGCCTCATCTGTCCCCTGGCCGTCACCACACTCCCCGGACAACGACGGAGAGCAGGCCCCCTCACGGATGCCACAACTGGCTCGCATCATGCCCCTGACACAATGCCACATCTACAATAACAGACCCAAAAACCCCTGGAAGTCGGAAACTACAACTCCACTGTCCAAGCTCAGCGTCTCAACTTTACACAGCCCACCACACCACAGGCAAATGGGCCCGCAGCTCACTTCACCTCTTGCTGCCACACTTCACACAGCAGCCGCAAAGACGCTTTTCCAGAGGCTCAGGGCTAACAGCGGAGGAGACGAGCGCAGTCCAGCTCCATCGTCAGCCAGGCGCGACCTGCCGCCATTTGTATTCTGTTTGTACTCGAGTGTGTGAGAAAAAACAACGCAGGCGCCCGCTGATACGCACTGTGGTTCATGCAGGAGTCTGCTAGCGCTCATTCACTCCTGCATTCATCTTGTTTTTTTTTCTAGTAAATCATTTGTTTCTCTCTCTTTTCTCTCTCTCGGTCTCTGTTACTCTCTCTCTCTCTTGTTCTCTGTTACTCTCTCTCTTTTCTCTCTCGTTCTGTTACTCTCTCTTTTCTCTCTCGTTCTCTGTTACTCTCTCTTGTTCTCTGTTACTCTCTCTCTTATTCTCTGTTACTCTCTCTCTTATTCTCTGTTACTCTCTCTTTTCTCTCTCTCATTCTCTGTTACTCTCTCTTTTCTGTTGTTCTCTGTTACTCTCTCTTTTCTCTCTTATTCTGTTACTCTCTCTTTTCTCTCTCTCGTTCTCTGTTACTCTCTCTCTTGTTCTCTGTTACTATCTCTCTTTTATCTCTCTTGTTCTGTTACACTCTCTCTCTCTCTCATGTTCTCTGTTACTCTCTCTCTCTTTTCTCGCTCTCGTTCTCTGTTACTCTCTCTCTTTTCTCTCTCTCGTTCTCTGTTACTCTCTCTCTTTTCTCTCTCGTTCTCTGTTACTCTCTCTCTTTTCTCTCTCGTTCTCTGTTACTCTCTCTCTATCTCTCTCTTTTCTCTCTCGTTCTCTGTTACTCTCTCTTTTCTCTCTCTCGTTCTCTGTTACTCTCTCTCTTGTTCTCTGTTACTCTCTCTCTTTTCTCTGTCTCGTTCTCTGTTACTCTCTCTCTTTTCTCTCTCGTTCTCTGTTACTCTCTCTCTTTTCTCTCTCTCGTTCTCTGTTACTCTCTCTCTATCTCTCTCTTTTCTCTCTCGTTCTCTGTTACTCTCTCTCTTTTCTCTCTCTCGTTCTCTGTTACTCTCTCTCTATCTCTCTCTCAGGGAAGCTGGTTGACCAGGCTAATTGGCAGGTCCAATCTGGGTTTCCGTGAGGCCAAAGCCCTGGAAAAGAAACGGCCACTCTGACTCTCAGCCTCTACGGCAGCTTGAGCTCTGCTTGCACGCTCCTGTGTGCGTGTGCGTGCGAGTGTACGTGCTTCCGTGCGTGTAAAACATGTCTATGATGGGGATATTTTATATCGAGGTGCGTTTGCATTTTAAAACATGCAGGTGGAGTAAGAGCACATTTGGAAGCCCATGTGTAGGGTGTGGATGTGTGGGTTTATCTAAATGCATGTGTGTGTATAGGCATGTCATTACACGTGTCCCTCTCTCTCTCTGATCCCCCTTCATCAGATCAACCACCCCCCTCCCCTCACTTTGCAAAAGACATGAGCCCAGTGAAAGGTGCCTTAAGTGGGGCTCCTTGAAGCAGGGAGTGTGGGGGGGTGAATGGGGGTCCCGCTCTGGGACGCAGCTGGTGGAGGTGGAGGGAAGCTGGGGGAGAAGGAACACATAGCATATTAAATCGGCTGGCGGAGGCCGGGTAGGTCCACGCGGAGAGCTAGGAGAGCCAGATCTGAGGCATGCCCTGAAGGGATGGCTGGGCCTGGGGATTAGGAGAGCCAAGGAGAAGCCCTCGTGCTGCGCCACGCCGCACGCCTGCCTGCCCCCCTTCTTCTCTCCGCTCACACGCAAATGCATCCAGACACTTTGGCGTAGGCTACACTTGGCGGCGAACTGCCACAGCCCAAACTTTTTACAAGAAGGCGAAGGAGCCTCTCACTCATCACACATGCACCTCCGTCTCCTGTCTCTCTGCCTTTTTTCCCCCTCAATATCTCTCTCACTCTTTCTCTCTCCTGGACTTGTTCCCCCCCCCCCCTTCAACTGTGCCTTTTCGATTTCATGTCGATATATATCAAAGTTCAGAATCATCAAAGTGAGCGACTCCTTTTGGGGACCGTCTATTCATGCAGCGGCTATACTCACACGTAGGGGAAAGATAGATTGGATAGCCATTGTGATGCCATGTTTACTTATTTCTGCCAACATGCTCTGAATAGATGAGGTAACTGCACCTCTCCTCACCTGCTAATGTAAGCGGTGGTTTGTGGGATAGAAGTACTTAGCGCTCTGCTAAAGAGTTGTAGGATAAACCTTTCGTCACATTGACATCCGTGACCGCCGAACGGCCTGTGAGTACCGCAGCAGGAATCGCACCCCATATCTGCCTCATACCCAGGGATCCACACCACAACAAACCAAAAATGTAAATAAATGCTACCAAAAAATGCCTTGGTCCTTATCTTTGATCAAAACAACTTCCCCTAAATTAACCTGGCAGAGCAATACACTTGCTATCTATGAGTGTGCCTTTATAGATGCCCATTAGCACGTCATTAGGGCCTCATGCATACACACCTGATAACAGGTATTCTTCCTCTAGGATGTAAAAGGGCCTAAGGACAGAGGCCTGCCTAGAACAGTGGATTTGCGGGCCGGGGCGAGGAGGAGGGGTCCTTGATTTAAGAGGGTAATAGAGTGTCATCTTGGTGCATTAACATCTGCTTGCGTGACAGGTCCTATTTTGGGCAGGTTGGAGAGGTCACGGGTGCACTGCCTGGTGTTTTTGCAGCGATGCATAATTGAATGTAAAGGTGTGCTAATGCGGAGATAAAGGGCTGCTCTGCTTTCTGACGGGCTGAGGAAGGATAGGGGTTATCCGCGAGTTTCCTTCCCTATCCGTGGGACTGTGAGTTACAGATTGCCCCCTTCACCAGACAGGCACTGATTCATCTCCGCTGGCAGAGAAGAAAAAAACCTGGGCTTCTTCAATGTGCCTTTTTTATTCTTTTTTTAAATACCAGATTATCATCTTTAAACATTGTGTGTATTTATCACTGTTGCTGAATCATTTATGACATGCAGTCCTTGTTTTGTAAAATTGCACCTGTTCAAGTGAAGCTGCAGCCCCTAGCTGAGCTCTGTTCTGTTCTGGAGACATTGTAAAACAGTAACACCATACATATTTATAACACTGAGTGTGTTCATCAGATATCATTCATATTTAATATGATTAAATCGTAAAATATCTCTGGCTCCGTGCACATTATTATATACATGTACTTAGAGCCAATCTCTGGTTATTTCAGAGCATCATTTTCTCGTGGAAAATATCTGCCATCCATTAAGGCTAAATAGAGCTCAAATTAATATAATGACATTTCATGTTGCTTTTGTGATCATTAAATCTGGAGGTAAGTAATCACACATTCTTCAGGAAAAATGCACTCTGTCAAAGAGATTTCTGTCGACAATCAATCACTACTATTGCGGTAAATCAAACACAACAGCAAAAACCCAGAAATATATAAATGGTTGAATATTTTTTATGTCCATTGCATCCTCTGGAAATAAAATAACAGATTACCATTTCAAAATAAAATGCAGGTAGGCCTTATCGAATTGAGGTATAACATTAAGATTTGTGGAAGCCAAACACATTGTTCCTGTTGATTAAAAGGCTAAATGCATTAATACAAATGTCCTGGTTAGATAAGGATACCAATGCACTATATTACTGTAACAAACACATGTTTTGAGTATGAAAAATAATCTATTGAGTTATTGAGAAGTAGGCTAAAAGAAAGGTTTATATATTCCTTGATGTTCACACTTACCAAATATTATTTCAGCAAAATAGTTGAGCCGTTTCCTTTATCAATTAAATTATTATTCAGTAGGCTAGCCTAATAAGCATTTGATTTCAGAAATAAGTGCATAATTTCGGCTCATGCAAACAAAAGTATGCTTTTTTTTAAAAAGAATGTGTAAAAACAGTCACTAAATTAAGTGGGTTATACGTTCTTGCAATGTTTTTATTTATTTACAAATTACCACCTTAAGAATTGTATAAAAAAACACGCATGGCAAAAAAAATATTAAAAGGCAGCACATGACAGATTTTTCATAAGGGCATTAAACTGGCATAGTCCAATCCAGATGACCATGTTCTTAACCCGAGGGGGGGGGGGGGTTTATCTGCTCAAGCTCTTAAACTTCTATTGTTTTGCATTCAACTCTTACTGCTCGTTCTCAAGGCAGTTAGATCTCCGTTAATAATTTGCCAAGTGTCAAAGAAGGTTTGGCTGAGCCGTCACCGCACGGCTGAACGCCTCGAACCTTCGTCGTTTGTATAGCGGCGTGAAACCCGAGACACAAACGGTCCACCAGTCACTCACAGCGAATCCGACAAGCAGATAAAATGTGGAACAGCTGGCGGGGAGCAGAAGGAAAAGTTTAAAACAAATATCTCCACATGTGGAGGCGTGCTGCCATGATACATAACGGACCGAAAAGTACATACGCAGAAAACTCAATGGATAAAAGACTAAAAAATATAGGCCGAATAATTAGGCCTGATTATAATAAAGGCAATAAAATATTTGGGGGAAGTATCCAAATGTGCCCGCACTAATTATTAGTAGCATATCCTGTATTTCAACTCAGAAATTAAATGTTATATTTATAACTTTTCTATTTAATTTGATATAACCCAGTCAGTGTTCTACTATTGTCAAACTCGATCAAATGCTCATTATATAGGTCTGTGCCTTGTTAAATCAATGTTGGCCTACTTGTATTCCAACATTCATATTTTGATTGTAGAAATAGAGACATTCGATTGTTATCAGAATAGGCTATACTCGATTCAGGAAAATGTTCCATAAATTATAGTAATGCAGTCATAACTCATATTAGGCTTAATGGATGAGACCGAATCGATAACAGGCACGACTTTGTAAAATCGCGCTGAAATATGATCACATTGTAGGCCTAAATATGCATGCCCCGTGCGTTTCTTTAGGCAAAAGTCCAAAAAAGTTGTGTCTGTAGTGGAAGTTCCCAAAGTTGTTTCAGCCCACACTTCTCAACAATGCAATTACTTTTGCATTAAAGTGTTTACAAAAAGAATAGCTTCAAACCTTCCATAAAATAAATTTAAACGCACTTTAACAACCATTGTGTTGAATTAACAGAGTGAGTGTGAGTTTCTATCACTTAAAAAATTATATAGGCAAAGTTGAGAAAATGTGCAATGGGTCAACTTGTAACTTTAAAGAAAGTAGAAAACAACTAGAAAGCATCCAGGAAAATAAATAGTAATTTTGTGTGATAATATTTGTGAATAAGTTGAGTTTTCATACAATTTTATAATTTCATCACCACCCTCCGATTTGTGGACTTCTATGAAATTCCAACTTATTTGAAACGTGATACCTCTGACAGTTTTTGAATAGACGTCGTGTTTTCTCCCTCAAAACTTTCAAAGCCAGCAAAGAGCAAAATGTTCAAAGGGAACAGTTCATCATGCCTCGTCGTGTTTTTTGCACTTACGTGTTCGAAGGATGTTTCCCTCCAATAATTCTTGATCTTTTCTGTCTTCTTCTCTTAAGTGAAGTATTTTTTCGCTTGTTGCAGATGTGCCTCTCGCGCTCTGGAGTTGTGAGACACCAACTCCGAAAACCGCTCTGCCAGACTTTTCCTTCTTTTCCGCGTCTTTCTCCTTTTCACAGTTTTCTGAATAGAGCGAACACTGAACTAATACTGTAAGCCTCCCTGCATACCTGACGATGGCCGATGATGAACCTGTATGAATAAGACAACATAAGTGTTTACAAAAACGTGTGGACTGTTGTTATTACATTAAGTATGCTTTTCGAGGAGAAGAGGGCGAAGTGTAGAACTCCAGCTGCTCTTTCCCTCGCCTGACTCCTCCCTTCGGATCGGGCTCCCTCGCACTCTACCTCCCTCTCTTTCTATTCTCCCCCGCTTCCCCTCCCTTTCTCTTCTCTGCTCCGGGCCGCAGTTTCCTGAGACGATGTAGACATGGTTGGAACGAATGGACCGTTGTACAGTACCAGTCCCATGCAATTGCAAGAATTGGCAAATACTAATATTTCACTTATAGCAATACTCCTTGGGATGAAGTTTGTGATTTCGGGTGTCCTGTGTTGTCTTGTTACTTATGATAGTTTCAACACCAGTGGCTGGGCATCAGCACAAGTGGCCCTATTAACGATTGGGTTTAGACCTTTTTCACAAACAATACATCGAGCATGTTAAATAATCAGTATTAAGGATAAGATGGGCATGGTTTATTTCAGTATGAGTTAATGTAATAAACCATACACACATTATATATATATATATATGTATATATATATATATATATATATATATATATATATATATATATATACACTACTGTTCAAAAGTTTAGGGTCACTTAGAAATGTCCTTGTTTTTGAAAGAAAGGCACATTTTCTTGTCCATTAAAATAACATCAAATTGATCAGAAATACAGTGTAGACATTGTTAATGTTGTAAATGACTATTGTAGCTGGAAACGGACGCTTTTTAACAAACTATCTACATAGGTGTAAAGAGGTCCATTATCAGCAATCATCACTCCTGTGTTCCAATGGCATGTTGTGTTAGCTAATCCAAGTGTATCATTTAAAAAGGCTAATTGATCATTAGAAACCCCTTTTGCAATTATGTTAGCACAGCTGAAAACTGTTGTGCTGATTAAAGAAGCAATAAATCTGGCATTCTTTGGACTAGTTGAGTATCTGGAGCATCAGCATTTGTAGTTTAGAATAGAAACAAATAACTTTCTTCTGAAACTCATCAGTCTATTCTTGTTCTGAGAAATTAAGGCTATTCCATGTGAGAAATTGCCAAGAAACTGAAGATCTTGTACAACGCTGTGTACTACTCTCTTCACAGAACAGTGCAAACTGGCTCTAACCAGAATAGAAAGAGGAGTGGGAGGCCCCGGTGCATAACTGAGCAAGAGGACAAATACATTAGAGTGTCTAGTTTGAGAAACAGACACCTCACAAGTCCTCAACTGGCAGCTTCATTAAATAGTACCCGCAAAACACCAGTCTCAACATAAACAGTGAAGAGACAACTTCGGGATGCTGGCCTTCTAGGCAAAGTTGCAAAGAAAAAGCCATATCTCAGACTGGCCAATAAAAATAAAAGATTAAGATAGGCAAAAGAACACAGCCACTGGACAGAGGAACTCTGCCTAGAAGGACAGAATCCCGGAGTCGCCTCTTCACTGTTGACGTTGAGACTGGTGTTTTGTGGGACAAAAAATGGACAAAATGGACAAAAAAAAATTGCTTTTCTTTCAAAAACAAGATCATTTCTAAGTGACCCAAACTTTCCACAGTGCCTTTGGAAAGTATTCAGACCCCTTGACTTTTTCCATATTTTGTTACTTTACAGCCTTATTCTAAAATGTTTTTTTTTTTTAACTCAGCAAACTACACACAATATCCCAACGACAAATCTAAAACATGTTTTTATACATTTTTACAAATGTATAAATATTTTTTCTTTTTTTAAATACATTATTACATAAGTATTCAGACCCTTTGCTATGAGACTCGAAATTGAGCTCCGGTGCATCCTGAGCTCCGGTGCATCCAATGGAAACGTTGATCATCCATGAGATGTTTCTACAGCTTGATTGGAGTCCACCTGTGGTAAATTCAATTGATTGGACATGATTTGGAAAGGCACACAGTTGACAGTATTTGTCAGAGCAAAAACCAAGCCATGAGGTCGAGGGAATTGTCCGTAGAGGTCCGAGACAGGATTGTGGCGAGGCACAGATCTGGGGAAGGTTACCAAAAAAATTCTGCAGGATTGAAGGTCCCCAAAAACACAGTGGCCTCCATCAATCTTAAATGGAAGAAGTTTGGAACCACCAAGACTCTTCCTAGAGCTGTCCGCCCAGCCAAACTGAGCAATCCTGGGAGAAGGGCCTTGTCAGGGAGTTGACCAAGAACCCAATGTTCACTCTGACAGAGCTCTAGAGTTCCTCTGTGGAGACGGGATAACCTTCCAGAAGGACCACCATCTCTGCAGCACTCTATCAGTCAGACATTTCTGGTGGAGTGGCCAGACGGAAGCCACTCCTCAGTAAAAGGCACATGACAGCCCGCTTGGAGTTTGCCAAAAGCCACCTAGAGACTCTCAGATCATGAGAAATAAGATTCTCAGGTCTGATGAAACCAAGATTGAACTCTTTGGCCTGAATGCCAAGCGTCACGTCTGGAGGAAACATGGCACCATCCCTACGGTGAAGCATGGTGGTGGCAGCACCATGCTGTGGGGATCTTTTTCAGCAGGAGGGACTTAGAGACTAGTCAGGATAGAGGGAAAGATGAATGGAGCAAAGTACAGAGAGATCCTTAATGAAAACCTGCTCTAGAGCGCTCAGGACCTCAGACTGGGGCAAAGGATCACCTTCCAGCAGGACAATGACCCTAAGCACACAGCCAAGACAACACAGGTGTGATTTCGGGACAAGTCTCTGAATGTCGTTGAGTGGCCCAGCCAGAGCCTGGACTTGAACCTGATCGAACATCTCTGGAGAGACCTGAAAATAGCTGTGCAGCAGCGCTCTCCATCCAACCTGACAGAGCGTGAGAGGATCTGCAGAGAAGAATGTGAGAAACACCCCAAATAGAGGTGTGCCAAGCTTGTAGCATCATACCCAAGAAGACTTGAGGCTGTAATTGCTGCCAAAGGTGCTTCAACAAAGTACTAAGCGAAGGGTCTGAATACTCATGTAAATGTAATATTTATTTGCAAAAATTTCAAAAAAACAGTTTTTGCTTTGTCATTATGGGGTATTGTGGGTAGATTGATGAGGGGGGGGGACTATTTAATTAATTTTAGAATAAAACTGTAACACAACAAAATGTGAAAAAAGTCAAGGGGTCTGTATACTTTCCGAAGGCACTGTATATGTAGAGTACCAGTCCAAAGTTTGGACACACCTACTTCAAGGGTTTTTCAATATTTTTACTATTTTCTACATTGTAGAATAATAGTGAAGACATCAAAACTATTTTTTTAAACACATTTGGAATCATGTAGTAACCAAAAAAGTGTTAAACAAATCAAAATATATATTATATTTGAGATTCTCCGAAATAGCCACACTTTGCCTTGATGACAGCTTTGCACACTTTTGGCGTTCTCTCAACCAGCTTCATGCTGTAGCGTCATTCTTTCTGTGCTTTCTCTTGGAGTGTGGGGTGGCTTCGTGATCTACATTTCACTAATTCGGGTAAAGTTAAGTTGGTATTTAAAATCCCATTCCCATATCTCTAACTAATTGAAATATATGTATGTTTACCATGAGATTCAGATAAACCTAAAGTAGGCCTATGTATAACTGGGTCCTTCTTTACAGTAGGTACGGAGTGTGTAATTGCAGAGAGTAGATAGCCTACATAGCAGCCTTCTTACAACAATTTTACCTGTCTGTTTCATTACACATTCAACCTGAGAAACAACCAACTAACATAGGTCACTTGCTCTGGGTATTCCCCCTATAAAGTCCCATTCACGTATGAGGGGCAATTATGTGATGCGTCAAGCTTCTTATGATAGGGAAACTGGAAAAGTGGTCCCCTGGGCCACAGCCTTCTGAATGAGACCTAATGTTATGGTAAGGAGGGGGGAAAGCTTTCCTGTTGGGTTAGGTGTGATCAATATACATAATCAATATGCATGGAAATGGTGGTAAAAGAGGCGTACAGGGGTCTGTATCAATCAATTGAGAGGTGGGGGTTTGGCAAAAATCACCAATTATCGTTTAAGCAGGATTTGACTGTGTGTGTGTGGTCAAGAGGTCATTGTTGTCCAGTGGTCTATGGATTTGTCCCAAACAGTACCTTATTCTCCATATAGTGCACTACTTTTGCCAAGAGGGCTATGGGGGACTAGGGGGCCATTTGGGACGCATCGTATGATCATTCTATTTAGGTGTCACAATAACATGTCACCGCTATGTTGTAGCAGAGGCAACCAGGCTCGGCCATTGCACTCCGGCCGTGCCGACCCTTGCAATTTCCCCAAAGGTGGGAATCTTGATTGCATAAATTGTGTTAGTGGGGGACTGCGTCCCCACTGAGAGGGACTGCATACCAGCTTAAAAAAAATAACAACACTGAAAAATGCTTATGGGGCATTGATTTGACCATGATTCTACATCTTTTCTTTTTGTACCTCTCAGTCCCCCACTAACGGGACTGAGAGGTACAAAAAGAAAAGATGTAGAATCATGGTCAAATCAATGCCCCATAAGCATTTTTCAGTGTTGTTATTTTTTTTAAGCTGTAATCGCAGAGAGTGAGACCTCTGGTGTCTAGTCCTATGTAGATAATTACGACTAGATAATATTGACTAATCACTCTCGTGATCAATAGTGTGTCATACCCATAGACTTCCAGTCATTGCGCTAACGCTAGTTAGCATTGGCTCACAAAAACGACCTCTAACTTCCTTCATACTGGACACAGAGACATACAAATGGTATCGACGAGTTCATCTGACTCTGGGGAAGTAGATAAAATCCAGAAGCATCCCTTTACCGCTTTCCGATTTAAATGTACGCTATTGATTTTGCTGTGTGTCTTACAGTGGACCTTTGACTGGGCATGCTTTGCTGTTGTCACTGTCACTGATTGGCCACTTCATGCTTCCTGCTTATCATTTTATAGAATAGAATACAATTACTATTCCCAGAAGAAACTTCAGTTCGTACAATCTATGTTTACTTTGTAGTGCCCTCTATAAAGCTCTCAGTGAACTGAATATTTTTTACCCTAAGTGTTGATGAAATGCACTATTGGATTACAGGGAAACTGTTATACAGGCACAAGCTATCCCTGACCACATACATACAGTATACAGGAACTCTTTTCTAATATTGATTTACACTCCCTCTTTGCCCTCAGAACAGCCTCAATTCGACGGGGCATGGACTCTACAAGGTGTCGAAAGCGTTCCACAGGGATGCTGACCCATGTTGACTCCAATGATTCCCACAGTTGTGTCAATTCTTGATACACACAGTAAACTGTTGAGCGTGAAAAACCCCCCAGCAATATTGCAGTTCTTGACACAAACCGGTGTGCCTGGCACCTACTACCATACCCCTTTCAAAGGCACTTAACACGTTTGTCTTGCCCAATCACACTCTGAATGGCCCACATACACAATCCATGTCTCAGTTGTCTCAAGGCTTAAGAATCCTTCTTTTAGCTGTTTCCTCCCCTTCATCTACACTGATTGAAGTGGATTTAACAAGTGACATCAATAAGGGCTCATAGCTTTCACCTGCATTCACCTGGTGAGTCTATGTCATGGAAAGAGCATGTGTCCTTCATGTTTTGTACACTCAGTGTATATCATAAGGCCTATCTTTGATGGCCTAGTTTTAACCTAACACAGTTGTGTTAGGAAACTCCTGGTTTACAAGCCACATCAGCCTTTCAAGTCATATTATGCTGGCTTGCAAAGTGATGTGTAATATTGGATTCCAACCATAGTTAGGATATCCAACAGATTTAATTTTTATTCACCCGCGCTCTGCATTCAGAATGACGGTCAGGTTTAGGAAAGTTGATAAGAAGACTACCTAAACTAGGACAACCATCTCAGTAACAGGTGCAAAACATCTCAAATAAATGTATGTTATTTATCTTTGTGTATCATAAAATTAAAGTATTCAGACCCTTTGACTTTTTCCACATTTTGTTAGGTTATAGCCTTATTCTAAAACGGATTAAATTGTTGTTGTTTTTATCATCAATCTACACACAATTACCCATAATGACAAAGAAAAACAGTTTTTTAGAAATGTTTGTAAATCCATAAATAACAACAACTGAAATATCACATTTACATAAGTATTCAGATCCTTTACTCTGTACTTTGTTGAAGCACCTTTGTTTGCAATTACAGCCTCAAGCCTTCTTGGGTATAACGCTACAAGCTTGGCACACCTTTATTTAGGGAGGGTCTCCCATTCTTCTCTGCAGATCCTCTTAAGCTCTGTCAGGTTGGAAAGGGAGCATTGCTGCACAGCTATTTTCAGGTCTCTTCAGAGATGTTCAATTGGGTTCAAGTCCGGGCTCTGGCTGGGCCACTCAAGGACATTCAGAGACTTGTCCCGAAATCACCCCTGCGTTGTCTTGACTGTGGGCTTAGGGTCGTTCACCTGTTGGAAGGTGATCCTTTACATCAGTCTGAGGTCCTGAGCGCTCTGGAGCAGGTTTTCATCAAGGATCTCTCTGTACTTTGCTCCATTCATCTTTGCCTCCATCCTGTCTAGTCTCCCAGTCCCTGCCGCTGAAAAATATCCCCACAGCATGATGCTGCCACCACCATGCTTCACCATAGTGATGGTGCCAGGTTTCCTACAGATGTGACGCTTGGCATTCAGGCCAAAGAGTTCAATCTTGGTTTCATCAGACCAGAAAATCTTGTTTCTCATGGTCTGAGAATCTTTTGGTGCCTTTTGGCAAACTCCAGGCAGGCTGTCATGTGCCTTTTACTGAGGAGTGTCTTCCGTCTGGTCACTCTACCATAAAGACCTGATTGGTGGAATGCTGCAGAGATGGTGGTCCTTCTGAAAGTTTAACCCATCTCCACAGAGGTACTCTAGAGCTCTGTCAGAGTGACTATCAGGTTCTTGGTCACCTCCCTGACAAGGCGCTTCTCCCAGGATTGGGAGGTTCCATACGTGTTCCATTTAAGAATGACGGAGGTCACTGTGTTCTTGGGGACCTTCAATGCTGCAGACCCTTTTTGGTACCCTTCCCCAGATCTGAGCCTCGACAAAATCCAGTTTCGGACCTCCACAGACAATTCCTTCTACCTCATGGCCTGGTTTTTGCTCTGACATGCACTGTCAACTGTGGGACATTATATAGACAGGTGTGTGCTTTTCTAAATCATGTCTAATTAATTGAATTTACCACAAGTGGACTCCAATCAAGTTGTAGAAACATCTCAAGGAAGATCAATGGAAACAGGATGCACCTGAGCTCAATTTCGAGTCTCATAGCAAAGGGTCTGAATACTTATGTAAATAAGGTCCTTTAAAAAATATATTTACATTTGCAAAAATGTTTAAAAACATGTTTTCGATTTTGTATGGGATATTGTGTGTAGATTGCTAAGGATTTTTTGTAATACATTTTAGAATAAGGCTGTAACTTAGAAAAATGTGGAAAAAGTCAAGGTTCCTGAATACTTTCCGAAGGCACTGTACATGCAAAAACACAGGTATTAAAAACAATCCTAAAACATCTACCTGCAGTAGAGCATGCTGGGAAATATGATAATGATGGGTGTGATTTCGATGGGACTGTTTTACTCCCCACAGTGTAAGACAATATCTCCGGTTATTAACACCAACACGGGGGGTTATTTTACACCACTGAGTGTTAATTTCACGCTTACATTTCACTCTTACTTAACTCCTGAATCAACACTAGAAATGTTTAAACTGAAAAATCAACACTGGCCACTTTACTGTGCACGAGTCATTCTCCTGTCTGTTTGTGAAAGCTTGTGCTTATCTGACCCAGGCTACACCGAGATAAAGTCCTTGTTATATGAGTCTCTCAAAGAGAATCATAGGAGCGGGGGAGGACAGGGGAGACAGTGGGGAGGGGGAAGGAGTGATGGAGGGAGGTGGGGGTGCACATGGACATCAGTGGGGTTAGCAGCTCCCGAAAGTATTTCATCAAAGAGGGCTAGGATCCTAGGGATTGAGATTCAGCCTGGAGGCAAGTAACCGATGGTCTCCCAAGAACATATTCCAAAGTAGAACTCAGAGAGCCAAAGCACACATCAAAAGCACCTCTGGAGCCAAAGCCATTCTGGAGGAGAAAGAAAGGGGTACCGGTCCCTACTTGGCACCCTCTAAGCCCCAGATCTCACCCCAATAAAGGAGGAACTACTGTTTGTTCCAGACCTGAGATCTACTGCAGTCAGAGAGGTGCACACCAAGGCAGGCAGGCAACACAAGCACACACACAATAACACAGTATACAGTCTCACATGACAAACAAACAAAGGCTACACATATTATATTCATTAATGAGACATTATTGTACTGTAATAGTGTTATACTAAACAATCTGTTATGAATTGTATGCATTTGTTTGTCTTCAGCTACACACTGATTGAGACATGACAACAAATATGTATTGTAATACTGGAATAGTCTTTTTACAAAAGGTAATTTATAATGCAATGGCCTGTAATGTCTACATTACACAAGTAACATAAATGGAGTACTTGGCAATATGGAGTGTGTTGAATTTTTCTCTCTAATTCTATCCCATTGGCCAGATGTCACAGTGAAATGGATATGTCAGCAGAAAGCATATGATATCCATCCAGATGTGACCTTTAGCATAGCATTGGACATACCAGTGATGTGTCCCAAATGGCACCCTATTCCCTACATAGTGCACTACTTGGCCCGGGTCGAAAGTAGTGGACTATGCGGGGAATAGGGTGCCATTTGGGATGCAACCCCAGAGAATGGCAGGCTTGTTCAGTGAGTTGTGCAGTTGAGAGCCGCATGCCGTCTCTTCTCGAGTTAACACCAACGGTTGCAGGTCAAGAAGCAGTTTTTATTCCTTTTGGACCAATATTGTGTATGTTTCAAAGCTTCCATTTAATGTATAAGACAATACATTTGTAATACTTTCTTACTCACAGCTTTGTAAAGTCAATGGATAGAGGCGGCCTTTACTGTTTATTTGAGCCCCACTTGTTTGTGTAGCACATGGGGTTGTGTGAACCTTACTCATCAGCCTGAAGTGTCATCACTTGTGCCACCAAACATTTTGGTGGCGCAGACAGGTGCTTCGAGGGGGGCGGTCACATGTGCCAGCAAGGCAGAGGTCTTGGGGTTCGAGCCTCGTTGTGAGCCGAATCAGGAGGAAGTGGTGCTACTCTATTAAATAACGCTACTCCATTATACTTCATGGCCAGGCATGACAAGGCAGAAAACAGAATTGGGCTACCTGGCCCAGCGGCCCCTGCTTCCCAGTGTGTCAGGGGAAAGAGCTACTGAGGGGCAAATAAACACACCACAAAGGACCACTTTACCGACCACTAATCTACTCCTGAAGAGAGCATTAGGCCTCGTCCATCCTGAAGCTGTATACACAGGGTTCAAGTGCTCCTCCGCACACAGACACACACACACAATGAGGCTCACAGCCATTTCGCCAAACCAAAGAACAAACAGGGAACACACCACTGAGATAAAGCCTCTCTCCTCTCTCATTCTATCTCTCCTCCTTCCTTCTCTCTCTCGCTGCTCTGCTGACTCTCTCTGTGCCTGCTGGAGGTATATCGGGTGTCTATGAGTGTTCCATTAGCATGCATGACTGATAACAGGCGCTCAGTAGCCCCCCCCCCCCCCCCCCCCCCCTGCCCTTATAGTCGGAGAGAGGGATATTTGCAGAGTTATTTAGAATCTGTCAAAAATAATAAACGCAAAACTATATCCACTTCGGCTATTTAAGCAATTTCCCTGTGATAACGTCCCGAGGGGATCTCATGCAGCTTCCAAATGACGACATAATGAAACGACGACGCCTGCACCCCCTTATCAGGGTGGATTAAAAGGGAATAATCAAAGTGAGGGGGTTTGGAGCCTTGTGTGGCATTAATATGATTATCTAATGGACTCCAATGGAAAAGCATGTTAATTCCACTTAAACGCAAGACCTTTCCCAGCCCTATCTCCTCCTCCTGGCTCCTCTGAAGTAGTTCTCCTTCCCTTCTCGCCCTCTCTCTCCCTCTCTCCCTCCTTTCCTCTCTGCTCTCCTTTATGTGGAAATAATCTCATCTCTCCTCAGCAGAAGTCATTATGTGTACGAACGGCGAACGTGTGAGAGTTTAGCATTTAATCCCCCTAGTTTTTTCACCCTGGCTTTTTTCTTTGGGCCTGATTGGAGTGTGTGATGCCCTCTCTTAATTTTCAGACAAAAGCTCTCAAGGCGGTTAACAATATTCAGAATTGTTCTCCATGCATGGACATCCTCGCTGTTGATGAAAGAATGTGGGTCACTTTCCGACAAATTCAAAATCAAACTTTTGGAGCCATCATTGGAAATTGCGTTACACGCTCCCTGATATTAGGCTAAGTAAGTCAAGATTGGACTATTGGATCAGAAAGTTATTCTTTCGCTTTGCTGAGGAGAGTGCATACTTCAACTCTGACATGATGACAAAGTTGGCAAAGTCAAAGTTCAAGTGAACAGTTCTTCCTCTACACACTAGATAAGGATATGTACGCACCCTTCTGGCTGAATGTTGACAGGAAATAGACGACGCAGTATGTATCCTAGCCATTTGAAGGGCTGTAAAGCCTTTTGTTATCAGACCCACAAACAAACTGTAAATGTACTGGCTAATACTCATTGGAGAAGATTAGCTAAAAAAAAAACTCTCTCCTTTTGATCCCAAAACAAGATGGCCGACCAACCTTTCCACCTCGTCAAGGGGGCCATCCATCACATTAAGGACCATTAGGACCAATAAGACTCCTTCAACTGATAGCCCAGTCCATTCTCCTCCAGTAACAGCAGCAGCAATGTGGACCAGACCACTACACACACTCCACACATCCTGAAAGCAGACAGAGATCCCACAGGATACAGTTAAAAAAGAGAAACATCAATATTTCAAACTACTCTCTCTTTCTGGTCCACATCAAAGCTTTCCGCTCCCATTGAAATCCTACAGGTAGTGATAGAGCTCTATTTGTTTTTTTCTCCTCCGGTACAGCTGTAGAGACCACAGAGATTCCCCCGCTCTCCTTTAGAAAACCTCTCCGTTACACTGTTCGTCTGTCTCGTGGTTCACCGCCTCGCGTTTTGGAAGAAGAAGTGCATAGGGGAGGGCTGGAATTAGAAAGGAGAAGAAGACATACTAGGGACATCTAGGGGAATAGTTGTATCTCCTCAATGTTGCCGGATAGCCTGTGAATACTGCATGGAACGGGATGTTAGTTTGACTTTGAAGGGCTCTGTGTCCTATGTGGGAGTGGAGAGCGTGGAGAGCTCTCGACAAAATGATTGAATGAAAGAGTATTGTACAGAACCGTAACTTTATATTGAGCACTGTATTACAGTAGGCCTTTCATATTATTGCCTTTACATTGATGTCTAAGCTCATCTCTGATTCACACGTGCATATGCACATTCACAACAGTCCATATATGACACAAGAGACTGAGTCTTGTGAATCAGTTAAAAGTAGAGAACATGCATAAACGACGGATTCTTGGAACCAGAAATGACGTCAAAAAGGCCTTCCATTTGAAATGAATCAGAAATGCAGGGAAACGATTGTTCGACAGACAATCCACGAAGAGGAACCATCTGACATGCCAAATCTGTCAGGGGAATGTACAACCCCTGGGAGAGCTCCCCCAGCTCGAGGAGGAGGAGCATTGATAATTGGTTGTTGGAGGATATTTGTACACAGCAAATTGGCCTGTGTTACCTAGTGTTCATTTTTCTGTGTAATATTTCTAGTTTTAAAACTTGAAACTTGAACCTTAATCTTATGCTACAAAAACACATTTTTGAAACAAATCTTTAGGTTTCAGGTTCTCTTTTATTCGCAACAAAGAAAGAAAGTGAAAGACAAAACAGTACAGGATACCCCCGGACAGGATACCCCCGGACAGGATAACCCCGGACATGATACCCCCGGACATGATACCCCCAGACAGGATACCTCCGGACACGATACCCCCGGACAGGATACCCCCGGACAGGATACCCCCGGGCAGGGCCAAACAGGCAGGATGTAACCTGTTTGGCCCTGCCCGGGGGTATCCTGTCCGGGGGTATCCTGTCCGGGGGTATCGTGTCCGGAGGTATCCTGTCTGGGGGTATCATGTCCGGGGGTATCATGTCCGGGGTTATCCTGTCCGGGGGTATCCTGTCCGGGGGTATCCTGTCCAGGGGTATCGTCAGACGGGCCACAGTGTCTCCCGACCCCTCCTGTCTCAGCCTCCAGTATTTATGCTGCAGTAGTTTATGTGTCGGGGGGCTAGGGTCAGTCTGTTATATCTGGAGTGTTTCTCCTGTCTTATCCGGTGTCCTGTGTGAATTTAAGTATGCTCCCTCTAAATCTCTCTCTCTTTTTCTCTCTTTCTCTTTCTCCTTCTCTCTTTATTTCTCTTAGAGAACCTAAGCCCTAGGACCATGCCTCAGGGCTACCTGGCATGATGACTCCTTGCTGTCCCCAGTCCACCTGGTCTTGCTGCTGCTCCAGTTTGCTGCTCCAGTTTCAACTGCTCTGCCTGCGGCTATGGAACCCTTACCTGCTCACCGGACGTGCTACCTTGTCACAGACCTGCTGTTTTGGACTCTCTCTCTCTCTACCGCACCTGCTGTCTCTAGCTCTGAGTGATCGGCTATGAAAAGCCACCTGACATTTACTCCTGAGGTGCTGACCTACAACCACTGTGATTATTATTATCTGACCCTGCTGGTCATCTATGAACGCTTGAACATCTTGGCTATGTACTGTTATAATCTCCACCCGGCACAGCCGGAAGAGGACTGGCCACCCCTCAGAGCCTAGTTCCTCTCTAGGTTGCTTCCTAGGTTCTGGCCTTTCTAGGGAGTTTTTCCTAGCCAAAATGCTCTACATTTGCATTGCTTTCTGTTTGGGGTATTAGGCTGGGTTTCTGTACAGCACTTTATGACATCGGCTGATGTAAAAAAAGGGCTTTATAAATACATTTGATTGATTGATTGATAAACTGGTCAAAACGGTGTGCAGGTGAGGTTGGAAGCCCAAAAGGCATGTTATGAAAACCACACCACAAATATCAGTACAACAAAAAAAAGGTTGTTCAATCAGTTAATATTAATTATAATTGTACATGATATACTCAGTATACAAGAAAAAACATGTTTGATTATGTGTGTGTGAGAGTTATGCTACATGGAGGAGAATAATGGGTAGTTTGGTTCATCAGGCTGACCCCCAGTCTTCGCTTGAAATGATTGAGGGAGGATGATGTTTTGGCAATGTGAAGATAAGAATTCCAGAGTATGGTACCTCTGTATCTGATGCAGAATTGACTATGTGAGGTGCGGCAGTGGGGAGGGTAAAGGTTGTCGCAATGTCTTTCTTGTGTTATATAGATCGATTTCAGAATTCACCTGGAAGAATCCAAAATCCATTTAGTTAGATTTATTGCACCCGTTACTGAAATGGTTGTTCCAGTTTAAATGGTTTAGGTAGTCTCCTTTATCAATGGTCCTAACCCTGACAGTCATTCTGAATGCAGATTGAGGGTGAATACAAATTCCAACTATTGGATGTCCTAACTCTGTCTAGATTGCAAAAGGAATTACACATTACTTCGTAAACCAGCATTTTGTGATTTGCAGGCCTGATGTGGCCTGTAAACCAGCAGGTTCCCAACACTACTGTGTTAGGGTAAAACATATGTATATGTAAATTATTGGCATAAAGTTTCATTTTAATGATAACATTTAGTGATAGAGCCAACTCGTTCGCGAACGACCCAAGAGCCGGCTCTTGTAGGTGAACGTTGGGAGCCGGCTCGCTTATCAGAAGAGCCAAATCTATTTATCAAATATTTTTTAAATTAAGATACGAATAATCAAAAGATTCAAATGAATAGAATTAACTAATTCAAAGAACAAAAATATATATATAATAACATAGGCCTAAATGCTCAAGCGCACACACATTTGTTCTGACTGTCTGCTCAGACTAACAGCCTCACCTGTTGTTCCTGTCAATCAGACACGCAGTGTCAACTAATGAACCAAAGAGCCGGGGAGAGAGAGGAAGGACAGCTGTGAAACTACAGCTGAAAAATGAGTCGGAAGCACAGTAGCATTTGGATGCATTTTAATAATGTAGACAATGTTGGAGCACAGTGTAAAATTTTCCAAAACAAAATCTCAGATCAAGCCGGATCTACGCACAACCGACACCGGCATATGCGAACTGTGCACCCAACTGTGAAGCTAGCTGTAGCGGAGCTTCGAGAAACTAGCGGGCCTGCTAGTGATAGTGGTGGAGCCAGCACCTTCACACGTGGAGATGTATCCACTCAGTCAAGTAGGCCTACTCTGCGACCCACAGCAACACAGTCTTCTATGGACCAGTTTATGCGAAAATCTATGTCTGTAACAAAACAAGGCCAAATTGATATTGCATTGGCTAAAATGATTGCCACCAATTTCCAACCATTTTCGATTTTGGAGGACAGAGGTTTTGGAAATTATAGCAATAATCTAAATTCAATGTACACAATTCCAAGTAGGAAAACCCTTTCAAAAATCACATTAAAAAGCTGTCTTCTGGACTGCACTGAGTTCAGCAACAGACACACCTCAGAGAACTTGGCAGAGGAACTATTGAGAGTGGCCAAAGAATGGCAAGTAGATGGAAAAGTGGTCTGTTGTGTTAGTGACAATGCAGCTAACGTAACCAAAGCATGAACATTTTTAAATGGACCCATCATCCATGTCTTGCTCACACACTCAAGGTGATTGTAAGAGATCCTCTGAATTTGATGAAGCCCACTGTGGACAAAGTGAAAGCAGCTGTGGAATACTTCCACAAGAGCACAGTAGATGCTGAAAAACTAAAGTCTACACAACGCCAGATGGCGATGCCTGAGCTGAGGCCTAAACAAGACTGCACTACAAGGTGGAATTCAACATTTTCTATGTTGAAGCGGTATCTTGTGTCAAAGGACTCCATCATCTCTACCCTGGTTATTGTCAATGCACCTGTTGATGCTCTGACCCAAGAGGAATGGGAGGTGGTGGAGGAGGCGTGCAGAGTCCTGGAACCCTTTGAGCAGGTCACTGTGGAGATCAGTGGAGGTACAGTAAGCAGTTATTACTACATCATTATTATTTATTTATTTATTTATATTTAAAAAAAGTTTTACCCCCTTTTCTCCCCAATTTCGTGGTATCCAATTGTTAGTAGTTACTATCTTGTCTCATCGCTACAACTCCCTTACGGGCTCGGGAGAGACGGAGGTCGAAAGCCATGTGTCCTCCGAAACACAACCCAACCAAGCCGCACTGCTTCTTAACACAGCGCGCATCCAACCCGGAAGCCGGCTGCACCAATGCGTCGGAGGAAACACCGTGCACCTGGCAACCTGGTTAGCGTGCACTGCACGCATCCCTACCTGGCCCGCCACAGGAGTCGCTAGTGCGCGATGAGACAAGGATATCCCTACCGGCCAAACCCTCCCTAACCAGGACGACGCTAGGCCAATTGTGCGTCGCCCCACGGACCTCCCGGTCGAGTCTCTGGTGGCACAGCTAGCACTGCGATGCAGTGCCCTAGACCACTGCGCCACCCGGGAGGCACTACATCATTATTTCATCCAGTATTATATACAGTGCCTTGTGAAAGTATTCGGCCCCCTTGAACTTTGCGACCTTTTGCCACATTTCAGGCTTCAAACATAAAGATATAAAACTGTATTTTTTTGTGAAGAATCAACAACAAGTGGGACACAATCATGAAGTGGAACGACATTTATTGGATATTTCAAACTTTTTTAACAAATCAAAAACTGAAAAATTGGGCGTGCAAAATTATTCAGCCCCCTTAAGTTAATACTTTGTAGCGCCACCTTTTGCTGCGATTACAGCTGTATGTCGCTTGGGGTATGTCTCAGGTCTTTTGCAGACTCCATCAGGTTTTCTTCCAGAATGGTCCTGTATTTGGCTCCATCCATCTTCCCATCAATTTTAACCATCTTCCCTGTCCCTGCTGAAGAAATGCAGGCCCAAACCATGATGCTGCCACCACCATGTTTGACAGTGGGGATAGGGTGTTCAGGGTGATGAGCTGTGTTGCTTTTACGCCAAACATAACATTTTGCATTGTTGCCAAAAAGTTCCATTTTGGTTTCATCTGACCAGAGCACCTTCTTCCACATGTTTGGTGTGTCTGCCAGGTGGCTTGTGGCAAACTTTAAACAACACTTTTTATGGATATCTTTAAGAAATGGCTTTCTTCTTGCCACTCTTCCATAAAGGCCAGATTTGTGCAATATACGACTGATTGTTGTCCTATGGACAGAGTCTCCCACCTCAGCTGTAGATCTCTGCAGTTCATCCAGAGTGATCATGGGCCTCTTGGCTGCATCTCTGATCAGTCTTCTCCTTGTATGAGCTGAAAGTTTAGAGGGACGGCCAAGTCTTGGTAGATTTGCAGTGGTCTGATACTCCTTCCATTTCAATATTATCGCTTGCACAGTGCTCCTTGGGATGTTTAAAGCTTGGGAAATCTTTTTGTATCCAAATCCGGCTTTAAACTTCTTCACAACAGTATCTCGGACCTGCCTGGTGTGTTCCTTGTTCTTCATGATGCTCTCTGCGCTTTTAACGGACCTCTGAGACTATCACAGTGCAGGTGCATTTATACGGAGACTTGATTACACACAGGTGGATTGTATTTATCATCATTAGTCATTTAGGTCAACATTGGATCATTCAGAGATCCTCACTGAACTTCTGGAGAGAGTTTGCTGCACTGAAAGTAAAGGGGCTGAATAATTTTGCACGCCCAATTTTTCAGTTTTTGATTTGTTAAGAAAGTTTGAAATATCCAATAAATGTCGTTCCACTTCACGATTGTGTCCCACTTGTTGTTGATTCTTCACAAAAAAATACAGTTTTATATCTTTATGTTTGAAGCCTGAAATGTGGCAAAAGGTCGCAAAGTTCAAGGGGGCCGAATACTTTCGCAAGGCACTGTATGTATATGAGCAGTAGATGAGAATATAGTATCAGTAGACAAAACATGAACCTGAACTAATAAGTTACTGTTCTCTCTTTTCAGCTATGTGACAGTCTCAAAAATTATACTCCTGTGTAATGGTCTGCAGGGAATCACAACCAGCTGCCAGAGAGAAGCAAATGTAACCACAGGACATGTGACAGAGTTGCATCATACCCAAGAAGACCTGAGGCTGTAATCGCTGCCAAAGGTGCTTCACAAAGTACTGAGGTAAGGGTCTGAATACTTATGTAAATGTGATATTTCGGTTTGATATTTTTTTAAATAAATTTGCAACAATTTCTAAAAACCAGTTTATGCTTTGTCATTATGGGGTATTGTGTATATAGTATATATTGATGAGTGGGGGAAAAAAACAATTTTATACATTTTAGAATAAGCTTGTTTCGTAACAAAATGTGGAAAAAGTCAAGGGGTCTGAATACTTGAATGCACTGTATATATACGTCTTAGTGTTAAAAATACAATAAGGTTTTATTGCATAAAACTGAAAGTGTTAATTCCCTAACCCTGATAAAGTGTAACTGAGTCAGCACTAAGTACAGTGTTATTTTAACAATCAGAAAGAAGTGTGTGGTCCCGTATAAACACTGGCCCAGTGTTAAATTTAACACGGTCAGTGATGATTTAACACTGGAGAATTTGCTGAGGTTATTTTGTCATTTGTTCCTTTTTAAAGATTGTTCTGTACATGCTATTTTTTCACAACATGAGAATCATACATTAAGGACCCAAAGCAAAAAACAGATGAGACAGTTTTACAACTGGAAATCCCTTACGTTTTAACATGAAACCACTTTAGAATAAAATCAAAGGAATTATCTATTTGATATTGCTCTGGCTTTGCCTGTGTGCAATATGTTGGATTGTCGCTGGATTTGCACACACAAAAAAAATGTCATACACTGCCAAGTTCTGAAATGGAGGAATATGTGTGTGTGTGTGTGTGTGTGTGTGTGTGTGTGCATGCTTGTGTATTTTCCCCATAGCCCTACAACTGTGTATTGTGGCTGGGTGTTTAGAGTGTGTGGCGCCAGAACAACACACAGGCTCTTCCCATCATCACCATCGTCAATCTGTGACTGTCACTCAGAGTTGGACAGTGACAAATGACACTCCCAGTCAGTCACACACTTATCACCATACAGGTAACACACAGCCCTGGAAAGGACGGACATGAAATGGAAACGTCTCTCTTTCTGTCGGCCTGGGAGTCTGAAGTGAAATATTAACTGAGGGAGAGATGGAGAAGGATAACAGAGTCCCTGTTTGGGGTGTGGATAAATTGCTATGAAACTTTTCATTTTTTTAAGAGAGTGTTATGTGTTATGGAGATCAATGTTAGCTTAGAATAAATGGTCCTATCTTTTATTTGCCTTTAATAAAAAAAATACTTGTATTGCCTTCTGGATAGCTTGAACTCACAGAGAACGTTTTTGAATTGTATTAACCTGTAAGTCAGTCCCCAAACTTTTGCAACACAGTGCATTTGTCACAACGTATTTTGAGATCTTAGAATAGGATCCCGTGTGTGTCGCAGGCCATTGTCATTGTTGATACATGAGCCATGGTCCCTCAGTCTCACAGTACCAAATCCTCTCTGGTGCCAGAATGCAGCCAGGCCAAAGGGGTCAACACATCCCAACCTGGACTCTCCCATTCTACTAGGCCCATAACTCAGAGGCCTTTCGCTGTTTCGCTGTTTCTCATATACACACACACACACACACACACACACACACACACACACACACACACACACACACACACACACACACACACACACACACACACACACACACACACACACCGTTGCTCTTGTACAATCTATCACAGACACACACACACACACACACACACACCTAAATCCCTTGGAGAAGAAAGATGGAATGGTGGTCTTAGGACACAGGTGTTGTTCCAGTTGTGAGTCACATCCCACCACAATCCTTTTTAACTGTTTTTCTTCTCCCCTGTGTTAATTGCCATAACATTATACAGAGTGAATAAAATGTCAGATCAATCACCCTGTCTTTTGGCAAAGTTTGTTATTCACTGACTGTCTTATTGCAAGACAGTCTATCAGTCAATGCAAAATAAGCCTTCATTTCTCAAGACGACTTGACGAAAGAGGAATCCGGCTGTCCTCTTCATTGCCACTAGATGGCGTTAATTTACCAATAACATTAACACCACAGACTAACGTCAGAGTGACACTTGGTAAAGCTAGTTCGCCATCTTGTGGCAGATATAGTAATTTTCTTTTCACACAGAATGAATGGGGGCCCTCATGCCCCCGGATGTTCTTCTCAAAGTTCTGAGGTGAAGAATTCAAGTGAACAATAAAGTAGAAGTGGAGCATTTGTGAAGCAGATTACTTGTGAACTTGAATTATTAACTGGAAAATATTGAAAGGTTTGCAAGTGTGGTAGTGAAAGCTTTGCAGTGGAGAATATTATGAACAAGGTCTTTCTCAATTGACGATTCAGGATGAAACGGGATGATACGATGAGGATAGTTTCTGGGGGGAAAAAACACAAGTAAAAATAACTCTACACTTTAGAATGGACTTTCAAGTACACTATATATACAAAAGTACACTATACAGTGCATTCGGAAAGTATTCAGATTCCTTGACTTTTTCCACATTGTGTTACGTTACAGCCTTGTTCTAAAATGGATTAAATCGTTTTTTCCCTTCGTCAATCTACGCACAATATCCCATAATGATTAAACAAAAAACACAAAAAAAAAAACACATTTACATAAGTATTCAGACCCTTTACTCAGTACTTTGTTGACGCACCTTTGGCCGAGATTACAGCCTAGAGTCTTCTCAAGCTTGGCACACCTGTATTTGGGGAGTTTCTCCCATTCTTCTCCGTATTCTCACATCCTCTCAAGCTCTGTCAGGTTGGAAGGGGAGCGTCGCTGCACAGCTATTTTCAGGTGTCTCCAGAGATGTTTAATCGGGTTCAAGTCCGGGCTCTGGCTGGGCCACTCAAGGACATTCAGAGACTTGTCCTGAAGCCACTCCTGCATTGTCTTGGCTGTGTGCTTAGCGTCATTGTCCTGTTGGAAGGTGAACCTTTGGCCCAGTCTGAGGTCCTGAGCAGTCTGGGGCAGGATTGCATCAAGGATCTCCCATTACTTTGCCCCGTTTATCTTTCTCTCAATCCTGACTACTCTCCCAGTTCCTGCCACTGAAAAAAATCCCCACAGCATGATGCAGACACCACCATGCTTCACCGTAGGGATGGTGCCAGGTTTCCTCCAGACATGATGCTTGGCATTCAGGCCAAATAATTCAATCTTGGTTTCACCAGACCAGAGAATCTTGTTTTATCTGAGAGTCCTTTAGGGGGCTTTTGGCAAACTCCAGGCGGGCTTTCACGTGCCTTTTAATAAGTGGTTTCTGTTTGGCCACTCTACCATAAAGGCCTGATTGGTGGAGTGCTGCAGGGATGGTTGTCCTTCTGGAAAGTTCTCCACAGAGGAACTCTAGAGCTCTGTCTGAGTGACCATTGAGTTCTTGGTCACCTCCCTCCCAGGCGGCCAACTCTAGGAATAGTCTTGGTGGTTCCAAACTTCTTCCATTTAAGAATGATGAAAGCCACTGTATTCTCGGGGCCCTTCAATGCTGGTAGTCTTCCCCAGATCTGTGCTTTGACACAATCCTGTCTCAGAGCTCTACGGACAATTCCTTCAACCTCATGGCTTGGTTTTTGCTCTGACATACACTTTCACTGTTGGACCTTGATATAGACTGGTGTGTGCCATTCCAAATGTCCAATCATTGGAATTTACCACAGGTGGACTACAATCAAGTTGAAGAAACAACTCAAGGATGATCAATGTAATTTTGAGTCTCATAGCAAAGGGTCTGAATACTTATGTAAATATGGTATTTGTGTTTTTTATTTTTTATACATTTGCAAATATTTCTAAAAACCTGTGTTTGCTTGTCATTATTGGGTATTATGTGTACAATTTTAGAATAAGGCTGCAACGTCACAACATGTGGAAAAAGGGAAAGGGTCTGCAAAATTTCTGAATGCACTGTACAAAAGTATGTGGACACCCATTTAAATTAGTGGATTCGGCTATTTCAGTCACACCCGTTTCCAAAGACAAACATTGGCAGTAGAATGGCCCTACTGAAGAGCTCAGTGACTTTCAGTGTGGCACCGTCATAGGATGCCACCTTTCTAACAAGTCAGTTTGTCAAATTTCTGCCCTGCTAGAGCTTCCCTGGTCAACTGTAAGTGCTGTTATTGTGAAGTAGAAACCTGTAGGAGCGACCACGGCTCAGCTGCTAAGACCCCACAAGCTCAGAGAACGGGACAGCCAAGTTCTGAAGTGTGTAGCTTGTAACAATCGTCTGTCCTCGGTTTCAAAACTCACTACCGAGTTCCAAACTGCCTCTGAAATGGGTTTCCACGGTCGAGCAGACGCACACAAATCTAAGATCACCATGCACAATGCCAAGCGTCGGCTGGAGTGATGTAAAGCTCTCAGCCATTGGACTCTGGAACAGTGGAAACGCTTTCTCTGGATTGATGAATTACTTCTATGCTCGCCTCGAGGCAAGTAACACTGAAACATGCATGAGAGCATCAGCTGTTCCGGACGACTGTGTGATCACGCTCTCCGTCGCCGATGTGAGTAAGACCTTTAAACAGGTCAACATTCACAAGGCCGCAGGGCCAGATGGATTACCAGGACGTGTACTCCGAGCATGCGCTGACTAACTGGCAAGTGTCTTCACTGACAACCTGTCCCTGACTGAGTCTGTAGTACCGACATGTTTCAAGCAGACCACCATAGTCCCTATGCCCAAGAGCACTAAGGTAACCTGCCTAAATGACTACCGACCCGTAGCACTCACATCTGTAGCCATGAAGTGCTTTGAAAGGCTGGTCATGGCTCACATCAACACCATTATCCCAGAAACCCAAGACCCACTCCAATTTGCATACCGCCCCCAACAGATCCACAGATGATGCAATATCTATTGCACGCCACACTGCCCTTTACCACCTGGACAAAAGGAACACCTATGTGAGAATGCTATTCATTGACTGCAGCTCAGCGTTGAACACCATAGTGCCCTCAAAGCTCATCACTAAGCTAAGGACCCTGGGACTAAACACCTCCCTCTGCAACTGTATCCTGGACTTCCTGACGGGCCGGCCCCAAGTGGTAAGGGTAGGTAACAACACATCCGCCACAAGAGTGGTAGGCCTGATCACCGACAACGATGAGACCTGGCCGTGTGGTGCCAGAACAACAACCTCTCCCTCAACATGACCAAGACAAAGGAGATGATTGTGGACTACAGGAAAAGGAGGACCGAGCACACCCCCATTCTCATCGACGGGGCTGCAGTGGAGCAGGTTGAGAGCTTCAGGTTCCTTGGTGTCTACATCAACTAGAATGGTCCAAACACACCAAGACAGTCGTGAAGAGGGCACGACAACGCCTATTCCCCCTCAGCACACTGAAAAGATTTGGCATGGGCCCTCAGATCCTCAAAAAGTTCTACAGCTGCACCATCAAGAGCATCACCGCCTGGTATGGCAACTGCTTGGCCTCCGACCGCAAGACACTACAGAGTGTAGTGCGTATGGCCCAGTACATCACAGGGGCCAAGATTTCTGCCATCCAGGACCTCTATACCAGGCGGTGTCAGAGGGAAGGCCCTAAAAATTGTCAGACTCCAGCCCCTCTAGTCATAGACTGTTCTCTCAGCTACTGCAAGCCAAGTCTAGGTCCAAAAGGCTTCTTAAAACACCTTCTACCCCCAAGCCATAAGACTTCTGAACAGCTAATCAAATGGCTACCCAGACTATTTACATTGTCCCCCCTTTTACGCTGCTGCTACTCTCTGTTTATTATCAATGCATAGTCACTTTAACTCTACCTACATATTATCTAAATTATCTCAACTAGCCGGTGCCCCCGCACATTGACTCTGTACCGGTACCCCCCTGTATATAACCTCACCACTGTTTATTACTGCTGCTCTTTATAATTTTGTAAATTATTTTTACAAAATGTCATCTATTTTTTACTTGACACTTATTTTTCTTAAAACTGCATTGTAAGGTCTACTGCACCTGTTGTAATCAGCACATTTTTATTTTTTTTATTTTATGTTTTTAAATCTAGCTTAGTTTAACGCACAGACTGCAAGTCGCTCTGCGTAAGAGTGCCTGTCTGCTGAATCACCAAATGTAAATGTAAATCTAAAAACAAACATTTGCAAAGCATGTTGGGTGTTATTCTAATGAGTTCTGCTCCCAGACAATTACACATTTGGTCCGGTCCGGATCAGACCAAATCTGAACAAATCATAGAAGTCAAGTCTATGTTTCACAAGTTTGAACAGTACGGCACAGTTTAGTACAGTAGAGTACATTATAGTACGGTACAGTACAAGACAGCATAATTTTATTCAGTAGAGTACAGTTTAGTTCAGTAGAATACATTATAATAAAGTTGGGTACAATACAGTAAATGATACTGTGCTGTACTCTACTGTACTATACTTGTTTTTACTTTACTGTACTGTACTCTTCTGTGCTCTACTTTATTGTAATATACTGTACTATAATGTACTTTATTGTACTCTTCTGTGCTCTACTTTATTGTAATATACTGTACTATAATGTACTTTATTGTACTCTGCTGTGCTCTACTGTGCTGTCCACGCGTGTGAAACTTCTATGATTGGGCATAGATGTCTATGATTGGTTCAGAATCAATCATAGGCGCCAATGTTTGGACCAAATAAAGGCCGGTCCTGACCAAATCCGTTTGGGCCACTTCAAGGTAACCAAATCTGAAACAAACCAAATCTGAACCAAACAGACCAAATCTGAACCAAACAAAGACATCTAGGACCAAAAATCAACATCCGTGGAAGTTGAAATCAAGAACCAAAAAAAGACATCAGTGTCTGTCTGTGTTCACTGGGTACACAGTGCAAGATTGACTGATCTACAAATCCTTGCATCATAAATAACTACTCAATATTATTTGTAGGTCAGTCAATTAGATTGGAAGTAGGTGTTTCAGTGAAGGAAGGCCCACCCCTGCAGGAAATTGGAAGTGGGGTGACTGGTCATTGGTGGTAAGTCAGTCAGGAGAGTGTGGGAAATGCTATACATGACCTTTTTACAAAGTAACAACTTAAGGTAACTCATGACCATTTCAAGGCCACATCCACATGGATGGCAGTTAAATAAAGTGAAGTAAGGCACTTTGGAGTAGGTGGAGGAGAAGCTGAGAGAAAACTGTTACTTGGCTGGTCTCCCTATGGAGGCCTAGCTGTCTGTAGTGTAGCTTTTGTACAGGGATCTAGTGTCTGTAGTATTGCAGTAGTACTATACAAGGATACAGGAAGCCAGTTGACAGATGACTTCCTGTCGTGCAATGAGCAGACAAAACAAAAGAGACATGAAAGTGTGCGTCTGTGGTCTCACCTGAATTGAACAGGTACAGGGGTGCATGGCCGACCTCACTAACCTCAAAAACGTACCATGCTTTTTTTCTACCCTCAGTCTGAGGCATAGTGAGCTTCAAGCAGAGCAGCTTGACAAGTGAGTAAACGATGAAAAGTTTCTCATCACAAATTTGTTGACCTTCCTAGCTCTCGTGAAAAACGTCTATATCTAATCGAGAATCCACCTTTGCAGCGCAACTTAACTATCTCATCGTTACATGAAAAACACACGCACTGCCTGCCACACTCAGTTGTCATTTTAAAATGTAAATGCATGTTTTAGCTTGGTCTGGTAAATGGAACGCCATGGCATGCCTCTGTCAACCCCAGCTTCAGTCAATCTCAGTCTATTTGCTATTCAGTCTGATTTCAGACTTATGCTTTGATAGCGGTGGTTTGAGTGCATCAAGGGGGAGTTATGAAACAGCCTACAGTAAAGCTCACAATGCTTCACCATCTCACCGTCTCCAATTGCACTGAGGAGTGAAGAGATAAGAGGGCTTTGCCAGCAACTGCCCCCCATTACTGACCTTTGAGGTTCCCATGTTTTCAGTAGCATGGCCAACTGTAGAAAAACACTCCCGAAAGTGTCTGCCTGTATCGGATCAGACGGGGTGTCTGTGTCTATACTGCCTATGACTGGTTCGGATTGTGACGATCTCATGCCTCTTTTCAACCTGTTGGGTTTGAGAATATCGGCTCAATAATGAGTGGAGAGACACACCACGTGTATGTATTTATGTAATCTACAGTATGCTGGTAATCTTCAAAGACAAGCGTTTTGATGCTACAAATGGTGACTAAAACCAAAGCAAGTGGAATGTGTAAAATTGCAATTAGATTAATTGCAATTAGATTTCAAACTCAAATTCAGGTCAACAACAAGCAGCGGAGAGGGGTTTTTCAGTATACTTCACGGCATGCCATTTTCACCCTCTGCCACAGACTTTCACCTCACAATGTGAGCGAAGCCTGGAGCCGAGGATACTTTCACCCTGTCTGAACCAATGGTGCTGACTCAACGGTTTTCAGAGGTGAATGAGTAAACATTTCTCATACCAGTATGAATGAGGTGGGCAAACTTCACCACTAACGTTGAAAATGCCTAGTCATACCCATACCAACATGTGGTACAACTGCTTTTCAATGGGGAATCAGATTGTCAATTGTGCTTGCTCAGCCAACTAAGAGCAAGTCATAGGCCGTAGTCATAGTGAAAGCGTTGTGGACGCAACAAGCCACACTTAGTCTGTTTTCCCACCACAGAACGTACGTTACACCATTGAAAACAGTGCGCCGTATTCTCACACCAAGTGAAAAATAAGAAGTGAACGTCGCTCGTGTCTCAAAACGGTAGCATTTATTCATGTGGCCTTTGCGCTGCCTATTTCAATCGTATTGACCTTCGTAAAAGAGAGTGTGTGTGAGTCTCATTATTGTGACACATTTTGAAGAAAGGACTAAGTGAGGTATTCTAACTGGTGTTGGTTTTCAAGATAATGATTTGACTGTTCTCACTTTGACAAACAACAGAGGACAATCATTTTATTTCAGTTTTAATGGATACCTTTCACAATTATAATGCCAATCATTTTGCAGCAGCACCTACTCTACAAATACAGAAAACAGTAACACAGTCAAGGTAACAATACTCATTGACACAATTTATATACAGTAATGTACACTTTTATACAAGGACCTAGAGAACTGTATGCTTTGGATGTATTGTATGTTGACTGTCTGCACAGGGTATATGTAAACAACATTGAATTTCTATACTGGCAAAATACCAATGTAATCAGGATGCAGCTGGGTTTGTCGCTCCCCTGGAAATGTGCGGTCCTTAGCAGCCTATGATATCATATGGAAGTAATGATAAAGTCAGAGGCAATCCCAGGGGGCTGAAGCCTAACTTTGAGACCCCTGGTATTAACCTTTACACGTTTAAATGTATGGATGTCAATGAGAAATTTGAAATACGCACACAGATCTTTAGCTAGGATTCAACCCAACAGTATGGTCTGAGGTGATGTTTAATGTGTGGGTAGGTGTGGTAACGCCAAGATGGGGAGGGGGGGGGAGTGGTATCAGGGAGGCGGGGTTACAAGGAGAGGGCAGGGGTGGTCTCGGTGTCGGACATGACGGAGGGGCGTTTGGGGACGGCCTGCATCTTATTGAGGCCTCTCTGGTTCAGGCCACAGGTGTACTGCCTCAGCAACCTCAGCAGATCCTTCCGGAAGCGAACGCCAATGAACACATACAGGAAGGGATTAATGCAAGCATGGGTGTATGCAAGGCTCTTCGCAATCTGCCCGGCGACATCGAAATGGCCCGAAATGGCACAGTCCTTGATGGTGGTGTTGGCGGCCTGCGTGGCATCAACCACGAGTAGCCCGTTGTACGGTAGCTGGGAGAGGACAAACACAGCCACCACGGCGAAGATGACTCTCAGTGCCTTGTGCTTCTCAAAGCTTTTGGCCTGCAGCAGGGTGCGAATGATGACCGAGTAGCATAGAACCATGACCAGCAGAGGCAGGCAGAAGCCCACACAGACCTGCAGAGCCAGCACCAGGATCTTGGTGCGGTTGAAGAGGTTGTTGGGGTAGACCAGGACACAGAAGGAATTGCCCCTGTGGTCAGGCTTCACCTGGGCGAAAATGAACTCGGGCAGAGCCAGGAGGCCTGAGATGATCCAGACAGCCAGGCAGACCAGCTTGCTGACAAACAGCCTCTTGTTCTTCAGGTTGTGAGCCTTGGTGACCTGGACGATTGCCACATAGCGGTCCACACTGATACAGGTGAGCAACAGCATGCTGCTGAAGAAGTTGATTTTGTAGACGGCCGAGAGGATCTTACAGAGGCCCAGGCCAAACACCCAGCCCCTGGTGGCATCAGCAGCCCAGAAGGGCAGTGTACCCAGGAAGAGGAGATCAGCCACAGCCAGGTTGAGTAGGTACACATCTGTCATAGTCTTGAGGCGGTGGCGTACCATGGTAAAGATGAAGACCACCATCAGGTTGCCCACGGCGCCCAGGGAGAAGATGAGCCAGAACAGAGGGGGTTCGTAGAGACCCCGGAACTCCCTCACCCAGGACTTATCACACATTCCCCCTGGGGTCTCAGTATAGCCTCCCTCATAGTCCTCTGTGTAATCTCCAGATCCCTGTAATACAAACAAGCATTCTGAGACTTTTACTTTGAATTTGTGCAACAGGTGTCCTTAATCATTTATTTTGTCACGGTGTCTTTCATAACGGTTTAAGACCAACAGATTTAAATGTAGTTTGAGCATTTTTGTTTCATGACTTCCTGTCTGCAATGGTTGACTAGCTAGCTGCCTGTTCCCTTAAACCGTCTGCCTACACTACAGTGTTTCATAACATAGTGCGTTTAGCGGAGCACAGCACGGTGACATCAAGACCTGGTGGTAGTGACGTTCTGCCTAAAGCCAATGCTGCTGTGGTTGCTCTCAGAAGCAGGTGTTGTGTCTCACTGTCTCTCAACAGGAGAAACCACACCGCTGCACCACTTCCTTCTGTGTGAGATGGGGTGGCTTAACGCTCCAGGGGGGCTACAGATAGGGGCTCAGGTTCACGATGCACGTCAACAACACTTGTTGTCGCCTCCGACACAGATCTACGAAGGAGATAAATATGGGGGGGGGGCCAGTTCTTTTGTGCGCACCGTAGATATTTGATGCTGATGTTTGCGTGTGTGTTAGAAATGTTTGCTACAAGAGTTGTTGTACACTTGCACGAACACAGACTACAAAAACGTTGCTACAAACATCATAAACAACCCTTCCAGTCTGATCCAAATCCTGATCTGAATCTTGGCTACTAAAAGTGGTGAGTTGAAAATAAAATGCTGTTCCTCTCCGACCACATTAATGTTGATGTGAAACTTTATGTGGTCTTTGTATGGGAGTTCAAAAAGACAAACACTAGATCAGGGGTCTCCGGCCTTTTCTGACATGAGAGCTACTTAAAGAAAAAAAATTATGAAACTGGTCACGTGCAACTAATTTTTTCTAGCTTTCAAATAGGCACGTCTTTCTCTTCTCCCCTAAAACTCTTCCCCACATCCTACTGTAGAAGAGAAAGTAGTGCACTGTTTTCTGCCAATATACCTGGTAAAGTAATAGTTAATAAACAACTCTAGGGGACCCTATAAAAGGGTCCCCTCAAATTCTGTTTTATATATTATGTTATTTTCTGGTTTAGATTTGTTTGTTTTTCACTCTCAATTACAATTGTTCATATAGAAACAACACAATTGGATGTTCTGAGTCCATGTCAATGGTTAAATCACAGCAGAATACTTTTTTTTGTTTTTGATCTGGAAGAAAACTAACAGATTTAGATTTTTTGTTGTTGTTGAATTCTCCTCTAATTGTGCATCTAGCCAGTGAAGAATGTGCCGGTCTAGTGATGGTTCTGTACTGCTGCTGCTCATTTCATGGCAGAGTTAGCAAATAATAGATACACGTGACATACTTACTCCTGATACACTTCTGCCAGCTAAGCCTACTTTGCAGTTGACATTTTAATTGTGACGGTTTTGGTGAAACAATTTCAGTCAACCCACAAGAAGTTAATCACATGGTTACACGCAGAGTGTTGACAAACACTCTGCGTGTAATATTCCTGGAATATTCCTGGAAATGAATTGGCAGATATTGTGTTAGGTTTGGCTTTTTAAGCCAATAGTGGCTAACCATGGGGTAGGATAATGTCAAGGTTGTGTTGATTAGATAGTAGCGTAACTGGGAGCTTTTGGTGTCTGATAGGTGTGAGATTTAATGACCGTTTGAGGTGGAACACTTCTAAATTGCAGGTACCTTAAGAATTGTTTGGCGAGCTACTCATGGGCAGGCTGTTGGAGATCTCTGCACTAGATACTCTTGGCTACAATTAAACACATTTGGATTGAATCCATTCTCTGCTGATTTGATGTTGCTCTCTAACTCATTTTATAGCATGGCTTTATAGTTGTAAATACAAGCAATTAGATTGAGATAATACTTACTGTTTCAGACGTTGGAAATATTGTGAATGATGGTGACTCCATTTTGCCTGTCAGAAGAAGGAAAACATTTTTTTATAGTTTAGTCCCCAAATAACCTAATGTGATATATTTTTTTTTACTGCATACATACACTTCAGAACTTGATCATGTCATAATTTATCACCGTCAAATGTTTACATAGTACTTTCCAGTACTATGAAAGAACATCCCACATTAAACTCACTAAAAAGTTGATAACAAAGACAATGTTACAAGAACGTACCCCGTCTGTGATGAGTGCTACGAGCCAACTAGATAACAATGCTTTCCTCAAGCCCTTGACGAATATTGCTACACGTCTCATCGTCACCAGCTTTTATGGTTTTGCCTGAACTACAATGGAGGCTGCTGTGGAGGCTGCTGAGGGGAGGACGGCTCATAATAATGGCTGGAATGGAGTCAGTGGAATGGATTCAAAGATGTGGTTGATACCATTCCATTGACTCCATTCCAGCCATTACCATGAGCTGTGCTCCCCTCAGCAGCCTCCACTGGCTACAGAGTATTACATTGAGATACTGCGTTTCATTTTAGGGAACCTCCCTGGCACTCATGTCTGTCGGCATGCTAGTGATTACTTGCATTTGTTCTACGAGACACCAACTTAGACAGAAACGAATAGCATTGCATGCAGGCGTTATTAGTCATATCTGCTCTACACATTGGGTCTCACGTCTATTGTCTCTTTCTGCTGTTACAATTCTCCCATTCATCCCTTCAAAAACACGTCATCGACCTTCATGTCACGCCACATTTTACACAACACCGTATTCTAAGTTAAGCACTTAGTGCCTGGGAGAAGTGAAATGGAGAACCTTGGTAGTAGGTGTAAGATAACACCAGTATGGGGAAGGGAGGTTCATGGTGGGCTGTTGTGACAGCATTATCACAGTGAACACACATTTGCACGGTGTAGAGGGTTTTCTAAGACAAGACAAAGGATCTGTATGTCACAGGACTCACAATGATCTGGTCAGGTGTTCCCCATATGAAACTACATCGGAGAAACACTCATGTTTTACTATTGTGGGGAAGAAGCAGACTCTGTAGAAAAGGAAGTGCAACTACTATGAGCAGACATTGTGCAGGGCAAGGAGAAGTTAAATGAAATGTAAGCAAAGTAAACCACATTTATTATCCCCAAAAATCACTGAATCAAAAGTACCTTGCATTCCTGGACTTGTTTACAACACGGATAAATTAAAATGAACAATCGGTATTGATAGTTTTGATTGAATTCATTTTAATATATAATTGTGTTTTTATCGGCTTGCGTTCCAGGTTCCAGCAAGTTTGACAAAAATTGATATTGTCTTTAATATATATATATATATATATATATGTAGATTTTTTTGTTGATATTGTCTTGATATCAACTTTATGAGTTTCCAAAGTGACTATGTTATGATAGAGACATAAAGGGAGAGGGAAGCCTGCATGGTTGTGTGTTTCCTGTGAGCAGGTGTAAGGAAGAGTCTTCTCTAACCTTCTGAGTTTCGAACCATCTTTAGGCACTGAGTACAACAGAGATCAGAGCAAGCCATTGTGCCATCCTCAGAGGTTTCGCTACCCAAGCTGATTTAGCAGTTTCCGTCCAAGACTGAGGACCCAGAGATGAGAGAGGTTGAGAGTAGATACCAGTCTCTTCTTCTGTCATTTTCAGGTTGCGTTTCTCGGTTTGGACCACAAAGAGGTGAAGTGAAACAACCATGGCCTGTTAGCCGGGTTAAGGGTACATTAGGGTGCCTATGAGAACACACTCTTGAAGAAAGTGACAGACGGAGAGGTGTTGGTGGTGACATCAGTACCAATTGACACACATGGCAAAGCAGCATTACTGTAGCTCTGATGTGCATGGTAGGTGCTTTAACACCTGTGCAGGACAAAGACAGACCTCTCTGTCGCACACACGCAATGCTCAAAAACACACACTGATCCTGAAATATGGCAAACCCAGTCCCCAAATGATCTTGCGCTTCTTGCATAAATTACTAAAATCCCACAGAATACACAGAAGGAAAATCCATAACTAAACGTTGTCTGCACTATGGACATTCATACAAACATCTTATGATTCACTACAATACAATAATAACCACAACGAAATCCGATATGATGAAGCAAAGTTTATTGGGCAAAGGTCATGTAAGGTCATATAGGGTCACCACACTGTGATAGTGAGGTCTGACCGAGGACTCAGGCTCTGCATCAGATGCATTAGTAGTGGTCTCAGAGTAGAGAGAAGGCAGTGTTAGTTCCAACAACATCTCTGAAATTCTGTCTAAGACTTAGAAGGACTGATTTATTAAGTAATAGGCCTATGCTATGTACATAACATGATGTGGTTGATGGTGATACTGACAGCACGAATGCTTTGTGAAGTCCCCTGCGGATAAGGGCAACTCCAACAGATAATCTGAGTGCTTGAGACTGATTCACGGCACTTGGAATGACCCTCCTAAACCACACGGTCCAGTATCATTGGTCTGCTAACACATTGGCTCTGTCTGGTCAAATGATAAGGTTATAGAAACTTGCCCGTAACCACTTCTTCTTTGGTCTTACTCTCAATGACCTCATCTGTCACTGTAACAAGAATTAGAGAACATGAATAAGTACAAACAGTCTTTAATGACGTTTAGCTTTTTTTAATCCAAGATAGAATTTATCAAGAAAGTGTCACTCTTCTTAAGACGAATGACTCAACACAGTGATGCATAGAGAAGAAAGGTTAAATAGTTATTGTCTGGTTTCAATGGTGTGGATATGTGACATCTATGATTTACCTAGTCATTAAGTTACTCATATCCTCAGACTGCATTATGGCAGTTTGGGCAAATGCCAGATGGGCTGGTCCATCTTTAAGCCAGTGGGCCTGCAAACATTTTTTATTTATTTTACAGAATGATCATTATTTGGCCAGTAATGTGGGCCTTTAGGGGGAAAAATGGGCCAAAAGGTAGAGCTCTCAAGGGGGGGAAATAATTTTTGGTCCCAGTCCTTCCCTGAAAGAGACTATAGACGCCTGGTGGTCTTCATACTGTTTTCTCACCAGTGTAAGTGTAGGAAGTCTTTGTGAAAGACATACTCTCTGCAAATACCCTGAAAGAGAGGTCCAAAACAGGTAACTATTTAATTTTTCAATGATATTGAATGATGCAAGACATTTACCGATTTGCTCAGAACTGACTATTTGATCTTTAACTAAACTCTTTCTTCATCACTGTAGTGAGCTCTGCCAGAACTCCAGATTTGGAGGAGGGGCTCCTGATGTGGGAGGAGGGGCCGGGTGAGATGGACATGTAGAGAGGGGAGGAGCCATAGGACTGGACGGGGAAGCTAGAAGGACAGCCAACTGGTTATTGCCTCACTGACACTGGTGGATGATGTGGATAATATGAGGTCCTATCCATATCCTTATTAACCAGTGTCGATTGGAAATAAAGTATTCATTCAATTGAATTGAATGAGAGCTCTGAGCCCGCAATCATAAGGCAAAACTGATCATAGATCAGCACTCTAACCTAAGGTCATCCCAGTTCAGAAGTGTCCGGTAGGTGGTGATCTCAGCGTCCAGGACCAGCTGGACGTCCAGGAGCTCCTGGTAGCTGAGGATTTGCTTGTGCAGGTCCACCTTAGCCACATCGATGGCCTCATCCATGCCCCTGAACTGGTTCTGGTACTCCGCCACGCCCCCACTGGACTGGGCAAAGCTAAGCTCCAGGGACATGTTCTTCGGAGAGAAGGGAGGAGAATCTGTTAACTAACTAGCTAGCTCATGTTAGAACATATGTGGCATTGTTTAACTGGGACAACATAACCACCGTCAGTCACCCTGTTATCAAAAGTGTATCTTTCAAAATAAAAGTGCCAGTCAATGTAACCCATTTCCCATAAGCAGGACCTCACTTAAAATTTCTAAAGTAAAACACAAAACAGCAGACTGATTTTGAGGTAAAAAGAAAACAATCCTGTTGGTGCCTTGGCAAACCCCATTTAGTCACCTGTCTTTCTACTGGAAGGCACACAACTGCAGTGAATGGATACACCACTGATGTCTTCTGGAAAGCAGTATTGCTGTTTGTGCCTAAGCTCAGCAGTGGGGGAGTTTGGCAATGCGAGACACCATAGCGACCACTTCCTGTGTGACTGTTAGCACTGATTTATATCAAACTCTGATACTCATCAGCTGCATCACAGCACTGTCACAGCATCACTGACTTACAGAACCAGTCAAAAGTTTGGACACACCTACTCATTACAGGTGTATTTTCTACATTGTAGAATAATAATGAAGACATCAAAACTATGAAATAACACATATGGAATCATGTAGTAACCAAAAAAGTGTTAAACAAATCAAAATATATTTAATATTTAAGATTATACAAAGTATCCACCCTTTGCCTTGATGCCAGCTTTGCACACTCATTGCATTCTCTCAACCAGCTTCATGAGGTAGTCACCTGGAATGTATTTCAATTAATAAGTATTTCCTTTCCTTCTTAATGCATTTGAACCTATCAGTTGTGTTGTGACAAGGTAGGGGTGTTAAAAGACCAAATCCATATTATGGCAAGAACCACTCAAATAAGCAAAGAGAAATGACAGTTCATCATTTTATGACATGTCAGTCAATCTGGAAAATGTCAAGAACTTTGAAAGTTTATTCAAGTGCAGTTGCAAAAACCATCAAGAGCTATGGTGAAACTGGCTCTCGTGAGGACCGCCACAGGAAAGGAAGACCCAGAGTTACCTCTGCTGCAGAAGTTCATTAGAGTTAGCAGCCTCAGAAATTGCAGCCCAAATAAATGCTTCACAGAGTTCAAGTAACAGACATTCCTCAACAGCAACTGTTCAGAGACTGCGTGAATCAGGCATTCATGGTCAAAATGCTGCTGAAACCACTACTAAAGGACACCAATAAGAAGAAGACACTTGCTTGGGCCAAGGAACATGAGCAATGGACATTAGACCAGTGAAAATTTGTCCTTTGGTCTGATGAGTCCAAAAATGAGATTTTTGGTTCCAACCGCCATGTCGTTGTGAAACGCAGAGTAGGTGAACGGATGATCTCCGCATGTGTGGTTCCCACCGTGAAGCATGGAGGAGGAGGTGTGATGGTGTGGGGGTGCTTTGCTGGTGACATTGTCAGTAATTTATTTAGAATTCAAGGCACACTTAACCAGCATGGCTACCACAGCATTTTGCAGCGATACGCCATACCATCTGGGTTGCGCTTAGTGGGACTATCATTTGTTTTTCAACAGGACAATGACTCAACACACCTCCAGGCTGGGTAAGTGCTATTTGAACAAGAAGAAGCGTGATGGAGCGCAGCATCAGATGACCTGGCCTCCACAGTCACCCGACCTCAACCCAGTTGAGATGGTTTGGGATGAGTTGGATTCATGACCGTTGGAAAAGCCTTTCAGGTGAAGCTGGTTGAGAGAATTCCAAGAGTGTACAAAGCTGTCATCAAGGCAAAGGATGGCTACTTTGAAGAATCTAAAATCTAAGCAAATATTTTGATTTGTTTAACACTCTCTTGGTTACTACAGGATTCCATGTGTTATTTCATAGTTTTGATGTCTTCACTATTATTCCACAATGTAGAAAATAGTTAAAAAAATAAAGAAAAACACTTTAATGAGTAGATGTGTCAAAACTTTTGACTGGTACTGTACATACATGGTTTCGTTTCACTATGACTATAGTTATCTCTCTAAGGCCAGTGAAAAGTTCTATTCACATACGAGATGGTATTGGTACAATAGATTGAAATGGTGTAATCACAAACACACACACACACACACAGTGTGTTAGACCCGACTCACCATATTGACCAGACTCTGCAGCTCCAGACTGAGGGCCTGCAGTTCTTTCCTGGAGGCAGAGATCTCTGCCTTGGAGGTGGTGAGGGCCTCAGAGCTGGTGGCATTGGCAGCCTGGACCTCATCCAACTGCAGGCAGAGAGTGCAGCACGGGGCCATTAGCTACTGTCTCATACACACTTTGATAACATCATTCAGTGTATTCTTTACATGAGCTGCAGGATTCTTGATGTGAGTCACTTTCAGAGTGAAAGATGCATGTAGATGTTTGCATGAGAGAGGCGGAACGAGTGTCATGTGTAAGTATGCATGTATATACATCTATATCTGTCTGCATGTCAGTTATTTTAATAAAACATCAATCAACAACAACAAAATGTCTGGCAGTTGTTTGTTTCTTCCCCTGCTTTAGGAAGTTGGGTTCCCTGAATCTTTTGTCTGCACCAAAGACACCACTAACTTGGGGTTAACCCACGGCAAACTGCTCTGCAGCTTGGTGAGTTTCACTCAAAACAGGAGGAGAGTAACAGTTGGCTGGTCACCACACCATTTTCCATCCCAAAGGGCACCCTATACCCTCTAGTGTTATATTGGGGACACAAGCTTGTGGTGTCTGTGACAGTTTCAGCTCTAAGAAGATCAACAGATCAAGCCAAAGTGTTCCTCCCCCTTGTTCCTGCAGGCCAAAATGTAATGCCCTTTGAGTAGCTTCTAGGCCTTTTCTGAGTGAAAAGACAACAGTATAACTAGTTGTTCAGTAACTAGTTGTTCGGTGTGATCTGCTTTTCAGACTTTAAACCATGCGCTAGTTATTTCATTACATAGATTAAGGGATTTATACTTTGTGTCGCTCCCCAAAAACATAGCATCCTCATGCCCAAATATTTTCTAAGTAGGCCTATCTCATTCACCATGAGACACCGAGCCATTTCTACTGACCCCTATTGGGCAGAGAGTGTATTGTACATTCACAGGAAACAATTAAGAGTGGCTTTAAAATAAGTAGCAAATATAATTCATATTGTTTAGAAAATCTAAATGGTATTACAAGAATAAAATGTCATATACATTTAGTAGGCCTAATGCTGTCGATTTGCATTTTGTAGTTTGAGTAAGCTGTACCTTAATTTTGTAGTAGGCATCTTCCTTCTCTTTGTGCTGCTCTACTGATTTCTCATTCTCCACTCGTATCTTGTTGAGGGCAGAAGCGATGTCAAAGGACTTGACCGGGTCCCCCTCAATCATAGATACTGATGTGTCAGTGGACGAGGTGCCCAGTTTGGACTGAATAGTGAACAGCTCCTATAAAACCTTCCATCTGTCAGCCAATACCACTCATTACAGTTCACATGACAACACTCCTACAATATGTTGCAGTCTCATACAGTTGTATGTAGTTTAATAGAATACAATATAATGACTTTACTTTTCACAGAGGGACCTTCAGTGTTCTCTCTGAGGTTTGCCTTGCTCACCATCTCACGATGAATATAGAGATGCACACATCTACACACAAGCATCGCACGCACTCATAGTGTTGTGCTCTGTGATTTTATTCTAGGCTATTACCTCATCCTGAGTCTTGGTGATAAAGTCCAGCTCATCTCTAAGGCTAGAGTGTTTGGCATCTAGTTCAATGCGGAGATTGCGGGCCATGTCAATGTCCTACAGGATGGAGAGCTATAGTCAAAGCGATTTGTTGTCTAACTGAACAGGAAATTATATTGAATGAAATCTGATATTTATAAGCATAAATTCTGCAGTACCCTCCTCATGGTGGCAATATCTGATTCCAGCTGATACCTCACACCTTGTTCAAAATCATACCTGCATGACAGGTGACAGGTATGACAGGAAATCCTAATCGCCTCGTCACAATTTGTTTAGCAGACAATAGCTAGCATGTAAAAATAAATCACATTGGATGCGTCACTATGGGCCCTGATCAACAGTAGTGTACTATAAAGGGAATATGGTGCCATTTGGGAGCATACATGCACTTCTCCCAATGAGAAGGCATGCAGTGAGACTTACTCGGCCTTCATCTCATGGGCGGTTCCCCGGATGCAGTCCAGCTCCATCTCAAGTTTGACCGTGTCCAGGGTGAGTCTCTCCAGTTTACCTCGGTTCTCTATCAGCTGGATCTCGTTCTCAGCTGTGGTGGTGGTGGCTCCGGTGGACTCGTTGGTCATATCTGCCAGCCTGAGCCTCCAGCACTACATTCTCCTGCTGCAGCTGCCTCACTTTGGCCATGTAGCCTGAGAAGCGCTCGTTTAGCCCAGAGAGGGTGTGTTTCTCTGCAGCCCACAAGAGGACTGGGGCCAGTACGGGCCCCGCAGCAGGATATGCTCCCGCTGCATCCAGAAATGTACCCGCTCATAGCCCTCCTAATGCCATGGTGGGTCCTATAGAGAAGGCAGCACTGCCACTGCCACCACCCATACTCAGGCCCATCCCAGCCCTGTAGCCTCCTCCACCCCCCATCCCCATCCCCATCCCAGCCCCGTAGCCTCCTCCTTCCCCAACACCTAGGCCTGCTTCACTCCCCATTCCCATCCCATCCCCGTATCCTCCTCCACCCTCAAGACCTAGTCCTGCATTCCCCATCCCCATGCCTCCACTTAACCCCAGCTGTGCTCCCGCCCCCAGCCCCATTCCATAGCGGAGAGCCAGGGCCATCCCTCCCCCACCCAGGCCTCCAGAGAAGCCTGAAGCCCCCACGATAACCTCCTTCCCCAGACAGCGTGGAGGACCCCATAGAGAGAGCCATTGGCATGGTCTTCAGATAATGATAGGCTCGGTGGATGGTACCGCAGGAGCTGCAAAAGTGAGCTATGGATGAATATCCAGGATTTCTATATAAAGCTCAGGAGGCCAGCCCCACCCAGTGGTGTATATATAAATTGTGGAATGTCAAGGTGTTTAGTCACCCAAGGGCTACTGAATGAAGATGGGTTAGGCGTTTGTATTGCTCTAACATTCCAATTACTTTGATGGTTGTACCTCTGACACAGTACATGCTATAGGGCTATTTCACGCCAGCTTAGCCCAAATGTTTGGGGGGGGGGTATCCCAGATCGTTCTGGCAAATTCTCACATAGAAACTCCATTGAGAGGAAGGGTGTTTGACATGCTTTTTACATTTGCATCACAAACCATTTTTTGAGAGAATCGTGTTTAAAGCGGCCACATTAGGCCCCTTTTAGACCTATACATGCCTCCTGTAAATCCCTATGACCTGTGAACCGTACAGGACAGAGACAACATATTGATGTCATTATAGTCCTTATAATGTGCTCTTAACATATGAAGTAGGTCTACATTCTGAAATAAAAAAATTCACATTAATTTATTCAACATTAAAAATATTGATTTCTCAAAAGTATCCTTTTAGATTATGTTCATTTTAAGACATTATTTGGAACAATATACGGTAACACTGACACCAAGCGTCATAAGTTAAAAACACGGTCATAGCCATGTCATGACAGATGACATAACCTGTCAAAATATGGTCATAACCCTTTCATGATACAGACATGTAAAAAACATTAGGAACACCTGCTCTTTACATGGCATAGCATGACCAGGAGAATCCAGGTGAAAGCTATGATTCATTATTGTACAGTAGATGAAGGGGAGGAGACAGGTTAAAAAAATATTTTTTTTAGCTTTGAGACAATTGAGACATGGATTGTGTGTGTGTGCCACTCAGAGGGATGGGCAAGACAAAAAATGTAAGTTACTTTGAACAGGGTATGGTAGTAGGTGCCAGGTGCACCGGTTTGAGTGTGTCAAGAAATGCAATGCTGATGGGTTTTTCATGCTCAACAGTCTCTCGTGTGTATCAAGAATGGGCCACCACCCAAAGGACATCCAGCCAACTTGACACAACTGTGGGACGCATTGGACTCAACATGGGCCAGCATCCCTGTGGAATGCTTTCGACACCTTGTAGAGTCCATGCCCTGACGAACTGAGTCTGTTCTGAGGGCAAAAGGGGGTGCAACATAATATTAGGAAGGTGTTCCTAATGTTTTGTACAGTCAGTGTAGCGCTTATATTCCATAAATATTTTTTTTGCATTCGCTAAGGTCCAACCTCTGATCTTTCCAATAATTATTTGATATGCTAAAACAGGATAGATGGTAAGAAAATTAAAACATGTCAAATCATACTTAAGTACACATTTCCCTCACTAACTTCCCTCAAGATATGTTTTAATGCTATGCTGCATATGCTATGCTGCATATGCTGCATATGCTATGCTGCATATGCTATGCTGCATATGCTGCATATGCTGCATATGCTGCATATGCTATATATGCTATATATGCTATGCTGCATATGCTATGCTGCATATGCTATGCTGCATATGCTGCATATGCTATGCTGCATATGCTATGCTGCATATGCTGCATATGCTATGCTGCATATGCTATGCTGCATATGCTATGCTGCATATGCTATGCTGCATATGCTATGCTGCATATGCTATGCTGCATATGCTGCATATGCTGCTGCATATGCTATGCTGCATATGCTGCTGCATAATATGTACCATTAGCCGTGACTCTATTCATGGAGCTCTGAATTACACCATCTGAATACATATAGATAGATGTTGCATCATGCCTTAGCTACATGTGCAAAGAAATAGATGAAAAAGAATGTACTGTCTTGAGAAGAGACAAAAAATTACACATCACCATCAGACAGATATAGGTGGCTGCAAAGCTTCAGGCATATCTCCCTTATTCAGAAGGCCTCCTTTTTAGACAGTGAGTCAAGGACTTGAAAGTACTTGCATAGTGCAGTGAGGAAAACCTACTACTACATACAAAACTTCAGCTACTAGATAGGACTCCATGGGACAGAATAGAGAAGCAAAGGGACAGAGACATTCAAGGTTCTTCTCCCAGTGAGACTGACCATAGGAGGCTCTGTCGATTAGCCCCCAAACCTTAAATCTCCCGCTCTCCCTCTCCTAAACCTAATGACTACAAAATCTGCTGGATCAGCGAGATGATCTGATTCTTCTAGAAGGTTCTAAACTACAGGTGAACTGTGATATTCTCAAGTGCACTTTTAATTCCAAACCGCCTACTCCTGCAGTGGGGTAGAATAAATGATGAATGGGTCAAAACATTTTCTACCGTGGCAATCCCTGGATTAGGGCCATTTCCACCTTCTTGTCATGCGCTTTAACCTCCTATTTTGTGTCTTGTCGTGTGAGGCAAAGGGTTCATTCATCGGACTCGTATCTGGAAATTAAATATTGAAAATGTTAGCGAAAAAGGTTGTTAGACAGGAACTGCAAACATAATCATCATTCAGCAGAAGATGAATTAGTCAATCTGTCTGTCTATCATTCTTGATCATTTCTTATGATAATCAACTGACTCACTTTTCCTGGCGTTTCCTGGTGTCCTTGATATGCTCGTTCTTCTTGGTGAGAATCTCCTTCATGTTGCGGTAGGCAGATGTCTGTTGGAACTTCCTATCCAGCTCCTACGCACACAAAAACACACAACAGGGTTGCATGAACCTCTTATAGGCAAATATAGCTGATATAATTGGGTCCATAGCTCTTGAGCCAAATGCTTACTTCAGACACTTCACCCAAGTTCACCCAACCTTGCATTGTTTGCCATCAATGCATGATTTCTGTGAAAGGCACCAGGTTCCAGTATGGGGTAGAGGGACGTACCTTCTCTGCTAGGGCCAGCTGTTCTTGTACCCTGAGCAGGTCGTGTTTGGCAGAGACCAGGTTGTCCTGCAGGTCTCTCTGAGAGGCAGCGCTGCCACCGTGTCCTCAAGACTAGTGATCTCCTGAGAACGGGTGGCCATCTTGGGGAAAGAAACAAAGCACTTTAGTGGGTGCACTTTTAGGCTACGTCCCAAATGGACCCTTCTACCCTATACAGTGCACTACCTTTGAACAGAGCCCTATGTGAATAGGGAACCATTTGGGATGCACACTTAGATGGACATGTATTCAACACACAAAGCATAGTGTTGGATTGATACATACCAGTTGATTTCCATGAAAGCAAACAAAATAATAGTAATTGTTCAGAAAAAAAGAACGACTAAAGGTTCAACACATCCTAAACACAAGGCCAGCATGGGGTCAACTTATTTAAAATACTCAATAATCAATAAAAAATAAATAATAATAATAAATTTAAAAAAATACTACAATGCACAAATCAAAACAGGAAGGAAACAGGAAATATGACTGAGTGAAAAGTCAACTGCAACAGTCATATGTTCTTTTGGCCCATTTTGTTATATTTATATTGTTAACCCTTACAGTGCTAGAGTACCTTCTGTTCCCCCTGGACCTTCTGTAGGTCTTTGAGAGACCTCTCCGCCTTCGTCTTCTCATCCAACGCACCCATGGCCTGAAACACAATCGGTATACTGCAAGCTACTTCCTAAAAGTGATTCCAACATTGATCATTCAATTAGCAAGGTCAGGTGTAGGTTAGGTGGAAACATGAGCACAAAATATGACGTCAAAAGTTACAAGAAGTAGAGTGCATTTAAGTAAGAATGTCCTAAATCAGAAACACAAATCATGGATTTAAATACCAGGGTTTCCATAGTTCGGAGCCTGCCCTTGAGTTGATCCTTTTCCTCTTGTAACCTGGATATCTCCTGATGAAAAACCAATGTAATGTAACAGTTACGCATGAGTCTCATACAATGACCTGGTGTTAATTCTGCTAACTCTATATTACCACAGGAGAGTCGAGTCCTTTACCTTGTTGAGAAGTTCAGATACCTCACCTTCATTCAGTGGTGATAACTTGGGCTTGCTAATTTCCTGGTTAGTCTGGGTAAGAAAGCAAGGCAAGTTTTCAAGTTTCAAATGACATTTTCCCAAGCATAAGTAGAGTGAAATGCCTTTCTTGCAAGCTCTTTCCCAACAATGCAGTACTCAATATCAGTAGTACTATACAATGAAGTGAAGTAGAGCACCTGCTCCCACATCAATGAATGGCATCAATTCATGATTCCAGCCGTCAACGACCTTGATAACATGGACTTAAAAACAAAGTGAAACACACAAGTTGTTGTTGGTGAATTGTTGTTCGGCCTCAAGTGAAAACCACACCTCGACAAGCCTGAAGTGAGGACTTCATAGAAATGTTTTGCATGGGGTGGGTGGGTGTGAAATGATAGAAGAGATGCTCCTATCAGAGGGCTGATGACCACGTTGTTATTTTTCTATGGTCACATCGTGTGGTCTGCAGTTTCCAAGTGTGATACGATTCAAGTGCTGCGTATTTAATGTAAGGGCAATAACTCAGCTTAACCGGTGTGAATAAACACGTCATACATTCAAGCTTATTTTCGATGGGTGATTTAAGCGGTCAATGACTTTGATGACATTGACTTAAAACATGAACTTATAAACTAAGTGGAACGTATGAGTTGTTGTTGGTGAATTGTTGTTCAGACTCAAGTGAAAACCCACACCTCGACAAGCCTGAAGTGCTAGAAATGTGTTGCATGGGGAGGGTGTGAAGAGCTAGAAGAGATGATCCTATCAGAGGGCTGGTGACTAAAAATAGTTGATTTTCTACGATCACATCGTGTGGTCTGCCGTTTCCAATTGTGATACATTAAATACAAAGCATTTGAATCGTAAGTGCAATAATTCAGCTTAACAAGTATGAATAAACATGTCATAAATGTATTTTTTACTTTAAAGGGCAAATGGTTGCATAAAAGTCTAGGTGGTTGGGCTTTAACAGTCACCTTATTTTGGTTTTTAAATTCAGTCTTCTCAAACTCAGCCACTTGTTCAAACAACTCTCTGCAGAGAATGAAAACTAAAAAAAAGGGGAGAGAACATGTAAATTAGACATTTAGCACATTTATAGTTTCCTTTTGTCATCATTAAGCAGATGATCTTATCCAAAGCGACTTACAGTAGTGAGGACATGCATTTTCTATACCGCTCCCCAATCGGAATTGAACCCACAACCGTGGCATTGCAAACACCATGCTCTACCAACTGAGCCACACGGAACCCCATGTGGGATACAAACAACGCAGAGTAACGTCAGACTGTTTGATACCATACGGTGAGTGTCAGTGTACTGACTCGTTGGCCTATAACAGCTACATGTGTCTTTATGAAAGAGATGTATAACATATTGCAAAACATTTGACGTCAAGTATAGGGGAGCAGCCAACTGACAGTTCCATAGCTTTAAGAAAAAGAAAAACACACTGGTTGTCCTCCTGAAGACAGTTTAACACTAAATGTTTGTGGTGAACAAAGCACCTCTCTACACGCTTACTGCATATGTGGTTTGAAAAAGCTGCAGAACGCACGTAGATCTGTGGCTACTAGGGGCGTATTCCCTGCTTCTGACGCCCTGCTAACAGCCACACAGGATTGAGGCCTACGGAACACTTTCAAGGGCTTGGTTATCTTATCACATGAATGTAGGCGTACTACAAAAACACTCGACATAAGCCCTGGACTTGTTTTTGTTTTTTACGTTTTGTTTTTGTTTGACTGGTGTCAATAATAAAAGGTCAAATGGAGTTGAAGCTCCCTCACACTCATCCCCCCCTTTACACCGCTGCTACTCTCTGTTGTTATCATCTACGCATAGTCACTTTAATAACTCTACCTACATGTACATATTACCTCAACTAACTAACCGGTTCCCCCACACATTGACTCTGTACCGGAACCCCCCTGTATATAGTCTCGCTATTGTTATTTTACTGCTGCTCTTTAATTATTTGTTACTTTTATTTCTTATCCGTATTTTTTTTTAAACTGCATTGTTGGTTAGGGGCTGTTAAGTAAGCATTTTACTGTAAGGTCTACACCTGTTGTATTCGGCGCATGTAACTAATACAATTTGATTTGATATTCACAGGCACATTATAGGAAAAGCAGAGTCTTGTCTGTAAAGTACAAAAATGATCTCTCTATCAATTTATGTAACCACAGCTTTCTACCGTGCTGATGGACTGCCAACTTTTTATATCAAAAAGTTGGGACTGTAAAAGGAATGGCTTTCCACTCCATCTCTAAAAGACACATTAACACAGCCCATGGGCCTCGAATTGTACCCCACATCACAAAGCCATGCTATAAATTTCAGTGTCATGTTCCTGGGCCCCAGTAACAAGTTCAGATCTACCCAGAGAGTGGGGGAGTGAGTGTGAGGGAAAAGTCCTCAGCCTCATCCTCCCATTTGATCTTACTGGTGGGGAAAAGAGGGAGCGGAGTGCGGGAAACCGTTACCTGACAATCCATTACGTAAAAAATCAGAGTTTAGATTTCGGAAAGGGAACAATTGAGATGAATTGCGCGACCAGCTAGTTGCCAACATTTCACTGCTGACCCGGCTGACTTTGGCCACGCTGCATTGTTCCCGGTTGTATCTTTAGCACCTCTGGTCTGAGGCACCATGATGAATGATCCTGTGGTAAATTCAGCGTGATGAAAGGGAATGCGCTAATACGTTTTTTGGCACCGTGTCAGTATGCCCTCGAGGGGCAAAGTAAAAATGTGACAACCCCTCCCCATGAGATATAGCTGTTTTTAACAGTAGAGAACATTCCCACATCCTTCTGTGTCCAGGCTTGTTATTAAGCACTCCTGTAAGACATTCTTGGCAGCCATGCTTAGTAACCCTGGATGCAACAGACCTTTCATTGGCAGTTTTTTTCTTCACATTTTGCTTCGTCTCCACTCAGCCTAGTCCATTTACATGTTCTTCATGGCATTCATTTAGACAAAATTAGCTGCCAAAATAAAGAAATGTACATGTTAACTTTCAAAACATTCACTACACTGCATGTGGAGAAAAGCAAACTTCCTGACAATATACGCCAGGCAAGGCAAGCGACATCAAACCATACCTCGGTATTGTATCATGTGAACTACTCCACCCACACAGGTCACACAAGCTGTGGTTGCATCTGGCTACATATCAGTGACAGTAGGAAACCACAGAAATGGAAAAGCAGGGTACCATTCACATAAGAATGAGTGGCTCAGCAATGACCTCAGTGCCTTACATACACAGCGTACATGAAAAACACTGAAGGAAGCGGCTTCTGCTTTGAGTATGGGGGTGCTCACTGCTCAAACTCGTGTACATAATAAGTGACTCTACTGACAAGCTACACACACACACACAGAGGCATGTTGGGGTTAAAAGGTTGCTTTCCACCTGAGTTTCACCCTCTTAACCCTTGAACTCCCATAAACCTTCCCACACTGCCTAATTCTCAGTACTACCTACCTACTGCTATCATGTACTTCCATCTGTTGGAAATTTCAAAGTAGGCCTCAGCCTGCCCTCACAGCCACCCCTCATCCCCACAATCCACCTCCAAGCCATCCCACCCATCCTCACAGCCCTCTTCCCAGCCACTCCACAGCCCACCTGTTCTCCAGCTCCGAGATGTCAGTCTGCAGACGAAGGTAGAACTTCTCGGCCTGAGAGAAGAGCTGCCGGAGCAGCAGCATGTTGGTGTGGGCCGTGTTGACGAGCTCAGTCTCCACCTCTCCTCGCACCACTAGCTTCAGCCCGTCCAGCATGTCCCGCACCTCGTCCACCGTGAAGGTCTTGTCCACTAGCCTAGAATATAATAAACTTGTTTTCCAATAACATATACACAAATACCATAAAAAGCAGTCCTAAAAAGACAGGACATGCATTCCTCCGACCAACATTGTTGGCTAGCTGTGATAAAATGTAGGGTATTGTTTGTGACACAACACCTGCTGTCTTTGAGGTCCTCAAAGCAGGAGTCAATGGTCTTGAGTCTGATGGCCCTCTTGGAGCATGCAAAGAGCATGTAGTTGATTGCCTCATTCTGATGGTGTTCATTGAAACCAAACTCAGCCTTCTTGGAGAGACAAGGAGGAACAGGGATGGATGTCAGTGAATCTGCAGGTAAGTAATGTTAGCTAGAAGACTGTCTAATCAATGTCAGTGGCCCTCTTGATTGATCAACTATAGACTAGTTCCTTAGCTAACGTTATAACTGCCTAGTTATTGTCTCAAGCACGACATCGAATAAGGCAATGGGGCGGTCCTGCTATTCAATAAATGTACAGTACTGCAAGGTTATCTGGCTGCAGTCACTAAGCTATGATGTGGATGGCTAGCTAACCAGTAAAGAGCGCTGCGTTGTCATGGAAACGTCATACCGTGTAACTTCTAGCTAGGCAGCTGGCAAGCCTAGTTGTTGGCTAGCTAGTTAAAGTTAACGATTTGAATTCGTATTCAGCACTTCGTTAGCTAGTTAGCTAACTATCCGTGCAGTAGATCGCATCGATTGCAGTGGTTAGTGTAGTACTAGACGCAAGGTAAAGCTACATCCCTTGCTAAATCCACATCAGCAAACTGTCCATATCATAGTTTAGCCAAAGATACTGGGATCGTTTGAGTGGTAAGGCGAAATCAACCGACTGTAGACGAGAGTGAATGAATTAAGTCGGGGTAGGTGTAACGCTATATACGACAGCTGAAAGTCGGACACGGGTGTGGTTTTCCAATAACAAGGCTCAGTGCAACATACTCTCTTCTCTGTATACATCAATGATGTCGCTCTTGTTGCTGGTGAGTCTCTGATCCACCTCTACGCACGACACCATTCTGTATACTTTTGGCCCTTCTTTGGACACTGTGTTAACAACCCTCCAGACGAGCTTCAATGCCATACAACTCTCCTTCCGTGGCCTCCAATTGCTCTTAAATACAAGTCAAATTAAATGCATGCTCTTCAACCGATCGCTGCCTGCACCTGCCCGCCCGCCCGTCCAACATCACTACTCTGGACGGTTCTAACTTAGAATATGTGGACAACTACAAATACCTAGGTGTCTGGTTAGACTGCAAACTCTACTTCCAGACTCACAGACTCGGTAAACCGTGACACAAAGCATCCTTCACTCATGCTGCCAAACATACCCTTGTAAAACTGACCATCCTACCGATCCTCGACTTCGGCGATGTCATTTAAAAGAAATAGCCTCCAATACCCTACTCAATAAATTGGATGCTGTCTATCACAGTGCAATCCGTTTTGTCACCAAAGCCCCATATACTACCCACCACTGCGACCTGTACGCTCTCGTTGGCTGGCCCTCGCTTCATACTCGTCGCCAAACCCACTGGCTCCAGGTCATCTACCAGTCTCTGCTAGGTAAAGTCCCCTCTTATCGCAGCTCACTGGTCACCATAGCAGCACCCACCTGTAGCATGCGCTCCAGCAGGTATATCTCTCTGGTCAACCTCAAAACCAATTCTTCCTTTGGCCGCCTCTCCTTCCAGTTCTCTGCTGCCAATGACTGGAACGAACTACACATATATCTGAAACTGGAAACACTCTCCCTCACTAGCTTTAAGCACCAGCTGTCAGAGCAGCTCACAGATTACTGCACATGTACATAGCCCATCTATAATTTAGCCCAAACAACTACCTCTCCCCCTACTGTATTTATTTAGCTCCTTTGCACCCCATTATTTCTCTCTACCTTGCACATTCTTCCACTCCAAATCTACCATTCCAGTGTTTTACTTGCTATATTGTATTTACTTCGCCACCATGGCCTTTTTTTTGTTGCCTTTACCTCCCTTATCTCACGTCATTTGCTCACATTGTGTATAGACTTATTTGTCTACTATAATATTGACTGTTTTGTTTATTCCATGTGTAACTCTGTGTTGTTGTATGTGTCGAACTGCTTTGCTTTATCTTGGCCAGGTCGCAATTGTAAATGAGGACTTGTTCTCAATTTGCCTACCTGGTTAAATAAAGGTGAAATAAAAATACTAGTGTTGCCATTGTTTATAAAAGTTGTTTTACAAACACACGTTGAAAGGAGGTGACTAGTAACTGCTCCTTGTTCTATGTGGCTAACGTTAAACGTTACTAGTAACGTTCGTTTACAGCGGCTACTATAACTAGCTAGCAAGCTTCCTGCTAACATTTGGCTAATGTTACTTACCATTGTTGCCAGCAAACACCCGACTCCTTAACTGCTAAATTGTAGGTTAACTGGCTAGGCCACAATGCACAAACTAACAGGTACAGTACGATTTATATGTATTTATTTATAGTGATATCTGAGAAGATAATCTAATAACATTATCAGCGAGCTCCGCTATTCAGTGGAGATTATTGGATACCGAATAGAGTAATTTCTTTGGTAACCATGGGGACCTTCTTTTTCTTCTTCTTCTTCTATGGTGTTTATCGGCGGTTGGTATCCAACGTTATAGTGCATTACCGCAACCTACTGTGCTGGAGTGTGAGCCAGAGACGGATAATCTAAATCCTACCTGCCTGTTTCTCTTTAAAAAAGATAACAAAATATTTGAGACTGTATCTAATGACGTTCTACTCAGTATAATATTTAAACGAATTTCCTGTAGCCCCTTCTCCCTCATACTGGATCTCAGCCTCTCTTTTTCCCACTCATACTGTCCACACTGTATCAGTCCATGCTCCACTGTCTCTGTTTCCTGGCAATAATCACACTTTCCTGTTGGATGCTTTCCTATCACATTTAAAGTCGTATTATTCAAACGGCTGTGTCTCACCCTTAATCTTGTAAAAATAGCCTCCTCTTTTCTGTCTCTTCCTGCCGTCCTCCCCTCCCCAACTGTCCTCTATACTTTAAATAAATACCTGCCCTTAGTATCTCTATTCCACTGCTTCTGCCATGGCTGCACCACCACTGTCCATATCAGGCATTTTGCCTCAGCCTTGCTCATTGAAACTGCAACATCAACATCCCCACTACTAAGTACTTGTTTAGCCAGTACATTAAATGCCTCGTTCCCCTCCACCCCCACATGGGCTAGGACCCAAGAAAATCTTGTCTGTATACCCATCTGTCTAACCCTGCCATGGGTTTGTAGTATGTCATAAAGCAGGTCTTGTCTGCTACGTGAGCTAAAGGACTGCAAACACTTGACCTAAAGAATGTGGACACCTGCTCGTCAAACATCTCATTCCAAAATCATGGGCATGAATATGGAGTCGGTCTTCCCTCTGCTACTATAACAGCCTCCACTCTTCTGGGAAGACTTTCTACTAGATGATGGAACTTTGCTGTAGGGAGCATTAGTGAGGTCGGGCACTGATGTTGGGCGATTAGGCCTGGCTCGCAGTCGGTGTTCCAATTCATCCCAAATATGTTCGATTGGGTTGAGGTCAAGGCTCTGTGGCCAGTCAAGTTCTTCCACACTGATCTCCGACAAACCACTTCTGTATGGACCTCACTTTGTGCACAGGGGCATTGTCATGCTGAAACAGGGAATGGCCTTCCCCAAACTTTTGCCACAATGTTGGAAGCACAGAATAATCTAGAATGTCATTGTATGCTGTAGCATTAAGATTTCCCTTCACTGGAACTAAGGGGCCTAGTCCGAACCATGAAAAACAGCCCCAGACCATTATTCCTCCTCCACCAAACCTTACAGTTGGTACTATGCATTGGGGCAGGTAGCGTTCTCCTGGCATCCACCAAACCCAGATTCGTCCATCGGACTCCCAGATGGTGAACCTTTATTCATCACTCCAGAGAACCCGTTTCCACTGCTCAAAAGTCCAATAGCAGTGGGCTTTACACCCTTCCAGCCGTCGCTTGGCATTACACATTGGTGATCTTAGGCTTGTATGTAGCTGCTCGGCCATGGAAACCCATTTCATGAATCTCCCGACAAACAGTTCTTGTGCTGACGTTGCTTCCAGAGGCAATTCAGAACTCGGTAATGAGTATTGCAACTGAGGGCAGACGATTTGTACGCACTACAAGCTTCAGCACCCTGCAACCCTGTTCTGTGAAATTGTGTGACCTACCACTTTGCGGCTGAGCCGATGTTGCTCCTAGACGTTTCCACTTCACAATAACAGCACTTACAGTTGACCGGGGCAGGGCAGAAATTTGACAAACTGACTTGTTGGAAAGGTGGTGCCATGTTGAAAGTAACTGAGCTCTTCAGTAAGGCCATTCTACTGTAAATGTTTGTCTATGGAGATTGCATGACTATGTGCTCGATTGTCTACACCTGTCAGCAACAGGTGTGACTGAAATAGCCGAATCCACTAATTTGAAGGGGTGTCCACATACTTTTGCATATATATATAAAATCCTGATGCACAGTATCCAGATGTCTCTTAAACCAATCAGAAGGATCAACACCCTCCCTATATTTCTGTAGTCTCTCCAACACTTCTAGATCAACAACTGGAGGCGGGAGTAGCCATGGTGTGTTCACAGGAATAGCTATCTTTGGACCAATCTCCCTCCCATCTCCCTCGCCTGGGTATCACCTACCCAAAGCTTGTGTTTGTCCTTGCTCTTGTCTTTAAAATCCCTTTCGCAGGATGAGACACCCCGTGTCCCTGTAGGATGACCCAATAATTCATCTCCAGCTGTCGTCTCCAAATCTAAAATGGCACATACCCATCTCCACCTGTAGTGCAGACATTAGGGTGGTCAGAAATGTCCCACTTCATATTGATGAGGTCTGGGCTGCTGAACCATACGCTATACTGCCATAGTCTATTACAGATCAGATCAATGCAACATACCTGCTCCTAATATACTGTATATATTTCAAAAATACATATATGGGGGATTGGAAATCATGCAGACAATTACATTGATAGAAGCCACAATCTATTTGCAATATTAAAGCTGATCCAACCCCTAAAAAAAAAAACTAAAACATACATGGTCCTCAGTGAGGTACGCCCAGCCCCCCACTCTTTCCCTGTCAGACAGCGCATCACATTTAGCACCTTCTTACCTTTTCCCACCACTCTCTCAATGTGTTCTGCCCAGGTCAGCCTCGTGTCAAAGTACACCCCAAGTAACCTGAAGGCCCCCACGTTATCCAAGTTTCTACCATATGACCTCAAGTGTACCTCATCTCCCACCTTCCTCCTAGTTTAGAACACTGTCTGAGTTTTCTCTACAGAATACCTGAATCCACACATTAATGCCCACCGCTCTACCTCATCAATTGCTTCCTTTATTTTCCTGACTATGTAAGGCACATTTCTTTCCCTATTCCATATGGCCCCATCATCTGCATACAACGACCTCCCAATATCCGGCCAAACCTGAGAGTAAACATCATTGATCATGATTGAGAACAACAGAGGACTAATCACGCTCCCCTGCGTTATCCACCAGGTAGCTAGCTGCCTGATAGAGACTTCCCCACCCTCACCTGGATAGACCTTCCAAACAGGAAGTCCTTCATCCAGTTGTACGTTCTTCCTCCTACCGCCATAATATCAAACTTGATTAGCAACCCCTCGTTCCACATCATATCATATGGCTTCTCCACATCAAAAAAGACAGCTACAACAGTCTCCTTGTTCACCTGAGCCTTCTTGACCTCTGCTTCTAAGCAGAGCATTGGGTCAATTGATCCCCTCCCCTTCCTGAACCCACTCTGATGTGGCGATACTAGCCCCCTGCTCTCCAGGAAGTAAGTGAGCCTCTCTGTAATCATATGTTCAATAATCTTACAGACATGTCATGTTAAAGCTATTGGCCTCATACGGTCCTTCCCTGGCTTCCAGATTGGTACCACTACTGCCAGCTGCCTGGTAGTTTCCCCTTCTCCCACGCTCTGCTGTACAACACCAATACCTTATTCAGTGCCTCATTGCTAAAATGGGCCATTCTACAGAGTTTACACCCACAGGGTCATCATCGCTATTGTTGTGGCCCTTAAGGAATGGCAATCACCTTACATTCAGATATTTGCATATTAGATAGCTAGGTTTTATTTACACAAATACATGTGCCACAACGGAGCACTTTGGCAGTTTACAGTAAAACTGAATTGCGGTGCAGCTTACATAATATATATACAGTACCATTCAAAAGTTTGGACATTACTCATTCAAGGGTTTTTCTTATTTTTTTTACTATTTTCTCCATTATAGAATAATAGTGAAGACATCACAACTATGAAATAACACATATGGAATCATGTAGTAACCATTTATTTGTATTTTTTTATAAATCTAAATATATTTGAGATTCTTCAAAGTAGCCACCCTTTGCCTTGACAACTTTGCACACTCTTGGCATTCTCTCAACCAGCTTCATGAGGCAAGAACAGCTCAAATAAGCAAAGAGAAACAACAATCCATTACTTTAAGACATGAAGGTCAGTCAATGCGGAAAATGTCAAGAGTGTCAACTTTGAACGTTTATTCAAGTGCAGTCGTAAAAACCATAAAGCACTATGATGAAACAGACTCTCATGAGAGGAAAGGAAGACCCAGAGTTACCTCTGCTGCATAGGATAAGTTCATTAGTTACCAGCCTCAGAAATTGCAGCCCAAATAAATGCTTTACAGAGTTCAAATAACAGACACATCTCAACATCAACTGTTTAGAGGAGACTGCGTGAATCATGCCTTCATGGTCGAATTGCTACAAAGAAACCATTACTAAAGGCCACCAATAAGAAGAAGAGACTTGATTGGGCCATGAAACACAAGCAATAGACATTAGACTGGTGAAAATCTGTCCTTTGGTCTGATGAGACAAAAATGTGCAATTGTTGGTTCCAACCTCTGTGTCTTTGTGAGACGCAGAGTAGGTGAACGGATGATCTCCGCATGTGTGGTTCCCACCATGAAGCATGGATGAGGAGGTGTGATGGTGTGGGGGTGCTTTGCTGGTGACACTGTCAGTAATTTATTTAGAATTCAAGGCACACTTAACCAGCATGGCTACCACAGAATTCTGCAGTGATACGCCAAACCATATGGTTTGCGCTTAGTGGGACTATAATTTGTTTTTCACAGGACAATGACCCAACACACCTCCAGGCTGTGTAAGGGCTATTTAACCAAGAAGGAGCGTGATGGAGTTCTGCATCAGATGATCTGGCCTCCACAATCACCAGACCTCAACCCAATTAAGATGGTTTGGGATGAGTCGGACCGCAGAGTGAAGGACAAGCAGCCAACAAGTGCTCAGCATAGCTCAACAAGTGCTCAGCTCTTCAAGAGTTCCCACATATGTGAGTTCCCACAAGAGTTCCCACAAAATTCTGTCAACTAAGTCAAAATGCAGGTTCTGTAGTGAAGAAGAGGACATAGGCCTAATGCATATTTTTTGGTACTGTCCGACAGCGGTTCTATTTTTCTTAAAGGTTCAAGAGTGGCTTTCCCATCATTCCATCAAACTACATATTAACCCACAAATGATCTTGGGTGACCTCAAAGGCCATATTCCCTCAGCTTATAACACAATACTTCTGCAAGATAAAATATTATCTCTAACGCCCAACCTGTTTACAATTTGTTAGGCACCAATTTATCATCGAAAGTTGACTAACAAACCAGAAAGAGATTCTGAGCAATAAGGAGTGTTCTGGAAGCTCAGTAAGCCTATTATTGAGAAAGTCCACACAATTGTCATTGAAAAATATGAATTAGAATTAAACGTTCCATGTCTGCTTTATTTATAATTGATAGATCACATGGCATTGCTTATATAGTAATTATATAGTAGGCCTATTGTTTGTGTTTGCGCTTGTCTTTTTGAGTATTGTCGTGTACATCGTCCTCAGTTTTTATGGTTGTATTTTGTATTTCGTCATTTTCGTAATTTTTGTATGATTTTGTTTTAAACCTCGACGGACACAGTATAAGATATAAGTCCTTTCCACTCCTTGGGTTTTAATTTGCTTTGTTTACATGGGTGCAAGGTGCATTCACGTAATGTCAGCAGCCAATCACTGATCTGTTGTTCAACTCTGTCCCAGAGAATTATCAACACAACCCCTTATCTCAGCAAACATTTGCAACACACGCACAGACACTCACACAAACAGCCAGGCAGGCAACATAGACAGACAGACACTGTTGCACAGAAAGAAGGTAAACACTAAAGAGAGGTGGGTTAAAAAAAAAAGAAGAAGAAAGAAAAAGAACAACAAGAACAAGAGACGTTGTTTGTTTTGCAGGCCGGAGTAATGGAGATATATAGTACAGTGATATTGGGAGGCCTGGTGTTGGTTCTTCTGTGTTTGTTCATGCTGAGGAGGAAGAGACACGTCCGTCTACCTCCCGGACCACGCGGCCTGCCGCTGATAGGCAACCTGCTTCAGATGGACAACCAGGCCCCCTACAAGAGCTTCGTCAAGTGGAGTGGTGTTTATGGGCCAGTGATGACAGTGTATCTGGGGCCCCAGCGGGCCGTGGTGCTGGTGGGGTACGAGGCGGTCAAGGAGGCTCTGGTGGACCAGGCTGAGGACTTCACAGGACGAGCTCCCATCCCCTTCCTGGTCCGAGCTACCAAGGGATATGGCCTGGTCATCAGTAATGGGGAGCGTTGGCGCCAGCTGCGTCGTTTCACCCTGACCACGCTAAGAGACTTTGGGATGGGCCGTAAGAGGATGGAGGAGTGGATACAAGAGGAGAGCCAATACCTCATAGACAGTCTGGACGGCACTAAAGCCATGCCCTTTGACCCCCAGCCCTTCCTGAGTCGAACCGTGTCCAACGTCATCTGCTCCCTGGTGTTCGGCCAGCGCTTCGGCTACGAGGACGACAAATTCTTGCGCTTGCTCAACATCCTCACGAACTTACTGCGCTTTGGAAGCACCGCCTGGGGACAGCTCTACAACATCTTTCCCTGGCTGATGCAACGCCTGCCTGGTCGGCAGCATGTCATGTTCAGCCAGGTGGACGAGCTGAGAGGCTTTGTGATGAAGAAGATCCACGAGCACCAGGAGACCATGGACCCAGGCATCCCTAGAGACTTCATAGACTGTTTCCTCACCAGACTCAACCAGGAGAAGGATGTGTCCTCCTCTGAGTTCCATTATGAGAACCTGGTGTCCACAGTGTTAAACCTCTTCCTGGCAGGAACAGAGACCACCAGCACCACTATCAGATACGCCCTCGTGCTTCTCATCAAATACCCAGACATACAGGAGCACGTGCAGCAGGAGATCGACACAGTGATTGGTCGACACCGCATCCCTCGAGTGGAGGACAGGAAGTCTCTCCCCTTCACCGACGCTGTCATCCACGAGGTGCATCGATTCCTGGACCTCGTCCCGCTCAACCTCCCACACTACGCTACCAAGAATATCTCATTCAGAGGGTACACTATCCCTCAGGGCACCGTGATCCTTCCCATTCTGCACTCTGTTCTGCGAGACAAGGACCACTGGGCCATGCCAACAACCTTCAACCCTAATCACTTCCTAGATATGAGCGGAAACTTCCAGAAGAACCCTGCTTTCTTAGCGTTCTCTGCAGGTAAGCGTGCCTGTGTGGGGGAATCTCTGGCTCGTATGGAGATCTTTCTTTTCCTGGTGTCTCTGCTGCAGAGTTTCTCCTTCTCCTGCCCTGGAGGACCTGACAGCATTGACCTCAGCCCAGAGGCTAGCAGCTTCGGTAACATGCCGCGCCATTACCAGCTCATATCTACCCCCCGCTGACCAAGAGGGGAACTGCAGCTGCACCACCGGAGGAAAACTCTGGAGGAGGAGGTGTAGAGATGAGGGATAGGTGTTTTGACCAGATAGTAATGCAATGGATGCTGAGGATTCAGGCTAGTGTAATCTGATGAGTTGGAGGCTGGTCCAGGTAGCAGTGTATCTTTCACTTTATCAGTTTCTTTGTGTCTAAGCAATGAAGTCAATTCATATGGGGGTGAGCTAGACAATGACGCTGCATGTTAGTTAGAGGATGCATCACATTGCATAGGAAGGGAAACTATCAGCTTATGCAATGGTGAAGTATTTCTACTCTTTCGCTGGCTTTATTCTTCTTTTTGAATCAGAATGAAATACTATATTACGTATACAGTATACCGTCTTAATAAAACTTTGGAATTTGTGTAATTAATTGTTCCAGGATGACATACATGACAATGCAATAGGGTACATAAAGAGAGTACACATTAGGCCTATCACATGACACGTTGACCTCTTGATGTGTGGCCACATATTGCGCCGCCCTATTTTTCTAAATGGCTCAGAGAAGGTGTGTTAACTAGCTAATTATGTGATCTGTGACCTTTTTACAGGCCCCCGACTCTGTTAACCTGTTGTTTCAGATCGGAAACCCCTTATCTGTTTGTTTGACAATATCTGAATATCTAAAATGAATATCTAAAAGATGAATATGATGTATAAATAGACAACATGTGTGTGGGATTTCATTCCCATTTGTCTCCATGTGAACCAAATAAAAAGTTTGTAAATGTTCATTCGGCCTCCCTTTTGGCCTCCTTTCTCTGAAGCCTGTAGATATCAATGTATGGTTTGTTTTGCAGGATCGTAGGGAAGGCAAATGCTCCCTTTTCCTCTTGTGTCTATCTATAATTCAATTTAACTAATGGGCAGCACATGGTTGGTAGGCCCTTGAATCAGATGCTCCATAATGTGACCACTCCGTGTCCCTGTCCCACTCTCAACATCACTCTGCCACTCAGTCACAAAGGCCAAGATGTTTCCCATCTACATTCAAGCGAGGTGAGTTCTTACACTTTACGCCAGGCAGGGACCCAGGTGTCACTAAAATCAATAGTCTCGGTTTGTGGAACTGGCTGGCAGGACACTCCTACATTGTGTTGTGTTGTTTAGAGAACAACATCTAGAGAGCTACAGATCAACTGTACACTGATTGGGTGCAGTCAGTTCACTGTCTGAGTCACATGAGACAGAAAGAAATATCCCACATTTCTAGAAACTTTGTTAGTTTCTATTTTGTTTGACAAGGCTATTGATGACTGTGACCTACAAGCTGAGGTCAAAACCAGACAAATGTAATTTTATTGTTACATTCAACTTAGCTTCATCTTTTGTTTTATTTGATCTACTCTGGGAAGGGGGAGTGCACATTTGTTAAGAATGTTCTTGTGATGCGCCATAATCTAAGTCAAATGTGGTCTCTACCAAAGTGCACTGTAATGGGTGTTAGGTAGCTTAGTGGTTAAGACCCATGGGGCAAGTAACTGAAAGGTTGCTGGTTTGAATCCCTGACCTGACTAGGTGAAAAATCAATTGATGTGCCCTTGAGCAAGGCACTTAGCCCTAGTTGCTCTGGATAATACATTTTTCTAAATTGAATAGGGAGGTGGTGGAAGGTTCACCTACTTCATTAAATATTTGTATGACATTTTGAGATAATAGATACAGTTGCATCTTAAATAGCCTACTCATTTGCATTCAGTGGTGGAAAAATACCCAATTGTCATACTTGAGGAAAAGTTAAGATACCTTAATAGAAAATGACACAAGTGAAAGTCACCCAGTAAAATTCTACTTGAGTAAAAGTTGAAAATTATTTGGTTTTAAATATACTTAAGTATCAAAAGTAAAAGTATAAATCATTTCAAATTCCTTAAATTAAGCAAACCAGACCGCACCATTTTCTTATTTTTTTTTCTTCATTTACGGATAGCCAGGGGCACACTCCAACACTAAGACATAATTTACAAACGAAACATGTGTGTTTAGGGAGTTCGTCAGATCAGAGGCAGTATGGATGACCAGGGATGTTTTCTTGATAAGTGCGTGAATTGGACCATTTATCTGACCTACTAAGCATTCAAAATGTAACGAGTACTTTTGGGTGTCAGGGAAAATGTGTGGAGTAAAAAGTACATTGTTTTCTATAGGAATGTAGTGAAGTAAAAGTAAAAGTCATAAAAAATATAAATAGTAAAGTGCAGATACCCCAAAAAAACTAATTAAGTAGGACTTTAAAGTATTTTTACTTAAATACTTTACACCACTGTTTGCAAGTAGAAACGATCAACCCTAACCTATAGGTTATGGCAGGTGAAAATAGACATGATCCTGCCGTTCCCTGCTTTCTGCAGAAAGGTCAGGATGTTGTCTATAGTGGGCGCTACTACTCTCTTAATTAACGGAATCTGTATTCTCCAGCAGGTGGCGTTTTTTGTTTTGTTTTTGCTCATCAAGCGAGGAGTTTTGAATGGAGGTCAGTGAGAGTGTCGAATTTGGTTAACAAAACATTTTATGGGTTATTTGCAACGTGTGGGTTATTTGATCGAATAGACCTTTCGTAATGCTTAGGTTGTTACGACCGTACTGCAATAAGTAGGACACGTGACATCTCGGCAACTTTGAGAAACCCCCCCCCACTTTATATCGGAGTTCTGCCTATTGTTCACACGCGTATCTGCCCTTTCATTGGCTAGAATCGTTCCACCTGATCTTGCCTGGTCCCGACTGCCTTCCATTTAGTGCGGCTACTTGAGTATCTGGTCAATATAATTAATAATCTGTGGTAGAGAGCAACATTTATGCAGCTGTTTATTTTGGAAGGCATATTTCTTATCCTATTTTATATTCCTCTGCTAATTCTCTGGGTTCACTGATTATTGGCTGATCTAAGGGCATCTATGCATTTGTTGCTCTCAATTCCCAAGACTGAGTCTCTTTAAAATTATACTGATCATAGATCTGCGCTTATAGACAACTTCTTTAGGACAAATTTCGTATTCACAAATGTACATTTACAAACAAAACACCACATTTCATTACATTGAACTATATTTTAAGACAATTAAATACTCTGTCAACAAAAAAGCAGTTTGAATTATAAATGTATGCATGCCCCTTAAGGGCTCCCGAGTGGCGCAGCGATCTAAGGCACTGAGGCGTCACTACAGATCCTGGTTCGATCCCGGGCTGTATCACAATCGGCCGTGATCGGGAGTCCCATAGCGCGGCGCACAATTGGCCCAGCGTCGTCCGGGTTATGGGAGGGTTTGCCCGGGGTAGGCCGTCATTGTAAATAAGAATTTGTTCTTAACTGACTCGCCGAGTTAAATCAAAAATAAGGTCCTTGTGTAATATCCTTTATATATAATTGTGTTCCCCATGTATTTGTTTGTATTGATTTGTTGTAAATAATAAAAAATACAACTAAAGAAATCAGGCATAGAACGCGCTACTTCCTGACAAACCAATCAGGCACTCAAGACCGACAGATTTCGCGCGTGCGCTTTCCGCACTTTCGGCTATCAGGAATATGGCAGCGTCCTGAGCCCCGAGTGAAGATAGCGCAATTAAGCAGCTACAGCATCGGATTGGGAAAACAGAAACACAACAGCCTCGCACATTGGAGGGTGGGGGTTCAGGGTCGGAAAATAATCGCATCTGGTAGCGAACATACAGGTAATTTCATCTGCGACTGCCACAATGCACAACTCATTTCCTTCATTTTTGAGCTCCATAGACAAGAGCCCTTGCTAAGCTAGCTAGCTAGGCTTACCTAGCTAACTAGACAGCTTGCTAGCTTCCCCCTTTTGCGAGAAAAACCCACATCCAGTTAGTGTGTTGTTAATAAAATAAAACACTGTGACACTTCTAGGCTGCGCTTATTGTCATGATATTTACAATGTCCATCACGGGAATGGCCATTTCGACTCTCGTCTTTATTCGGTCTAGAGACCCCCCTCAACTTGGCCCGCTGCACTTGAATGTGGCCCTAATAGCCGCTAGTTTGCTACCCAAGCAGAGCCAGATACACAGCGGCAGCCAAACAGGGTGTGATCAAAGTGAGTCGGCAGTTATTTTATGGAATTGTAGAAACCCATATTTACATTCTTTCATTGTGTCTGCGAAAACATATACCTAGTTAGTTTTTCTAACGGAAGTTCCTTGTCAACCTATAGAGGGGTTTTCGAAGAGCATTGTTTTGGTCATGACCCAGTGTGACATGTACTGTGAAATGCATGTTCAAGTTTTATTAGTCGTATGTACAGGACACATGGTATACACCGACCAACGAAATGCTTACCGAGAAAGACATTTTGCAGTCATACTGTGAATTTGAAAGCAGCAGCTACATCCTCAGGCTTGACTGCGCTGTGTTGTGGTTGTCATGCATTCAATAGGATTTCTTGTGCTCCTACAGATACATTAAATATTTTAACTTTATTTATGGAAATCAATTCCAGGAACAATGCTCATTATTCTTCTGTGTTATTAGTATGTGTAGGTGATTTTACTTCCTAAATTAGTGGTGGTAACACGGACTAATATATGTCGATCAAATTTGTTGTAGACCTAATGAAGGTAATCTAGGCAACTCCATCCACCCATTACCCGAGATTGAAGTTTTGGAAGTAGCCTTATTATTGATTTTTACCAGCACCATCAGTGCTCAATCAGACACATAATAAGACTAATGTCCACTACAAAGGCTGAGATCCATAAGGCCTAGGGGGGGCAATTCCACAGTAACAGAATGATACTGAGACTAAGATTCTTCACTTTAAAATGTATGTCAAACAAAAACCAATCATTGCAAAGTTAAACAAACTGTACAACTCTATGCACAAGGTCTACTTTGAACCATTTCCACAAACCGTCCTTCGGTTACCAAACTTTGCATCTGCATTGTTCTAAATCTGTTTTTCTAAAATGTTCAGTGGACATTGTTAAAATTAGTCCTTGTGCATAGAGTTGTATGCTTTTTTTTTTTAACCTTCAATGTTTTTTGTTTTTATACATACATTTTAATGTGAGAGATCTGTATCATTCTGATACCATGGAATTGCCCTAGTCATTGATTGCATGGACGCTATGTAACGATAAAAAGATCACAAGACCCCTTTCCCTAAAGTTATCAGTTGCAGCAATAGTGGAACTGTTGAGGCACAGAATTATCAAACCGCAAGTGTGTAAAGCCAGGCATTTTTTTCCTCCGTAGCAGTGCTATTATATTAGCTGTCACTAACCAGGTTTCCATCCAACCTTTTTGTACAAGTAAAGTACATTTTGGATAAAATAATGTCACGACAGGCTTGATGGAAACAGCCAATTTTCTGGTAAACTTTCCAAATGTCGCCAAAACAAAATATTCTAGGCAAAGGATATTTTTGTGTCAGTAAAATTAATTATGCAAGAAGTGGCAGGCGCATCACTTTTATTAGCAAATATTGATATAATAACTGTCATATGAAAGTAAATGATATTGCGTGACTCCAATATTGTGGACCCCAGGAAGAGTAGCTGCTGCTTTTGCAACAGCTAATGGGGATTCTAATAAAATAAATATTATGTGGTCCTCCCACTACGACTCGGCGAAAGCATGTAGTTTATTAGGCTACAGATTATGAACTTCACAGGGTGGTGAAAGTGCTGTGCACTGTAATGAGCTTGATGCTCCTTTCTAATCAATATCGAGGGTCTTTTCTGGTGACATGATGATCGATGGTTGGGTGCCGTTTGATAAATACAAATGATCTCGCTCTTTTGTCCATAATAATCTCATCATGTAGGTAGCCTACCCGCATTGTATCTGCCAGCTGTTTGCTAGAGCACACGTGCCAAGACCAGAGTGGGCACATTCACTATATAACGCAATTTTGTTTTTGACAAAACCATCAGAGTTGAAAATGCGATGGAAACCCATAACTCGTTTAAAAAAAAAAAATGGATACATGGGAATTTAACCTCAAGCATTTTTTTAAATGCAGATTTCAGAATATTTTCACCAGGCTCCTGGTGTGACAACTGTTCCTTTCAGACAAATACGATTCAAAGATGTAAGATTTGACTCTTAAAAAAAATAAAAAAAATAAAAAAGATTCCCATTACTATTGCATAATTCTGTGTTAACTGCAACTGCCACAGGTATCTTAATCTTGTGCAGAACTTCAATGATTTAGTGTTATTGCGCAGTCACATGAGAGCAGGTTACACAGTCACCCAATGTCCAGAGAGGCTCTGCGTAGTCAGCACTGTTCACTCACTGCTTGGAAACCATACGAGGCCTCACAGGTCGTGTAACCCCACCCCACCACTGTGAGGTGTCCGTACAATCCTTTTGCAGCTCTGTCTTGTTGAGTGTGTGTATACCATCCATTGGCAAGCTAAGGAACAATTTTCTTCAAAACCAAAAGTCCAACTACTTTTCTCTATAGTTCGTCCTGGTCCGAGGTGGCTTATAACTCTGCAGTAATTGAGCCACAGGAAGAGCTGGGTAGGGCTGTCACATGACCACATCCTGGAATCTGGCCCTTCTCTTAATACTCCTCATCACGGTAACAGAATTAAACTGCATGGCCTTTGAGTTGAGAGGAGTGCAGGTTACGTGGTCACACCGATGCCCATCGCTATTATAAAATTCCATCCGTCCTGGCTGGATTAAATTCATTATGTGGAAGGGTTTGATGCATAAAAAAATCATGTGCTCTGATTCAGAGCTGTTTCTTTTAGTTTAGATGGCTCTAGCACTGGTTCTCGTTCAGAGGAAGATTGATGACTAACTTCTGGATTAGTCAGCTAGCTCCTGTCTGGTTTGCTATAGGCTGTGTCAGTGGTGAGTCAAGAGGGAAGAACACTCAGCATATACGTTGCCTAGGAAGTTTGCATGATACAGTTCTCCGTGATTTAATCTTTCCATTAAAGAAGGGTTCGACTCGTCGTCTCTTGGGGGGACACTGGTCTTTCATAAGGACTTATTTTGCTGCCCCTTGCTGCAGGTCCGACATGGAGAGGGAGGAAAAGAAAAGTCCGTTATTTCCAGGAGGATCTGAGCAGAGTGCTGATAAAGGTTCCCCCTGTGACACTGACAGTGCAGTGGCCAGCAGAGAGAGGTTACTACTGCTCCCTGGGCACGATTTACTACTAGTCTACTACTACTGTCTCACTGTACTGTTTGTCTGTCTGTTAGTTACGACTAGTTTTTATCCAGTCACCTTTTCTGTGATGTCGTGTGACTGTAGTTACATTCCAAATAGGCCTAGGTCTAGTATTCTCAACACAAGTACTGAAAATATGGAAACCTTTGTTTGCTCTCTCAGTATGACACATGGCCAGTGTTTCTCTTTCTAAGGGAATCTTCTGCTACGAGTCCAGTGTAGTGTATATAAATATGGAGCTTTTTTTTAGGGTAAATCAAGAGATTTTACAGAAGTTATGTCTGAAAAAAAAGAGTTTCATTGTTTTGGCAAGATCAATACATTCTCTTGGTATGGTATGCTATGCTGAGCTGACCTACTCAAAGGCTACGTTTTATTTTTGCAATGTTGTTGACCACTTGCATGCAGTTTCCGTCCCATTTTGCTGTGTCGGCACTATTTCCCCAATGCCTGTAAGTAGGCTATGGCTCATTCTCCACTGAGTGTCTGTGGAAATTTGCACACAGAGGCTTTCAGCGAAGAGAGGGAGAGAGATGAATGTAAATTGTGTGTGTGAAAGTTGAGGACATCCACAGTGACTCTGATTGTAATAGTTGCTGTCAGTCGGAGTATCACGTCTATCTGTTGTGTCGATTCCACTCTAATTTGCTCTTCAACACTGTTTATTTTGTGTTTAGCACCACAGAGTTTGCCAGCGACGAGACAGGACTCTCCCAGCCAGCACAGGGAGTGTCAACAAGGATTTTCACGCGAGGTGTAGAATGTGATCCGCCAGTGGGAAGTGTGTGTGGCAGGTTTTTTGGACAGTGTGTGACATAATGTGCTGTAATGGAAGTATTTTAAGCTCAGGGTGGGTTCTGCCTGTGACTTCTCAATAGAACTAAGCATCTGCGTATCCAAATGCCTCCACTCCACTCCCAACTCGCGTGACTACTTCAAGATAGCTGTATGAGGGGAATCCATCCCTCTCATTGACCTGTGCTCTTCACGCGTTATTGAATTAGCAAACTGTAGGCCTAATTATTTTGCTTGCTGCCATTCGCTCAAATGAAAGTTGCCTGGCGTCCAATTCCGCTGCTCTGACCTGTATGTACTCAATGACGCGAGACTGTTAAAAGCTCATTTCATCATCCCTTTGAGTCTCTCACCCTGACCTTGTTCTCTTGTGTTGCAGGTCTTGCCAGAAGATGAATGTCATCAAAGACAACAGAGACCTGGCCTGTTTCTACACCACCAAACACTCCTGGAGGGGAAAGTAAGAGCCACCTCATATTCTAATGTTTCTTTCCCTGAAAGACCTCCCATTGATACTGATAACATTCGTTCAACCAATGAAATCCTTTCTCTCTCCTTGGGGCTGGTTTGCTAGGCTGAGTTGGGTAATTACTCGTAACTCCTTCAATAGTCAAGTACCATAACTTCTATATGCACCTCTGCTTTGTGAAAGATTGCTTAGTTTTCTTGATGTTCAGGTCACGGTCCGGAGTATTCCCTTCTCTTTATCGTTCTCTACCGTTCCACACGGATCCTAGTTGTAGGCCTAGCAATCAGGCAGCAGGACAGACACACTGATGTCAACACCAGAACAAAGGGAAAGCACTGAAATCCCTGACTCAGTGCTTCCATTGTGTGTGCGTTTCCTTCAATGGGTGACAAGGTGTTCACAAATCACTAGTGTCAGATTCTTGCTAACCCAAATGAATACATGTTTCTGAAATCCCAATATCTAGATAGCGCAGGTTAGACTGCACTCGGGATCTATGACATAAGGTCCATAAGTACAGCTGAATGGTAACAACCATGAGATCATGAATCAATGGGATCTAGGTCTATATACTATTGAAAGGAAAGAGCAAATGTTACTAAACAAACTGGTCCCAACCCTTTTCTCTGGTAGGCCTCAACAGTGGTGAGGCATTGAGCTGTACACAACAACAGGGCCACATTACCGATACCTGCTTCCTAAAATAGCTTTGTCCCATTAAGGCAGCCATTGACTGTGGTAACTTTAGCAGTAGTGCTAAAGCGCAGATTAGCCCCGGGCAGGGTTGAGAGCTTCATAATATATCTTCTACACATCCTCTCTGTGTGCGTGTGTCGACACTGTGAACTGGACAGTCAGTGAGTAAGGCCAGGGCTTTGACTGGGAGGTCAAGAGAGAAGGGTTTGTGTATTACGTAATGTTGTTGCTCCTCTTCGCTCCCTGTGGCGCATATGGCTGAAGTAAGGTCCTTTGCGGCTTTCTCAGCTTCACCCCAAGACAGTTTTCTTTGTTTGTATAGCCTACATTGGCCTATTTGCTGTGGCTTTTTATGGAACTTTTATGGAACAGCCACGGTACCAGAATGCAAAGCCGGGCTTCTCTACTGTGAACACGGAACATCTGCCAGGGGGCCAACCTTAATTACAATCAACCTTGATTAGCCTGTACTCTTTACTGACAGTCCCAGCGTGAGTAGCACTTTTGTCCTTTTAATTAGAACCTCCTCAGTCCTGAAGTACAGTAGGAGAGCAGGTTCAGTTTGAGGACGAAACTAGCTACAAGCCTCAGTAGAAAAGGTTCACCACCGATTACACGGCTTCAAAGGGCTTTTTCTGGTGTGTGTGTGTGTGTGTGTGTGTTTGTGTAGTATTTTCCTCTCCCACGGCTGTGTCCCTTCTGTAGTCTTAGTCCTTTTAAATCCTGTGACTCTTGGCATCTTAAGGCTGTATTAGACTTGGCCCCGGCGTGGCAAACAGGCTGCTCAATGTTGTGGCCACACAAAGGACCTCTCTCAGAGCCATCGCTGCCTGGATCGTGGACCGTCAAGAATCTCCGCTCCCCTGCTGCCATGACGAATCTGCTCTGAGCCGAGCGCGAAGGATTCACTCTACACACACACACAGACCACATCGGTTACGTTTAGGCTACAGTTTACACACACTACTTACGCAACACACGGCTGCAAAAACCAGTTTACCAGGAAACTGGTTTTGGCAGCCATGTGATTTGTGTAAGAAGTGTGTGTGGCCAGTGATTTCTGAAGGCCTCAGGTCCTGGTTTTTCTTTATTGGATTATTCATACCTTGAAAGTTTAAGCCAAGGTTAAGTGAAGATAAGTGTTGAAGTTGTTCTAGGCTCATACTTACCTAATGGGATCTTAATGAGAATCTATGGCAGTGTGGTAGTTAGCTAGCTAGCTCTCAACCACTAGTCTACCACTTAGCCTAGCGTCACTTAGCCTAGCGTCACTTAGCCTAGCGTCACTTAGCCTAGCGTCACTTAGCCTAGCGTCACTTAGCCTAGCGTCACTTAGCCTAGCGTCACTTAGCTTAACCACAAGTGAAAGAGCCATTACTCAGTAATCTGATTGACTGGCTGCCACTTTTGTCATCTTCTGACTCAATCAAGGCCCAGACTACAGAGCTCATGCTTTATGATAAAGTAGAATATGGAGGCTTCTGTCCAAGGAGGGCTTTTGTTAAAATGTCAACGTGAAGTACCTTCAGAAACTATTCATACCCCTATACCTATTCCACATTTTTTTTTGCGTGTTAGAGCCTGAATTCAATATTGATTAAATTGATTGTTTTCTTATTCAATATTGCATTTAAATAAGTATTCACACACGAGTCATACTTTGAAGAAGCACCGTTGGCAGCGATTACAGCTGTGAGTCTTTCTGGGTAAGTCTCTAAGAGCTTTCCACACCTGGAGTGTGCAACATTTGCCCAATTATTCTTTTCAAAATGTTTAAAGCTCTGTCAAATTGGTTGTTGATCATTGTTAGACAACCATTTTCAGGTAGATTTAAGTCAAAACGTTAACTCAACCACTCAGGAACATCCACTGTCTTCTTGGTAAGCAACTTCAGTGTAGATTTAGCTTTGTGTTTTAAGTTTATTATCCTGCTGAAAGAGGAATTAATATCCCAGTGTCTGGTGGAAAGCAGACTGAACCAGGATTTCCTATAGGATTTTGCCTGTGCTTATCTCCATTCCGTTTCTTAACGATTACAAGCATATCCATAACATGATGCAGCCACCACTATGCTGGAAAATATAAAATACTAAAAGTACTACTTAAGTTGTTTTTGGGTGTATCTGTACTTTACTATTTATATTTGAGAACTTGTACTTTTACATCACTACATTCCTAAAGAAAATTATGTACTTTTTACTTATACATGTCCCTTGACTTCCAAAAGTACCTATTACATTGGAATGCTTAGCAGGACAGGAATATGGTCCAATTCACGCACTTATCAGGAGAACATCCCTGGTCATCCCTACTGCCTGGCGGACTCACTAAACACGTGCTTAGTTTGTAAATGATGTCTAAGTGTTGGAGTGTACCCCTGGCTATCTGTCAAATAATAATAATAATTGGGACATAATATTTGCTTAATATAAGGAATTTGAAATTATTTATACTTTTTACTTTTGATACTTGCGTATATTTAAAACCAAATACTTTTAGACTTTTACTCAAGTAGTATTTTACTGGGTAGCTTTCACTTCTATTAAGGTATCTTTACGTTTATTCAAGTATGACAATAGCTTTCACTTCTAAGGTATCTTTACTTTTACTCAAGTATGACAATTGGGTACTTTTTCACCACTGGTCAAATGGGAAAAAATTCCTCAACAAAACCACGCGCCCCAAAAATGCTCATCTATGATTATCATGAAGCAACATTGCGTGTCGCTGCATTTCATCATATGTTCACACTAAAATGCGACTCTGGTTCTTTTCATGTGTTTGGTCTGGAGCATTCTCACCTGCAGCAAACTGCACCATGGTCCAAATTGAATCGGACCGAGACCAATCTTTATGAGCGAGCCATGGTTCGTTTTTTTGTTTTTTTTTGTGCGCCACGAATAGTGTTCACACTAGTCCAAATGAACCAAACTAAGAGGGTAAACGCACCACGTTGTTCAACATTTTTAAGCTGAGACAGATTTCCATGCACATGGACGTCTCATTCAGTTTGTGCAGATGTCTGTTTAAACGGCTACTGGATTTTCCTAGCATTAGCATGTTGGCTAAATGTTTGGCGTGTTGCACATAGCAACATTTCCTAATGATTTGGATTCAGTTAGGATATTTTTTTTTAACGTTAGAGATGTGGGGTTTATGTGAGCTGCGAAAGAGAAGTGGTTGTACTAAGGTTTCCAGCAGACACAGGAAGTTGCTTAAAGTGATGCGTTATTCTGAAATCTGAGGCCGGGAAAGCAAATTGCCCAAAGTTTCCAAAGAGTGAAGGAGGGATGGCTTTAACAGGCATAGATGACTGAAGTGGTCAGTTCAGTTATGCCTAGTTCATTTCTCACAGGCTGTTCTGCCCTGTCAGTGAGTTTGAGGGCTGTACTATGCACTCTTCTGCATCTTGTGGTTTCTCTCATATAAACTCCCTTTATTGGAGGGTAAAACCTTCATCTCTATTACATCCTGGTAACATAATCCACCATAACCACCCCCTGCCTGCCTTTCTTTGTCCCAGGCAACAGTGAGGAATTGTAAAGGAGGGAAGAGACATGGATTCAGTCAATGGAAAGGCTCTTTCAGTGTGTGTTTGTACACAACAGTATGCGTGCGTGTATGTGCACTTGTGTGTACAGACTGTAGACAATTGATTTTCCAGCTGGAGTCAATAGCTCAGTGCCTAAGTGCTTATCACGGCCTTGCTTTGCATTAGGCCTCAGTGCAACTCTATAAGCTGTGTGCAGCACAACAGCAGACTAGTGCGTTTTTATATACACAGTGTACTTTACCCTCTGTGGCGGACAGTCCCGTCAGGTGAGAGTGATTCCTGGCTAAAGTCTCACTCGGGTTAATAGGCATACTGCATACTTTACTGTAGTTATCTATTGATGGAAATAAATCTTGGCCTTGGAATTCACCTCTTGTTCAGACTATCTTCTGGGTTTAGCTGTGATACGGCTTTCGAGGAAATCTAGCCGGCTGGACTGAGTTTCAGTGGAAGACCTTCAAACCAAACTGCAAACGGGGGGGGAACTTTGATGCGGTGTCTCTATGATGATATAAAGCACTCTGAGGTCATGACTGTTGTTATGAGGAGCAGTATAGCATTCCTGCCCTGTACATGACACAATCTCTGACCCATGTAAATAGGCTATATGCTATGTGGAGTTTTCTGACCATGTAACCTGCCCAGGAAAACAACTGAGCCCCTAGTTTCTATACTGATACCTGGGCCCAAAATAAAAGAACAACCCTGGCCTTGGCTACTACAGTACCTGTCCTGGGCTGTTCCGAACTTAGACTGTGCTGGTGAGTGGCTGTGTCTGCCTGGAGGGGATGACAATTTAAACGAGGTCGGGCCCAGCCACTGAGCAGCAAGGTCAAAGGGTCTGTGTAAGAGGGTTCTTTTTGATAGCAGAGCAGGGGCCCTGCACTTAAAACTCGGCGGGAGGGTGGAGTTGGCAAGGATGAAAGGAAAATGATGTGCTTGATGGTGATAGAGGAGGAGAGGGAGCTCAGTTCTGCTACTGGGCTGCAGAGACTGTAGAATCCACCCAAACCTTGACTCTGATTACTCTCAATCTACCTCTGGATTTCTATACTGATATTTGGGCATACTCAGGCATGAATAAAAGGCCTTTTCTACCAGTTGTATCCACCTTGTTTCTCTTTACCTAGTGAAGCTGTGTGTTTGCACAGGGCTCAACGTCAGAATGTTTTGTGTTGAGGACAACAGTGATTAGGAGGTACTGAAAGTGCTCCTTTCAGCTCACACAGACTCCCTTCAGCTATTGAAGAGCGGCAACTCTGTGTGAATTCAAGGTCGAGTGTGACAGTCTTCTCCTGACAATATGCCTATGCCTAAATGTGTGTAGGTAGAGATTGTAAGACGACAATAAAGCCTGATAATAAGTAGTTGAAAATGTAGGGTCGGCTTGTTGAGCAAGGAAGTTTGCATGATTGTCGTCAGGCCGGTTCACCCTTCCTGTGTTGGGTCAGTCAGCTTCCAATGAATCTTTTTGCTTCACTCATTCAGCACATTTAAAAGCATCAGCGTGACCACAGCATGGTTAGCAGTATGTTGGAAGATGTCCAGAAATAATCCCATCTATTCACTTTGTCCAATTTAACAGCCCAGGAAATAGGTTCTTTGGGGGTTAGCTTAACAACAGCTGAGCCTCACATCTGACTTCAGCTTGGTTTAGTTTTATAGTTCAGATCAGGGGTGCAGTTTAGCTGGAACTCTAAAGCCGGTCTGAGGTAGCTAGAGTGGGGGGGTAAATGGCAATTGTGATTATTGATTGCGTTTTTCATTCACGTTGGTGTAGACTTAGTTCCATGAGACATGGTTAAAACAAAGTTAAGGTAGATTATTATGACTAATTAGGTTTCCCCTTTCATCTGTGATTTAGTTAGACGCTAATGCCAATCGCTAGCTAACAAATTCTGTAGGCACAGACCGCATGCTAACTAGCGTTTTGCAAAGAATAAGATACACAAACTAATAGTATAGCATAACAAAATGTGGATTTGGAAGCAAAGCAGAATGGTTTTCTCCATCTGGTTTAGAGAGATGTTGCTACTTGACAGCATGTTGACTACATGCAAGTGCCATTCGCGGAGTGGTCAAGCCTCGAAGAACAACCTCCTTGAGTGGCAGGGGGCGGGGCTACAGGAGGTGTGTGTCTGGGAGCGGGGTACAGGTGAGAGAACTCACCGGTTTGAGCCCTGAATTCTAATTGGCTGAAAGCAATGGTATGTCAGACCATATACCACTGGTATGACAACCATTTATTTTTACTGTTCTAATTCCATTGGTAAACAGTTTATAATAGCAGTAAGGTACCTCAGGTTTGTGGTATATTGCCAATATACCACGACTAAGGGCTGTATCCAGGAACAGCCCTTAGCTGTGCTATATTGGCCATATACAACACCCCCTCTGCCTTATTGCTTAATTAAAATACAGAGTGAACTACAAAAACGAACGTTACAAGCGACCTAGAGGAATGTTAAAATATCACAACCTCGTTAAGATTTGGATTCAATTAATTGTGTAGCCCTACCACACAGACACACACACTTACACTTAGTTTACAAAACATTAGGAACATCTATGCTTTCCATGACATGGTCTGGCCAGGTGAAAGCTATGATCCGTTAATGAGGTCACTTGTTAAATCCACTTCAATCGGTGTAGATGAAGGGGAGGATACCGGTTAAAGAAGGATTTTGAAGCCTTGAGACAATCGAGATACGGATTGTGTCTGTGTGCCGTTCAGACGGTGAAGGGGCAAGACTAAAGATGTAAGTGCCTTTGAACGGGGTATGGTAGTAACTCAAGGCAGTAGGATACGAGTAAATGTTCGTTCCATAATGCAATTAGCGGGTAAACACTGTCAAAAGGGCACCGCACATATGAGCAGTTTCAGGTGACGGATGAAAATATCCATTAGAAATCTAGAAAGAAGGGAGATCTAATATGCAACAACTAGCGTGTTTTGCTAGTAGGACTAGGATTGTGCCTTTGGGTACTGGACAATGAAAGAAAGTTGATTTATATCAAATAATTGCTTCCACGGATATGGTGTGATTTTGGCTAGGCTACTTTGAAGCAGGGAAAACATGCCTCATAATATGAAGTAAAACATTCAGGTTTCAAACAATTTTTAAGAAAGTTTTCTAAATGCATACTGCCTCCAGCTCATTGCAAAGTGGTGCGTGACGCCCTGATGAAGCCTGTCCTCCGTTGCCTATGTATTTTCTGTTTGAGATGCGATAGCAGCCACTCTCTTGCGGTCTGACAGAAGGCTCTTCCAGGCTAACGGAAGGCTTTTCCATTTTTTTATCGGCCAAAGGTTGTCTATTACCGGCTAACGGAAACCCTGGGTAGTAGGTGCCAGGCACACCAGTCTGTGTGTCAAACAAGTTTCCCCGTGTGTATCAAGAATGGTCTATCACCCAAAGGACATCCAGCCAACTTGACACAACTGTGGGAAGCATTGGAGTCAACATGGGCCAGCATCCCTGTGGAATGCTTTCAACACCTTGTAGAGTCCATATCCTGACGAATTGAGGCTCTTCTGAGGGCAAAAGGGGGTGCAACTCAATATTAGGAAGATGTTCCTAATGTTATTTACACTCCGGTTATAAACAGTCAGCTTTACAGTGACTGCCCTTTTCTACTTCCTCTGAATGTGGCATGTGGTCACATTTCTCATAGATCTCGGGGGACACTTCCCTTGGCTTATACCACCGTCTCCCTCAGTGTCAGCTACTACTTGGCTTATACCACCGTCTCCCTCAGTGTCAGCTACTACTTGGTTTATGTACGTATTAGGAATGCAATGGTACAGTGGGCCCACAGTTCGGTATGTATCACGGTTTGTGAGTAACGGTACGGTTTTGGTATCTTTTTTATATTTAAGAAAAAAATAAAAACACATCACCCTTTAAACAATGAGCTCTTTATTTTTGCCTATAGACAAATAAAACGTTCCAGTCATAAAAATGGCAGCATGACTGAGTAGGCCTGGTTTCTGTCTCTACTATATGAAATAAAGGGGCGGGAAAACATTTAAAAATGAAAAGTGCTTCTTAGCTTTGACAAACTGTAGCTCTTCATCACCCAATCCAGTACATAGTGAACCATCACAGTGAGGTAGCTTTGAGTTGCTCTGGAGGGCCAACTATCAGTGGAGAGAGCTAGATAGGGTGTCTGTGTCAATTTGTTTTCAATTTCTCTCCCTGATGTTTCATAGAGTTTGGGCATTGCTTGGCTGCTGAAATGTGTGCGGGAGGGGACGTTGTAACCCGGCTCATTTTTTTTTTTTCATCCGGTGACGAAATCCCGAGTCAGTAACCACCGAATAGGGCGGTAAATCTTTGGCTATGAATACTCTCACTGCGTCCGTTAATTCTTAGTTTTTCTGAATTTGTCGCAAATTGTTGTTGGAAGGCAGCAGCGAAAGATTGTGTTTTTGCAAACGAGTTGACTCTCTTTGCTCCACCTGCAAGGGATACGGCCTGGTGATGTAAATGACACCATGTTAGAAGGGTTTCCACTCGAATAGCCGACAGTGGCAAAGCAATGCTTCTTACCCTCGTCATTGTATTGAACGCTGAATTCAAAATGTTCCCACAGAGCTGATTTGAGAGGTCGGTGCCTCATCAAATTTGCTTCCCTCTGTCTCGCTAGCGCTCGCCTTTGTCACGTCGGAGCTGAGATGATTATTTGTTTTTAGTTTCCCATCTATTCATGGGGCCCCTCATGGGGGGGGTTGCGGCCTGTACATTTTGAGACATTGCTGTGGAGTAAAGTTTGCCACAAGCTGCTCGTCTGGTTCTATGGATCTGAATGTACAATGTGTGTGTAGTCTGCAGCGCAACTGGCACGTTTTGGAAATTATAGGAAAATGACAGGCATACCGTAATTCCGCGGTTCAAGTGTGCGTATTGAACCGTGGCGGCGTACCGAACGGTTCGATAACATACTGTGTACCGTTACATCCCTAGACTATGGATGGATGGATGGTTATTCAGTTCCAGTGACAAAACACGATCAGTTTTTCAGCGCTCCACTCATCCGTATTGGTACAGAATAAACGTCTGCCTCTGAAAATAGCACCGTATTCCTTTCATCGCGCATAGGGCTCTGGTCAAAAGTAGTGCACTAGGGAATAGGGTGCCATTTTGGATGTACACAAGTTCCCTGGTCCATTGGTCCCACTCTGTCCAGTGTCAAACTCCCCAGACGTAATAGGTATTTATTTCTGCCATGGTTATTTCCAGCTCGGTAGGTAATTTGTGGAGCGTTGACTAACGGGGAACAATGTTAGCATAATTTTATCAATGCTAATGGGATTCACAAGCCAAGCCAATGCTAAGCTAATCTTTGTCACTTCAGAAATAGCACCACTTAGGCTACAGCAAGGGCAATCATGTCCATCACCTCCCTCACTGCAGTTCTCCACAGTCCACTCCGCACGGATTGTCTGCATCCCAAATGGCACCGTATTACCTAGGGCTGGCACAATGACCGTATAATTGTGCAACTGACGATTATGGATGAACATCGTCATGAAAATAAAATAACTGTCAAAACCGTTTAAAAAAAAAAGTGTTTATTTTATATGAATATTTATTTATTATTTGTTTTGTGTGTGGTGCGAACAGCTGACTGCAGACAGGAAGGCCTAGCAAAGGTGTGGTTGAGTCAGTTTCCGCAGTAACATTGACTCTACAACCACTTTGGTTGCCTTGAGTTCATTTGCAGAACAATAACAGTCATCTAAAAGTCCATGACTACGGCCCTGCTATTACCTTTATACCGCTCCACCTTTGACCAGGGCCCATAGGTCTCTGCCTCTGGTCAAATGTGATACACTATGTAGGGAATTGGGTGCCATTTTGAGGTGCAGACATTGTTTTGGGTGTTAAGCTACCTCCTGTGTCTTGTAGATCCTTGTATATCAAATGTTGTGTAAGTAGGTATCGGACTTACTGAGCTCCCCTCTTCTCTGTTCCAGGTACAAACGAGTCTTCTCCGTGGGCACTCATGGCATTACCACGTACAACCCCACCACGCTCGAAGTCACAAACCAGGTCAGGGGACTCCTCTTTAATCCCGTCACGTTTTCTCAGTCTGAGTCATGTGACATTATCCATGTGATGAGTACCATTATGTGATGACTGTCAACATATTTTTCTTTCTGTTTAGTCCTAAATATCCCAGTGGTTATGGTTTTGTTCAGCATATCCCCTGTCACCAAGTTGATGAATATCTATGAACTGTCATTTTCACTGTTATGGAATGTGACTTGTTGACACGTGACATGTTGGTCTCTCTGTCTCACTCTCTGTGGTGCCCTGTAGTGGCCGTACGGGGACATCTGTGGCATCACCCCGGTGGGAAAGGGCCAGGGCACCGAGTTCAACCTCACATTCCGCAAGGGCAGTGGCAAAAAGTCTGAAACGCTCAAGTTCTCCACAGAGCACCGGACAGAGCTGCTCACAGAGGCACTGGTGAGAGAACACATCATTGGTTCTGGAAGGAAACACCGTCACGTATAATAGAAGTAGGGCTGTCACATGATACAAATAATGAATGGCATTACTTAATTGCGATTAATCACAAATCAAGTTTGTCCCTGAAGAAAATATTTTTCCACTTAAAAAGCAGTGCATTGAGTTACAGGCATACTATTCTTTGATTGTAAGGGACGGAAAACACTTATCAGAATGTTTTAGTAGCATGTTCTAAATGAGTGTGAGTATAGGAATAAATAACTGGCGCTATGGATACAAAGAGCAAACATATTTACATGATTTTGGCTAGAGGCACACTGTCTTCAGTGATGCATTGACTGTATTGTGTTCTGCGCTTAAGGGTCCGATATCCACGCCGCCGTCTCAAATCTAATTAGCATCATAAAAAAACTGTCTAAGCTAGTGATCCATTTTTCAATTTTTAAAAAACTTTGCTACATTTCAATCCGCCGTTTGACGGCCTTCTGCAGTGGAAGGTGGCAGAGCTACAGCGGTGTTCGTCAGACCAGGAGATTTTCTGAATATTGGTCTTAAGAAAACCTCCTATAGTGTCTGAATGGTTTTGACTCCTCTCACACACACACAACACACTCACGAAAACAATGTTCTTCGTTTTGCTTTTTGACCCCCCCCCCCACGGAGTTGATACTGACGATCTGCCAACTTCTGTCTGTGGAGTCCGAAAGCTTGGGCTGCAATCAATCAATCGATCAAATGTATTTATAAAGCCCTTTTTACATCAGCTGATGTCACAACGTGCTATCCAGAAGACCGCCTAGAACCCCAAACAGCAAAGCATGGTGGCTAGGAATAACTGCCTAGAAAGGCAGAAACCTAGAGAGGAACCAGGCTCTGAGGAGTAGCCAGTCCTCTCCCGGCTGTGCTGGGTGGAGGTTATAAGAGTACGTGGCCATTAAGGCCAGATTGTTCTTCAAGATGTTCAAATGTTCATATATGACCAACCCGGTCAAAAATAATCAGTCGTTGTAGAGGGTGCAACAGGTCAGTACCTCAGGAGTCAGTTGGCTTTTCATAAGCTAGCATTGAAGTCGAGACAGCAGGTGTGGTAGAGAGAGAATCGGAAACAGCCGTTCCAGGACAAAGGTAGCACGTCAGGTGAAACTGAAGCAGCAGCAAGACCGGGTGGACTGGGGGCAGCCAGGAGTCATCAGGCCAGGTAGTCCTGAGGCATGGTCCTAGTGCTCAGGTCCTCCGGGAGGGGGAGAGAATTAGAGGGAGCACACTTAAATTCACAAAGGACACCGGATAAGACAGGAGAATTATGCCAGGTATAACGGAGTGACCCTAGCACCCCGGCACTTAGACTATTGGAGCATAGATAATGGAGGCTGAAACTGGTGGGTCGGGGGACACTGTGGCCCTGTCCGATGATACCCCCCCGGACTGGGCGAACCAGGCAGGATATAACCCCACCCACTTTGCCTAAGCACATCCCCCACACCGCTAGAGGGATATCAACAAACCACCAACTTAGTACCTTGCGACATGACTGAGTATAGTCCACAAAGATCTCCGCCTCTACACGAGCCCGAGAGAGAGAGGGGGAGGGTGGGTGCAAAACTGGACAGAAAGATCATGTCTGTGACTCAACCCACTCAAGTGACGAACCCCTCCTAGGGACGGCATGTAAGAACACTAGTAAGCCAGGGACTCAACCCCAGTAATAGGGTTAGAGGCAGAGAATCCCAGTGGAGAGGCTACACACACTAATTTGACCGCTCTGTTGAAAGGGGAGACTCTCGCTAACGTCTGTTGTTGTGCTCTAGGACGCTCACAATAATAGTCTGAAGGTAGCCCAGCTACCAGTGTTTTTTGTATATTTTTTTTATATGGAAGTAGTTTAGTGCCTATAAAAAGGGGTAAAATATGGTTGCAAAATGTTTTTATTTCCTGATCTTTATTATATCGCTCAGGTATACACTTCAAAACTTATTTTTGATACATGTTTTTCCATGTATGAATCTGTTATTCAATGCTTGTCTATGGGCTAATAGCAGTAAGGCCAAATTCAGTGTGTCATCCCCCAACAAAGTATTTATTATTTCATACCTAAAGTGGTTGTAAAATTCAAAATCAAAAGCTAAATAATCCTTGGTGTATGACCATCTTAAAACAATTCCATATCTTGTCTTAAAGAATCCCCCTTAGACTCCAGGGGGTTAAAATGCTCCGTGCGGTGAAGAAATGGAGACGTGATTAACAGCATCAACTCTTTTTTTTTTTTTTTTTTTTTTTTTGCCGATGAACATGTCAAGTGTTATTAACACGTTAAGTTTACAGCCCTAATTAAAAGCAATGAAATTGTCAAGAAGGTGCGCTCACACACACACACACACACCTAAATTGTAGTGGCGGTGAAAAAACAAATAGCTGCAAAAACGCTCATTGTCTGAAAATGTAGCAAAAAATGATGGCGCTTGCAAGTTACAGGTCCCTTGTCACAGCCGGTTCTCACACCACGCAGAAAACAAAATGTGTTGATGACATTGGTATTCTGAGGAGGTGTAAGAGATTCTCTTTTTTAATGAGCCTGATATTTCCCACAAGACTCACATTTCTCTTTCTAGTGAGTAAATGCAAATTAGACCAGCATATTTTTCTCCACCTTTATTTTGACATGGAGTCATGCTGAGACTAAATTCTCTTTTATAGATGAGCCATGTAATTACAAAACTATACACATCAGTACAATATGAAAAGCGGAACAGAGATACAAAAGTCATAGAAAACAAACACATTCATAATTTAAAATGCTCCTCAATCAGCTGTCTGAAATGCCCTAGAGGCACCAAAAAACTAATCTTATTTAAATAACTCTGTAGAGACCGATGGTATGTTTGACCGGGTTTTGAGACCGGGTATGTTAAGTTGTACAGTGCCTTCAGAAAGTATTCATACCCCTTGATTTATTCCGGATATTGTTGTTACAGCTTGAATTAAATATAGCTTTTTTTTCTCACCCATCTGCACACACTACCCCATGATGACAGTGAAAATGTTTGATACATTTTTGCAAATGTATAAAAAAATGAAATAGAAATATCTAATTTACATAAGTATTCACACCCCTGAGTCAATACATGTCAGAATCACCTTTGGTAGGGATTACAGCTGTGAGTCTTTCTGGGTATGTCTCTAAGAACTTTGCACACCTGGATTGTACAATATTGATCCATTATTATTTTCAAAATTCTTCAAGCTCTGTCAAATTGGTGGTTGTTCATTTTTAGACAACAATTTTCACGTCTTACCATAGATTTTCAAGCAGATTTGAGTCAAAACTGTAACTCGGCCACTCAGGAAAGTTCTCTGTTGTCTTGGTAAGCAACTCCAGTGTAGATTTGATCTTGTGTTTTAGGTAATTGTCCTGCTGAAAGGTGAATTCATCTCCCAGTGTCTGGTGGGAAGCAGACTGAACCAGGTTTTCCTCTAGAATTTTACCTGTGCTTAGCTCCATTCTGTTTCCAAGTCCTTAATGATTACAAGTTACCCAAAACATGATGCAGCCACCACGATGCTTAAAAATATGGAAAGTGGTACTACTCATGTATTGGATTTGCCCCAAACATTACTAACACTTATTCAGGACAAAAAGTGAATCGCTTTGCCACATTATTTTGCAATATTACTTTTGTGCCTTGTTGCAAACGGTACAGGCTTCCTTCTTTTCACTCTGTCAATAAGGGTAGTATTGTGGAGTAACTACAATGTTGTTGATCAATCTTCAGTTTTCTCCTATCACAGCCATTAAACTCTAATGGTTTTAGTCACCATTGGCCTCATGGTGAAATCCCTGAGCGGTTTCCTTCCTTTCTGGTAACTGAGTTGGGAAGAACACCTGTATCTTTGTATTGACTGGGTGTGTTGATACACCATCCAAAATGTAATGAATAACTTCACCATGCTCAAAGGGATATTCAATGTCTTACTTTTTATTAATTGTTTACCCATCTACCAATAGGTGGGGCCTTTGCGAGGCATTAAAAAAACCTCCCTGGTATATGTGGTTGAATCTGTGTTTGAAAGGGGCCCACACAGATAATTGTGTGTATGGGAGTACAGAGAGATGAGGTAGTTATTAAAAAAATCATGTTAAACACTATTACACAGAGTGAATCCATGCAATTTATGTGACTTGTTTAGCACATTTTTACTCCTGAACTTATTCGGGATTGCCAGAAGTTGAAAACTGATTGACATTTCAGCTTTTCACGTTTTTTTTTTCCATTTTAATTTGAGAAACATAATTCCACTTTCACATTATGGCTATTGTGTGTAGGCCAGTGACCCCCCCCCCCCCCCCCAATGCATCACTATTTAATCAATTTTAAATACAGGCTGTAACAGAACAAAATGTGGAGAAAGTCCAGGGGTGTGAATACTTTCTGAAGGCGCTGTGTGTCTAAATGTTATTAACAATGGAGTTTTTGTGAAAGACCTTCATAAACAAAAAGAGAGCAGTGCATCAGTCTATGAGAAGTCAAATATGGCCTACCTACTTTCTGATACAGAATGCCGTGATGTGTACAGAACCTGTCAGCCGTAATGAAGCGTAGTAGACTGTGGTGAACTGCATCCAGTGGGTTGAGTGTGTTGGCAGCTGCATTAAATGGATGTCGCCGTAGACTAGGACCGGTAGGAACGTTGACTGAATGTTCTGCTTTCTATTGTTAAGCGAGATGCATTACCTATTTCTATAGAAGAAACCCATTTATTTTTTTAGCTTCTTAGTTAACTCATCAGTATGTTTTCGAAAAAGACAGCTTGTCGTCGATCCAGATGCCCAGGTAATTGTAAGCAGTTACACAGTCAATATGGGTACCATCCAAGGTACAGCTGCTTAAAACAGTTGAGAAATGATTGTACGCCCTAGAAAACACACTTCATTTTTTTTACCCGCTTTCAATACTAGTTTGAGGGCAATCAAGGTTTTCTGTAAAACATTGAAGGCAGAGTGAAGATCAGAAAGAGCCTTGTCAACAGAATGGGCAACAGAATATACAACAGTATCGTCCGCAGACAAGTGGAGGTTACAATGTCTTCCAGACAAACCAATATTATTTGTATAGATGGTAAAAAGTACAGGGCCCTAAAAAGTACAGTACGACCTTTTGTGGGACACATTTAGTAATAATATCAATGCATATCAGTAAATCCCAGCAACAAATAAATGCATACAACCAGCATCTCAAATTTCTTGAACGGTCAAATTTAGACTACATGATGACGTGAATGTTGTTTTTACATAATTAGCCATTCCTCACCATTTTTCAATCTAAACTGAAGATATTGTAACCACAAATATTAATGTCCTTATCAGACACCGACTAATTCGGGCAAGTCTCTGTGAGAACCAATATATCAGGGCTCGCGTCCAGCACCCAGATATCAAGGCCAGTTTGTGTTCAACAGCCTAAGTCAACTTATTCAAAGGATCTCTCAATCACCTAACTTAAAAGGATACATTGGGAGGAATTGAAATGGATGGCAATGCATCACGGCCCGTATTCATTATGTTGTTGCGGAGTTATATAGTACTGCTCTTGGATCCGGTCCCCCCCTGTCCACGTCATCTTCATTATGAGCTAAAAGGCTAAACGAGTCTTAGATCAGCACTCTGAGAAGTTTTATGAATACGGGCCCAGATTACATGTTTACTCTGATCTCCCATTCTCTCTGCAGAGATTCAGGACAGACTTCTCTGAGGGAAAGATAACTGGCAGGGTGAGTATTGAATGAGGTAATGGAGAAAGGAGTGAGGGAATGAAGACCTGAACAAAAGAGGGAAAGGAGAACAGAATGCATGATCTCACTACAGAGGAGAATGGAATGATGTGAATGCCGACATGAACGAATGAATGAATAAAAGGTGGGGGAACAGAACAAATGGGTAAACAAACCCTGCACACACCGTAGGGCCATGTTGAGTAGAGAGTAGGAGGAAGGGCAGAGTGGAGCAGCCTCTATTTCTTCTTCCTGACTCGCTAATAATAGGATCTGTGTTCTCCCTCTCCTGTGCTGAGCTGGTCTTGGAGACTCCCTGAGGGTTTTATTGTGTCGGTCCCAAATGGCATCCTATTACCTATGTAGTGCGCTACTTTTGGTCAAAGGTAGTGCCCTATATAGGGAATAGGGTGCCATTTGGGATAGAGCCTCTGTCCGTGTTGGGTTTTCTCCTCCTTCAGCACAATCCCATTTCCTTGTGAGGGAGGGAGAGGTTGGAATAGAACAGCTGCTCACCTGCTCTCCTAAGGGTGACTTCCATCTACAGCACAGATCGATACAACTTCCTGGTGATTTCATCGAAGAGGAGCACAATGGATGTGTCCCAAATGGCTCCCTATATAGTGCACTACTTTTTACCAGAGCCCTATGGATCTCTATTGTGTTTTCTAAGCATTATCATTACCTAGCTCTGGTCCATGGCATTGCTGTACGTGCGGCTTGCTGACGTTGCACACGTGATGCCCCGGGACCAGAGCTAGGCGTGATAATGCTTAGAGCTCTATCATGCAGTGATGCTACAAGTTTTGTCCACTTTGTTAACATGGGTGTCCCTCCTGTCAGCGCTACAACTGTTACAAGCACCACTGGAGCGACACACGGAAGTCGGTGAGCCTGGAGGTGACCCCGGGGGGCATCGACCAGATCGATCCCCAGACCAACCGGGTGGTGTGCTCCTACGACTACCGTTCCGTGGAGGGCTTCGCAGAGGTCAACGACTACCAGGGGGGCTTCTGCATCCTCTATGGGGGCTTCAGCCGCCTGGTACGTACCCAAGGGGGAGGGTAGTGTGTGTTTACCTGTCTTTGTGTGTGTCTGTCTCGAAACCAGGGCTCTCAGCCCTGTTCCTGGACAGCTACTGTCCTGTAGGTTTTCATTCCAGCCGTAATCTAGCGCACCTGTTTCTAATAATTACTGGATGATAAGCTGAATCGGGTAAGTTACAACGGGTTGGAATGAACCTACAGGACAGTAGCTGTCCAGGAACAGGGTGGGAGAGCCCTGTGTCATGTGAAAATCTTTCCAGCGTGAAATAGTTCCCAGATTTGTGTTGTGATTGTGAGGTCATGTTGTAAAAATGTTGAGTCAATAATGGCTGAGCTCCTGCAGATGTTTCTCACACCCCCTCGCCCTTGATTTGGCTAGCTAACTAGTGTAATTAGGTGTAAACTGGTTGAGATGGTTTGTTCTCAGAGTTTTGCAGTTTTAACTTGTTTGTATAGCTAGCGTACAAATATATGCACCGTCAATCGGAAACCTGGCGCAATCGCAAAAAATCTCTCCTCACGTCAAACCTCAGCATTTTGTCCAGGTATTTATATGCTAACCTCACGCCTCAACAAGCTTCTGATTGGTCAGTCAATACTCCTGGTCACCATTTGATTTGGCAGATGTGACACAAATGCGCATGCTCACAGAACAGTTTTTCAAGGTCGAGGGAGGGTGTGAGAAACATCCGCACGAGCTAAGCCATCCCCATAAAGAGACGAGCTCAGCCGTCCCCATAAAGAGACGAGCGTGCAATTATACAACTGGGGACGGTTTCACGCTGGGAGCAATTTTATAGCATGACATCAAAATCGCTACACGATCAGAGGGACTGGGAACCGTTTCACGCTGGGCTGGTTTTTACATGACACCCTGCTCTAAAGGTTTGCTTGTCTGTGTGCAAATGTGTTTATGCCCTTGAGAAATTCTACTGTCTAGGACTGATTCACCATTTGTATTGCACACCCACCCCTTCCCATCCCTCTCTCTCTCTCTCCACCTTTCCTATTGCCTCTCTCTGTCCTTACTTTCCTCTCTCTACCTTCCTATCCCTCCCTCTCTTACTTATCGCTCTCTCCCTCCCCCTCTCTCCCTCCCCCTCTCTCCCTCCCCCTCTCTCCCTCCCCCCTCTCTCCCTCCCCCCTCTCTCCCTCCCCCCTCTCTCCCTCCCCCCTCTCTCCCTCCCCCCCTCTCTCCCTCCCCCCTCTCTCCCTCACCCTTCAGCACCTGTTTGCGTCAGAGCACCGGGACGAGATCATCAAAAGCGCCATTGAGCACGCGGGCAACTTCATCGGCATCACGCTGCGGCTGCGTAAGGACCCTCTGACCTTTGAGGACTTTGTGACGGACCGACTCGGGAAGTACGGCTCAGACGAGTCCATCACCTCCCTGGCTGAGTTTGTGGTGCAGAAGATCTCCCCACGCCACTCGGTCAGAATCGCTCCTATCCCTATCGCTCCATCATTACTTTTATAAATGTCCTGTTTAGTGTTTACCCTTTTATGAGGATGCAATTTTTATTTATTAGAATATTGAGATGAACATTTTATTTGTAGTCAACTGGCCCTTTTTAGACTTGAGACTAACTTCTTCTGTGCTGTTTGTCCCTGACAGGAGCCCGTCAAGAGGATCCTGTGCCTGACAGAGACATGTCTGGTGGAGAGAGATCCAGCTTCCTACAACATAGTCACCATCAAGCCCTTTGGAGAGGTGGGTGGCTGCAACATCTCTTACATAAACACTGGGGCTAGAATTGGTAGATGAATTTTCCATGACTTGTTATAATGCTTCTACACCTGTGGTGCTTGGGGTTTGAGGCTGGGTTTCTGTACAGCACTTTGGGACATCAGCTGATGTAAGAAGGGCTATATAAATACATTTGATTGATTTCAGAGCTGTCCTATCCATTCTATTTCTATGGCCCGTCCTCTGCCTCAGGCTCTGTTAAATGCCATGTTTGTCTTTTTCAAATAAATTTGACTGAAGCTCTGTTTTTTTTCAATTGTCATCTGGGGGAAATGCTGTGTGTATCTGCAGGTGTTTGCTCTCATCTGCGATGTGGAGAACCCCCAGGTGTTCACCATAGAGTTCATCAGAGGCCAGATCAGGAAGTACTGCTCCACAGACAGGTACAGTGAAACACACAGCTCTTATTGTACACATGCAGTATCATGAATGCCATATTTTCCCTCTACGGTTTCCTTCCATACTTTCTTTTTACACCAAATCTATCGGTCTCAGTCTACGCTCTGCTGTTCTTCATTTGTTCATATGTGTTGTATTTAACCCATCCCACATCTCTCTTGTTTGAAAATGTGCGTATTTGTGGGTCATATCTGTATCCCTAGCCTCTCCATCTTATTGTTCGGGCTCTGACGTGTGTGTGTGTGTTTAGGGACTCCCTGATGGCCAGCCTGCTGGACGGGGTGCGTGCGTCGGGTAACAGGGACGTGTGTGTGAAGATGGCCCCCACCCAGCGGGGCCAGCGCTGGGGCCTACTGAGCATGCCTGTGGATGAGGAAGTGGAGAGCCTGCACCTCAAATTTCTGGCAACACCCCCTAGTGAGTAACACCTTTCACGGGTGTATTCATTAAGCACCAAACGGAAGCAAACAGAATGCAACAGGGAGGGACAATTGAATTTGTCCTATAAGAAACGTTTTTCTACAGTGTGCCCTAATGCATACAACCCAGATTTTTTATCAGTGACCTGTAATGGCCAGTTTAATATTGTATGTCTGAAGGACTGAGGGTTTGACCATGAGTCCCTGTCTTGTCTCCCTCAGATGGAAACTTTGCAGACGCGGTGTTCAGATTCAACGCTAACGTATCTTACAGTGGTGTGCTGCACGCCGTCACCCAAGATGTAAGTGTGTTCAAACCTACCAAACGACTGTGTGTGTGTGTTATGCTATCTTTAACATTCCTCTCCTCTTCCGGTCTCTCAGGGTCTGTTTTCGGAGAACAAGGAGAAGCTGATAAGCAATGCTGTCTTGGCCCTGCTGTCACAGGAGTGTGAGCTGCCGGGCCCCAACGCCGAGCTGGAGAGCCACTTCCAGGCACTCCGACGCCTAGTGGCCTCCAAGGCCGGCTTCCAGGCATTCACACAGCTTCCCAAGTAAGGCCTCGACACACACACACTGCTGCCCCTTCTTCCTGAATTCCCTCTCTCCCTTCACTACCCTCTCTCCCTTCAAAGCTCTGACTATTTGTGCTTTTCACCTCCTCTGCTACGTTCTCCCAGTCCTTCTGCTCCTCCCTCCACTTCCCTCTCCTACTGATAGTTGTTGCTATGCAGTATTGTGTAGTAGTGTGTTGGTAAGTGTGTAGGTAACAGACGTACTCTGTCATTCCAAGGTCTGGTCAAGGGTCTGGATTCACAGATGGAACGTAAATATGAATCCATACATCTCAGTCTGCCCTCTCTGTCTAATTTCCATGTCCTACCTGTCTTCCCTGTCTGTATGCCCTCGGTCTGTCTATGCGCTCTCTAGCTCTGTCTGCCTGCCTTCTGTCTAAGACTGACTGCGTCTGTCTGTCTGGCTCAGATTGTTCGCTTGTCTCCGTCTGTCTGTTCTCCTTTAATCTGTCTACTACTCTCCTTTCATGTGTCGCACACCGGGAGATCAAAAGAGAGGTGACGTCCATCTCTCTTCTCCGCCTCTGTCTGCGTGTGTGTGTGCCTCTCTCTTTCTCTCGCTCGCTCGCTCTCTCTCTCTCGATCTGTCTCTCATGTATCCAGGACGCTGTCTGTCTCTTCTCTGGGGTCACTGAGATGTATGAGAGGATTTCCATTCTTTGTTCCTGTATAGTTGAGAATGAAACCCCCCCCCCCCCCCAGACCCTTTTAAAATGATATTTGTAGACCAGAGATGTCATTTAAAAATGTCTGTCTGCGTTTTTTAATTTCCAGTCTCAATGAGCCGCCCCCTTGTCTCCATATCATGTCAATGAAGTGAATGAGTCTTTGTCTAGTTTAATCTGTCTGTGTGTGTTGCAGGTTCCGGGAGAAGTTGGGGGTGAAGACGGTGAAAGCTCTGAAGAGGAACAACAACGGAGTGACACATGCCGCCATAGACATGCTTTGTGCTCTTATGTGTGTAAGTACCATTTGCATTCCCCTGAGCAAAAAGTTCACACAGACCATCTAACACACACTTCTGGTGTTTACGCCATGACACTACAGAGAACATGACTGCCGTTGGTAATGCACAATTTCTATTTACAATTTTCTAATTTGCAATTACCTGCATCCTTCCAGCCGATGCACGATGACTATGACCTGCGACAGGAGCAACTGAACAAGGCCTCCCTGATGTCCTCCAAGAAGTTCCTGGAGAACCTTCTGGAGAAGTTCGTCAGCAACGTGGTACGTGTTTCAGCATCAGATTTTTTCTAACCTTTTGATATTGGTGCTGAAACCTGGGAGCGAAACCAAAGGAAGCCATCTTGTTTCTTTAACAACAGTCTCCTTCACAAAACATTTTTTCTTCTATATCCTCCCTCTCTCCCTGCAGGACCACGGCACGGGGGCGCTGGTGATCAGCTCGCTGCTGGACTTCCTGACCTTTGCCCTGTGCGCCCCCTACAGCGAGACCAGCGAGGGACAGCAGTTTGACATGCTGCTGGAGATGGTGGCCTCCAACGGACGCACCCTCTTCAAACTCTTCCAGGTAGCTAGGTGTGGCGAGAGAAAGATAGTCTGGAATCCATAACTGATATGCTCTGTTTGGGTTCCAGGCTAAGAATAAGAGAAATGGGAATGTTTAAAAAAATATATATACTTTTCACTACAAGGAAGGAAGAAAAACACTTAAGTAAAAGGTGATGTTGGGTTAAACTAAAAGATGGAGGACAATTTGAAAAGAAGAAATAGCGTTGTCAAACAGTTTGTCTGACATGCTCTGTATACAGTATAAGGTCTGTGTGACGATCTGTTTTGATGGGATTCATTTAACATTGTCTCAGTGAGTTGTTGTTGTTTTCCAGCACCCCTCTATGGCCATTGTGAAGGGAGCAGGTCTGGTGATGAAGGCCATCATTGAGGTGAGTTCGGGGGGGGTAGTAGGTCTTGATATGATGACAAACAGGATAATTATTGTGATTTTATATTGGCGATGATTAACAATAAATTACTGTTTTGTTTATTAGGAGGGGGATAAGGAGATAGCCACTAAGATGCAGGAACTGGCTCTGAGTGAGGGAGCCCTGCCCAGACACCTGCACACCTCCATGTTCACCATCAGCTCAGACCAGAGGATGCTCACCAACAGGTAAAGGACTAAGGGTTCAAATCGTTTTACGTCCGATTTTTACGCAAGTCTCCCATAACGTCCATGCGTGATTTACTCAAACGTCCACATTACTTATCCCTATTCCAAGTTAGTATTCTGACAAATTCACTCATGGTTTTTAAACTGTTCCTCCCACAGGCAGCTGAGTCGTCACCTGGTGGGCTTGTGGACAGCAGAGAACCCCATCGCCATGAGCCTCCTCAAGAGAATACTGGTTAGGCTCCCGACAGGTGTTCAGTAGGGCTGTGACGATACCAATGGAGCAATCTTTTTGACCGTGGCGCAAATGAAAACACAAAGCAGACTGAACTCTTTAGTCCTTTAAAAACCTGCTGTATGTAAAATATTGTGTGCTCTAGCTTGGAAAACAAATACATGTGACTGGATGACAACATAATGATTGTTTCCAACATAAATCTGCTTTGTGTTTGGTTTCCTCGCCACGATGGTAAGGAGTATAGCGATATTGCTATCGTCCCGGCCCGAGTGTTCAGGCAATTCACTTGTGTACCATCCATATGGTTACGAGGCATTGGATTTGATAGTGTACAATCTCTCTCTCTCTCTTTGTCTCTCCATCTCTCTCCCCTCAGCCGACGGGGCTGCTGGCGTACCTGGACAGCCCTGATGCCGTCCCGGAGAAAGACGTGGACAGGATGCACATCCGGGACAATGTCAAAATCGCCACGGTAACCTGCAGCGGAGACAATAGCGACGTTCCCCTTTACCAGCTCCGTACACTGTTGTGGTACCGTCAGACATTAATGTATGCTTGGATGTTTTAAACTTACTCACCGGCCTTTTCGTGTCTCATCCTTACAGGACCAATTTGGTCAGCAAAAGGTGCCCGACTGGCAGCGGGTGGCGGGAAAGGCAGCCAAAGAGGTGGAGAAGTTTGCCAAGGAGAAGGCCGACATCGTGCTAATGCACTGGAGGGACAAAATGGGTATCGCCCAGAAGGAGGTGAGGAGGGACTCACTGCTCGCTTTTCTCCCCCCATTCAGGGGCTTCATTCTAGGCCAGTAGCACTAATGGCAATGCCCTCATTCAGACTCCTCTGGCTCTTGCTCCTCCTGCTGGCGCTGAGCGGTATTGCAGGCTCTACTGCTTCCATAGCCCTCTGCTGGACTGGTCCAGTTACTTTAGTACCAGTTAGCATGGCTAGCATTGCTATCACCCAGCAACTTTGCCATTGGAGAGACACTCTGGGAACCAGTGTGTTCTGAACCACATTCTAACAAATCATCTTCTTTGTTGTTTTGGACACTGCTGAGCAGATATGCTCTGCTTGCTTTGTGTGTGCGTCTGCCCTCATTTGTCTGCGTCAGCGAGATCTTGGTGAAGTGTAGTATTGCTGGGATGTTGATGTTAACTCTTTGGCGCTGTTATGACTTCTACTTAGAGAGTGTATGAATGATGCCACTGAGTAAAGTTCTGTGCAATATGGTGACGGAATGAAACGCAAGCATTTACAGTGTGTCGCAAAGACGGAGATGTCTTGTTTAAAGGACTAATGTTTGCCCTTTAAACCGACCATTTGACCGGGTCTGTTTATTAACAGTAAACTCTCTCTGCCCTCTTCTCCTCTCTTCTACGGGGCCTACAGCTGCCTCTCTGCCCTCTTCTCTTCTCTTCTACGGGGCCTACAGCTGCCTCTCTGCCCTCTTCTCCTCTCTTCTACAGGGCCTACAGCTGCCTCTCTGGTCTCTTCTCCTCTTCTACGGGGCCTACAGCTGCCTCTCTGCCCTCTTCTCCTCTCTTCTACGGGGCCTACAGCTGCCTCTCTGCCCTCTTCTCCTCTCTTCTACGGGGCCTACAGCTGCCTCTCTGCCCTCTTCTCCTCTCTTCTACGGGGCCTATAGCTGCCTCTCTGCCCTCTTCTCTCTTCTATGGGGCCTACAGCTGCCTCTCTGCCCTCTTCTCCTCTCTTCTACTGGGCCTACAGCTGACTCTCTGCTTTAGCGCACAACTTTAGTCAAATCTCCTGGGCCACAACGCTGCCACAAACCGAAGTTCACCTATACTTTGTGGCCGTCACTGGGTTTTTGTCTCACCACGCTAGGTTTGTCTAAGTACCAAGATAAACAGATACTTGTTAGTGCGGCTTCTGAATGAGACTATTGTTAGAGGGCTGAGTGGGTGTAGGTGAGTCCAGCTCAAATCAAATCCTTTAATTGAACTTTCTTGCCAACCAATCACCTCACACATTCTAAAATTGCTACCACATTGGTTGTGATTTTCCTTTCAGCTAATGTTCATTTGATACAGTAAAAATGTTTTTGAAATAGATCCACTGTCATCGCATACGGTGGGCGAATCTGGACTGGAGGCTGTCGTACTGTTTTTGTCGATAAAGATTTTGATCGTATGGTGCAGATTGCCTTTGACTTCAATGAGAAGTATCTCTGTTTGATCCGACTGAGGACCAATAATCTCTGTGTTGTCTCTTGCCCCACCCTGTCCCTCTTGTCTGTTGGGGTTCTCTGCTGTCAATCAAATGCAGCAGGACAGAAATAACCTGGTAAGTAGAACTGACCAATGGGAACCCCTCCTTTTTGACCCCTCCCACGCTTACCTGTCAGTTTTAGAGCTCATGTAGCATGTTATGTTGTGGGATCCCATCTCTGTAGTTGGATTTCTGTCCCTGTTTATGTCAAAGGTTGTGTGTTTTTGTTGGTGTTTGTTATCATGACAGTATTTCTCACCTGGTGGTCAGTGACATTACACGTTTTCAATTCATTAACACTGTGAAAAAAATCATTTTGTAACATTGTGGGGTTTACAAAGATGATAGATAAAATCCATGCCATTCAATACATACCATACCTTTCCTTGTATTTGTTTTCATCAATCACCTGTGTTGTGACTGTGTGTTGTACCTTGAACGTTGTCAAGATCAATATATGTGTGCGCCCTTGCTATCTCATTACTGTCATTGTCAAGCCAAAGATGGCAATTCGGCAATGACCGTGATTGACAGGGAATTGGCCTGATAGCTTAAACTGACAGGCGCTCAGGCTATTGTGAATGCTGGTATTAGTGTGTGGGGGGGGGGTCATAAATCATCTTAGCTGCGGTCGTCCACTCATGTAGACCAGTTGTCCAACAACGCGGAGTTGACCATTGGAGAGGTGTAGTGGTGACTGACGTTGTTCTTGGCTCTACTACAGAACCCCAACCAAAAACCTGTCATTCTGAGGAAAAGGAGACAGAGGATCAAGATCGAAGCCAACTGGGAGCTCTTCTACTACAGGTAGGTACATTGGTCACTTGCTCACAAAATGTCCGCCTAACTCTCTCTTACTATTATAGACTTTGTGTTTTATCCTTTTATTTTTTATGTTTGTAATGTTTCTCCGGCTGGAACAGCCTCCTACTTTAAATGATCAAATGAGTTCATGCAATAAAAGTGAATATTTAGATTTTGGATAAGTTGTCCCGTCTCAATCTCTGGTTCTCCTGTGTCCTAGGTTCCAGTTGGATCACGCGCGGTCCAACCTCATCTGGAACCTGAAGACACGGGAGGAACTGCGGGACGCTCTGGAGGGAGAGATGAGGGCCTTTGGCGTGGACCGCGAGCTGGGCAACGCTAGCGTCATCTCCTGGAACCACCAGGAGTTTGAGGTCAGGGGACAAACCAAATTATGACCATATTTATATTTTGATCATGTGGATTGGTAGCTGACGTGTGTGTGTGTGTGTGTGTGGGGGGGGGGTTGTTTGCGTGTGTGTTGCAGGTGAGGTACGAGTGTCTTTCGGATGAGATTAAGATTGGTGATTATTACCTGCGCCTGTTGCTGGAAGAGGATGAGACTGATGAGTCTGGGGCCATCAAGAGATCGTAAGACATCAGCTACCTACAACACAATCGGCCATGTTTAACCCATCTAATGACAATATTGCTTTTAAATCCAAACGAAGGGAATAAAGTCAAATGTTCAAATTGCAATATCCCTCTGTCTTTCTGTCTCTCTTTTTCTCCCGCTCAGGTACGAGTTCTTCAATGAGCTCTACCACCGTTTCCTGCTCACCCCCAAAGTCTCCATGAAGTGCCTGTGCCTGCAGGCTCTCACCGTCGTCTATGGGAAGTGCTGCGAGGAGATTGGCCCCTTTACCGACACCAAGTACATCGTTGGCATGCTGGACCGGGTCAGTGCTGTGGCACACACACACACACACACACACACACAAACTAGTCAGAGATCCTTTGGGACAGTTTTGTAATGGTTAGTCTCTCTCTCCCCTCTGCATTTACAGGCTACAGACAAACTGGAAAGAGACAGACTGATCCTTTTCCTTAACAAACTCATCCTCAACAAGAAAAATGTGAAGGAGTTGATGGACTCCAATGGAGTCCGCATCCTAGTGGACCTGCTCACCCTGGCCCACCTACACACCAGCCGAGCCACCGTTCCACTACAGGTAGGTCTTCACAACTTCCCTGTCTGAACCATTCAAATTGTAGCATGTGCTTCTCATCGCGTATCTAACGTATGTTTTGATACAGTTGCAGACCATGGAAGCGTATAGCTGTCGGAAGTCAAATAGACTTCTATTACAGGCCAGTCTGTCTGGTTTCATGTTAATAACAAGTGTCTTTGTGTCTGTCAGAGCAACGTGATCGAGGCCGGGGCGGACATGAAGAGGGAGAGCGAGAAGGAGTGGTACTTTGGGAACGCAGACAAAGAGAGGAGGGGCCCCTTCAGCTTTGAAGAGGTACGTTTCTTCTGAATACAAAACCAACACAGATGCTAAGCTCTACCCCCATAGGTAGAGTTTCTCTGGGTCCAGTGCCATTGCTTAGATATTTTTGGGTATCCAAGACAACGTACATTTTGTAACGTCGGTGAACTATCTCTAAGCATGTTATCTTGATGACTGAACACGTCCACGTTTCCCACATCAGATGCAGGAGTTCTGGAGCAATGGAGTGCTGACGGCCAAGACGAGGTGCTGGGCCCAGGGCATGGACGGCTGGCGCCCCCTGCAGGCCATCCCGCAGCTCAAGTGGTGCCTGCTGGCCAGCGGGCAGGCGGTGATGAATGAGACGGACCTGGCCACGCTCATCCTCAACATGCTCATCACCATGTGCTCCTACTACCCCAGCAGGTAGGGAGAAGATCTTCGGTTCTTACTCATTAAACAAAAATATATTTATTTATTTCTTACCGTCTCCTCTCTTGCTTGGCCCTTTCTCCCCCTATTTCTCACTCTTTTGCTGTCACACAGTTTAAAAATGTGACAATGTGTCTGTCTTTCCCCAGGGACCAGGACAATGCCATTATTCGTCCCTTACCCAAGATCAAGAGAATGGTCAGCGATAACACCTGCCTCCCTCACATTGTCCAGGTGAGCAGAACCAGCCTATTATTATTATCCTTCCTACCTCCGTGGGACTAACTGGTTAAATAAAGGTTAAATACAAAAAATGTGTACTATTTCCTATTCTTTTCATTTTCCTATATATAAAATAATCTGAAGGTTGCTTGAGACTAAAACATTGGTCAAATAAGATCTGTTCAATTCTTGGACTCAACATTAAAAGTGAGATGGAGATGGTTTTTATTAAATGAAATGTTTGCTCAAATGTCTCATGTTCTGTTCCCTTCTCCAATCAGCTGCTGCTGACCTTTGACCCCATCCTGGTGGAGAAGGTGGCCAACGTGCTGTACCTGGTGATGCAGGACAACCCCAACCTGCAGCGCCTCTACCTCACCGGCATCTTCTTCTTCATTATGATGTACACCGGCTCCAACGTGCTGCCAGTGGCCAGGTCCGACTGCTGGAGAGATGCACACGGACACGCATGTCACACACACACTTCAGATAGGTCTTTTACGTTGTACGTTTTGGACCCTGTCACGTCTTGTGTTTTCCTGTAGGTTCCTGAAGTACTGTCACCTGAAGCAGGCCTTCAAGTCAGAGGAGGCCAAAGGTACAGACATCGTGCAGCGCAGTGTGCTGGGGCCGGTGATGCCTGAGGCCATGGTGTGTTACCTGGAGAACTACGAGGCAGAACGCTTCTCCGAGATCTTCCTGGGAGAGTTTGACACGCCAGAGGCCATCTGGAGCAGCGAGATGAGGTAGACACAAGCTTGCTGTCTGTCTGGGGAGAGGTCTAACAAATAGTTTTGACCAAGGTTTTTCTATCGGTTTGTCTACATCCACCTCTTGTGTGTTGGTTTGTGTCTGACGTCTCATCCCCCTTGCCCCCCTCCAGGCGGATGATGATTGAGAAAATCGCGACCCACCTGGCTGACTTCAGCCCACGGCTGTACAGCAACACACGAGCCCTCTACCAGTACTGCCCCATCCCTGTAGTCAGCTTCCCCCAGCTGGAGAACGAGCTCTTCTGTAACATCTACTACCTCCGCCACCTGTGTGACGCCAACCGCTTCCCCAACTGGCCCATCCGAGAGCCCGTATGTTCTGTCTCTGTCTGTCTGTGTGTGTGTGTGTGTGTGTGTGTGTGTGTGATTGACTTTGTGAGAAGGTGTCAGTGTATGAGCGAGATGGAGACTGTTAATCGTGCTCTGTGTCGTCGGCTGCCCCCCTGCAGGTGAAGCTGCTGAAGGACACCCTGGAGGCCTGGAAGAGGGAGGTGGAGAAGAAGCCTCCCTCCATGTCTGTGGACGACGCCTACGAAGTCCTCAACCTGCCCAAGGGACAGGGACAGTAAGTGGCCTTGCATGCATAAAGAAGAAGCTTCTCCCCCTCCAAGATGTCTATCGGTACTCTCTATACGGAGTGTGTTTGATTTTTGTTGGTTTCTCCACAGACACGAGGAGAGTAAGATCAGGAAGGCCTACTTCAGACTGGCCCAGAAGTACCACCCGGACAAGAACCCAGAGGGCAGGGTATGTTACCGCACCATTGCTGCACTATATAAGGAATCAGGTGCCATTTGGGACACAGACGTCATCCGAGTTTGAGCATTACCGTCATTGTTCAGAGGGGGGAGGTGTTAATAAACTGTCTTTGTGTGTTTAGGATATGTTTGAGAAGGTCAACAAGGCCTATGAATTCCTGTGCACCAAGTCGTCCCGCATCATCGACGGCCCCGACCCCGAGAACATCATCCTCATCCTCAAAGCCCAGAGCATCCTCTTCAACAGACACAAACAAGGTCTGACACTCTAATGCTCTCTCCACTGTCTAGTATTCCATGTTATACGCATCTAAAGTGAATACGCATGGAAGGTGCGTCACAATCGAACCATTTTTGGAGGCGTGATAGACACGGCAGCGTTGCTATTAGCTAGAAAAAGAGTGTAGGAGCTATATATACAGTTGAAGTCGGAAGTTTACATACACTTAGGTTGGAATCATTAACTTGTATTTCAATCACTCCACAAAGTACTTGTTAACAAACTATAGTTTTGCCAAGTCGGTTAGGATGTCTACTTTGTGCATGACACAAGTCATTTTTCCAACAATTGTTTACAGACAGATTATTTCACTTATAATTCACTGTATCACAATCCCAGTGGGTCAAAAGTTTACATACACTAAGTTGACTGCCTTTAAACAGCTTGGAAAATTCCAGAAAATTGTCATGGCTTTTGAAGCTTCTGATAGACTAACTGACATCATTTGAGTCAATTGGAGGTGTACCTGTGGATGGCCTATCTTCAAACTCAATGCCTCTTTGCTTGACATCAAAGGAAAATCAAAAGAAATCAGCCAAGACCTCAGACAAAACATTGTAGACCTCCACAAGTCTGGTTCATCCTTGGGAGCAATTTCCAAATGCCTGAAGCTACCACGTTCATCTGTACAAACAATAGTACGCAAGTGTAAACACCATGGGACCACGCAGCCGTCATACCGCTCATGAAGGAGATGCGTTCTGTCTCCTGGAGATGAATATACTTTGGTGCGAAAAGTGCAAATCAATCCCAGAACAACAGCAAAGGACCCTGTGAAGATGCTGGAGGAAACGGGTACAAAGTATCTATATCCACAGTAACACAATTCCTATATCGACATAACCTGAATGGCCGCTCAGCAAGGAAGAAGCCAATGCTCCAAAACCGCCATAAAAAGCCAGACTACGGTTTGCAACTGCACATAAGGACAAATATCGTACTTTTTGGAGAATTGTCCTCTGGTCTGATGAAACAAAAATATAACTGTTTGGCCATAATGACCGTCTTGATGTCTGGAGGAAAAAACACCATCCCAAGTTGTGGCAAAATGGCTTAAGGACAACAAAGTCAAGGAAAATAACCTCACACTCAAATAACCTCACACTCAACGTCAACAAAACTAAGGAGATGATTGTGGACTTCAGGAAACAGCAGAGGGAACACCCCCCTATCCACATCGATGGAACAGTAGTGGAGAGGGTAGCAAGTTTTAAGTTCCTCGGCATACACATCACAGACAAACTGAATTGGTCCACTCACACAGACAGCATCGTGAAGAAGGCGCAGCAGCGCCTCTTCAATCTCAGGAGGCTGAAGAAATTCGGCTTGTCACCAAAAGCACTCACAAACTTCTACAGATGCACAATCGAGAGCATCCTGGCGGGCTGTATCACCGCCTGGTACGGCAACTGCTCCGCCCTCAGCCGTAAGGCTCTCCAGAGGGTAGTGAGGTCTGCACAACGCATCACCGGGGGCAAACTACCTGCCCTCCAGGACACCTACACCACCCGATGTTACAGGAAGGCCATAAAGATCATCAAGGACATCAACAACCCGAGCCACTGCCTGTTCACCCCGCTATCATCCAGAAGGCGAGCTCAGTACAGGTGCATCAAAGCTGGGACCGAGAGACAGAAGCTGTTTTTCAGTCTCAAGGCCATCAGACTGTTAAACAGCCACCACTAACATTGAGTGGCTGCTGCCAACACACTGACACTGACTCAACTCCAGCCACTTTAATAATGGGAATTGACGGGAAATTATGTAAATATATCACTAGCCACTTTAAACAATGCTACCTTATATAATGTTACTTACCCTACATTATTCATCTCATATGCATATACTGTTCTCTATATCATCGACTGCATCCTTATGTAATACATGTATCACTAGCCACTTTAACTATGCCACTTTGTTTACAGACTCATCTCATATGTATATACTGTACTCGATACCATCTACTGTATCTTGCCTATGCTGCTCTGTACCATCACTCATTCATATATCCTTATGTACATATTCTTTATCCCCTTACACTGTGTATAAGACAGTAGTTTTGGAATTGTTAGGTAGATTACTTGTTGGTTATTACTGCATTGTCGGAACTAGAAGCACAAGCATTTCGCTACGCTCGCATTAACATCTGCTAACCATGTGTATGTGACAAATAAAATTTGATTTGAGGTATTGGAGTGGCCATCACAAAACCCTGACCTCAATTCTATAGAAAGTTTGTGGGCAGAACTGAAAAAGCGTGTGCGAGCAAGGAGGCCTACAAACCTGACTGTTACACCAGCTCTGTCAGGAGGAATGGGCCAAAATTCACCCACCTTACTGTGAGAAGCTTGTGGAAGGCTACCCTAAACATTTGACCGAAGTTAAACAATTTAAAGGCAATGCTACCAAATACTAATTGAGTGTATGTGAACTTCTGACCCACTGGGAATGTGATGAAAGAAATAAAAGCTGAAATGTCATTTTCTCTACCATTATTCTGACATTTCAAATTCTTAAAATAAAGTGGTGATCCTAACTGACCTAAGACAGATCATTTTTACTAGGATTAAATGTCAGGAATTGTGAAACTGGTGTGTGTGTGTGTGTATACATACACACACATATACATACATACATACATACATACACACACACACTGCTAAAAAAAATAAAGGGAACACTTAAACAACACAATGTAACTCCAAGTCAATCACACTTCTGTGAAATCAAACTGTCCACTTAGGAAGCAACACTGATTAACAATACATTTCACATGCTATTGTGCAAATGGAATAGACAACAGGTGGAAATTATAGGCAATTAGCAAGACACCCCCAATAAAGGAGTGGTTCTGCAGGTGGGGACCACAGACCACTTCTCAGTTACTATGCTTCCTGGCTGATGTTTTGGTCACTTTTGAATACTGGCGGGTGCTTTCACTCTAGTGGTACACACAAGTGGCTCAGTTAGTGCAGCTCATCCAGGATGGCACATCAATGCGAGCTGTGGCAAGGTTTGCTGTGTCTGTCAGCGTAGTGTACAGAGCATGGAGGCGCTACCAGGAGACAGGCCAGTACATCAGGAGACGTGGAGGAGGCTGTAGGAGGGCAACATCCCAGCAGCAGGACCGCTACCTCCGCCTTTGTGCAAGGAGGAGCAGGAGGAGCACTGCCAGAGCCCTGCAAAATGACCTCCAGCAGGCCACAAATGTGCATGTGTCTGCTCAAACGGTCAGAAACAGACTCCATGAGGGTGGTTACAGCCCAACACCGTGCAGGACGTTTGGCATTTGCCAGAGAACACCAAGGTTGGCAAATTCGCCACTGGCACCCTGTGCTCTTCACAGATGAAATCAGGTTCACACTGAGCACATGTGACAGACGTGACAGTCTGGAGACGCCGTGGAGAACGTTCTGCTGCCTGCAGCATCCTCCAGCCTGACGGTTTGGCGGTGGGTCAGTCATGGTGTGGGGTGGCATTTCTTTGGGGGGCGCAGAGCCCTCCATATGCTCGCCAGAGGTAGCCTGACTGCCATTAGGTACTGAGATGACATCCTCAGACCCCTTGTGAGACCATATGCTGGTGCGGTTGGCCCTGGGTTCCTCCTAATGCAAGACAATGCTAGACCTCATGTGGCTGGAGTGTGTCAGCAGTTCCTGCAAGAGGAAGGCATTGATGCTATGGACTGGCTCGCCCGTTCCCCAGAACTGAATCCAATTGAGCACATCTGGGACATCATGTCTCGCTCCATCCACTATCGCCATGTTGCACCACAGACTATCCAGGAGTTGGCGGATGCTTTAGTCCGGGTCTGGGAGGAGATCCCTCAGGAGACCATCCTCCACCTCATCAGGAGCATGCCCAGGTGTTGTAGGGAGGTCATACAGGCATGTGGAGGCCACACACACTACTGAGCCTCATTTGGACTTGTTTTAAGGACATTACATCAAAGTTGGATCAGCCTGTAGTGTGGTTTTCCACTTTCATTTTGAGTGTGACTCCAAATCAAGACCTCCATGGGTTGATAAATTTGATTTCCATTGATCATTTTGTTGTGATTTTGTTGTCAGCACATTCAACTATGTAAAGAATAAAGTATTTAATAAGAATATTTGATTCATTCAGATTCATTCAGATCTAGGATGTGTAAGCATATATATATATATATATCTACATTGGCTGGTTAGCTTAGCATCTGGGTCATTAGCCACCGCAGATCTCTTTGCTAGCTAACAGTAATGTTTACTTGTTGACACTTTTGCTACTTTCCAAGAGTAATATTAATGTAAACTGTTGTCCTCTTGTCAACAGAACTGGAACCCTACAAGTACGCCGGCTACCCCATGCTCATCAAGACCATCACCATGGAGACGGGTGATGAGCAGCTGTTCTCCAAGACATCCCCCCTGCTCCCGGCTGCAATCGAGCTGGCCTTCCACACGGTCAACTGCTCCGCCCTAAACGCTGAGGAACTACGCAGAGAAAGTGGCATCGAGGTAGAACTAACAACCCTACTGGCTATTCAGAGATCAGGATCATATTCATTAGGCACCAAACGGAAGCAAACAATAGTAAACGGACTGAAACCGGAAGGGATCTACTTAGAGTTGTCTAATAAGAAATGGTTATTTTAGTTTTTTAATTGAAAAATGTTTTGCTTCGTTTTGGAACTGATGAATACGACTCAGATACTATTGTTGCAACAATATTCACCTTTTCCTGATTGACATTCCTACATTCATACTTTCAATGTTTATAACATGATCTAAAAAAAGTATTTCTCCCCCCCCCCCTTTTCCGCCAGATTCTGTTGGACGCGCTGTCCCGGTGTGTCGCTGTTTTAACCGCTTCCAGCAAGTCTGATGACATGGCTGTTCAAGTAAGATCACCAGATCCACAGTGCAGAGCCGTGGTCACTTACGATTCCCCCACCAGGGACCGGTGTTCAATCCTAGTGCCTACCCTGTCTGAATAGTGTCAAATCGCCTTAATGATTGTGCATGTCGTGTATTCAAATATATATTTTAAGAATACAGCACATCCACAAACATCTGTCAGATTATTAGCACTGTATTCTGAGCCGTACATGTCTGGCTGGAAATGAGTGGTACAGTTCAGTGTTGAAAGGGGTTGTGTTGCCTGTGCCTAGGTGTGCGGCCAGGTGTGTAAGTGCTACAGTGTCGCGGCTCAGTTTGAGGAGTGCCGGGAAAAGATCATCGAGCTCCCCAACATCATCAGGGACCTCTGTCACGTGCTCTACTATGGGAAGGTGAGATCTCTACTTAATCATACAACAACAGCCTTGTATCTCTGGCTTTGTATACACCCTGATACCACTGTATCATCCAATGCAGAAAGGACGCACATTTATACTTAAAAAAAAAAAAAAAGTTTTTTATTGACCGCGTACCTTCAATTGAAAGCAATCTTCTCTTGTACACTCTCAGGGTCTCCCGCGGACAGCGGCGCTGGCCGTGCAGTGCGTCAGCTCCTTCGCCGTGGATTACTTCCTGCAGACGCACCTGTACCACGCCGGCGTGCTCTGGCACCTCCTGGTGCACCTGTTCAACTACGACTACACGCTGGAGGAGAGCGGCGTGGCCACCAGCCAGGACACCAACCAGCAGGAGGTGGCCAACAGCCTGGCCAAGCTTAGCCTAGTGGCCCTTAGCCGTCTGGGGGGCTACGCCCCACCCACCGGAGAGGGAGGTGTAGTGGAGACTAACGGGGTGGAGGGGCAACCCCCGGAGAACCCGACCATTCGTAAGAGCCTGGCAGCCATGCTCACACCCTATATTTCGAGGAGGTTAGGGTCGGCGGTACCGGCTGAGGTTAGTGATTATGGGAAAGTGTAAAAGGTAGATATGCAGATTAGACACATTAACACACTCATAGACCCACTAGTTTAAAACACTCTTGACGATATTACTCTGCTATGCCACTCTTCACCCACATTCACTCATGCTTCTGTTTCCATGTCTACCAGGTGTTGAAGCTGCTGAACAGTAACTCTGAGAACCCCTACCTTATCTGGAACAACGGGACCCGGGCCGAGCTGCTGGAGTTCCTGGAAGCCCAGCAGGAAGCCAACATCAGGAGGGTGAGCAGACGAGAGCACATGAACTGGCTCTATCATATGTTTCAGCATGGATGTCTGTTGTCGCTGGTCATTAGGCACCGTACAAAACAAAATGGACTGTGTATTATTAGGCATCCTGTGTTAGTATAGTCATGTGTGTCTCTCTCTCTCTGTCCTAGGGGGAGAACGATAAGAGCTTTGGCTCAGAGTTTGTGTTCAGCGACCACGGTAAAGAGCTGATCGTGGGTGAGATCTTTGTCAGGGTCTACAATGAGCAGCCTACCTATCCTCTGGAGGTGAGCTCCGACACTCGGCGTAGCGTTTGACCTTGCATCATACTCCTCCATGTTACTGTCAACCACTCTTCAAGAAAATCTATACTAACAACATTGTAGCCATTGTCATGTCATAGTCCTGTCATTAAGTAGCACTGAGTCACGGTAAATCCATTTGCTTCACGCAGCTCACAGTAATATCTGAAAACCTGCAGGTAATTATGTGGTAATACCTAGGTATTTAGCTACAATAATATCATTAAATAGAACGCTAGTAATTTGATGTATTTCTAGGCTATATCCATCCATAGTATTAGTTCGTAACGCCAGATAAAAGGTGTTATAAGCTTTTATTATAAGCCTATAACCATGTCTCCATGGTCCAGTACCCCAAGGCGTTTGCAGCCAGCCTGCTGGACTACGTGGGCTCCCAGGCCCAGTACCTCACCACCCTGCTGGCCATGTCCCAGAGCAACAAGGTGGAGTCCCAGCAGCACGCCGAGAGGCTCCGCTGGGCCGAGATGGCCCTGGAGGCCCTCCGCAACGTCATCAAGAACAACCCAGGTACACAGCAACCTACTTCTGTGATATCTACAGTCACTCTTACTACTACTGCAGTCAAAACTGCTACTACCACTTCTTCCACTACCAGGAAATGGACTTTGTGTGATTGCCGAAGCAAGCAGACGCATTTAGCTTTAGGAGCGTTAAGAAATGCCCCTCCTACTTTTGTTTTGTACCGTCTCCGTTGCCTTTTCTCCTCAGCTGAACAAACTGAAAGAGTGCTCATTGGTCTTTTACGGTCTGCTGACTTGGCTCTTTGTGACCCCCAGGTTCGGAGACTGAGTGCATCGGCCATTTCAAGCTGCTGTTCTCCTTGTTACGGGTTCACGGGGCTGGGAAGGTACAGCAGCTAGCTCTGGAGGTAAAACACAACTAGAATATTTATTTTATTTCATTATTGACAGAATTTGTTATAGAACACTTGTGTGATATCTTTTTTTTTAAATCAACCAATCAATCAGCCCACATGCATGCACTGTATATTTAAATCCGCGACCTGAGACCTGTTTTTGTGTCCTCCATAAGGTTGTGAACACGGTCACCTCCAACCAGGACTGTGTGGCTAACATCGCTGAGTCCCTGGTGCTGTCCAACCTACTGGTGCTACTGCACTCTCTGCCCTCCAGTAAGACCACTGAACACCTACTGCATCTACTAGTCTGTTCTACTAGCTATATACACTTTATTCAGAAACCCCCTGTCTGATTTTCTGCATCCCTTTCAGGCCGGCAGCTTGTACTGGAAACTTTATACGCCTTGACCTCCAACACCAAGATAGTCAAAGAAGCTATGACTAAGGGTCGGTATTATACCAAATTGTTGTTTGTTCTTGAATATACAGTATTATATTCTGTTGTGTATATGGGCTTATGTCAATGTCTGTTGCCATGGGTAACCTTCCCACTTACTCTCCCTCTCTCCCCTCTCTCCTCCAGGTGCGTTGATCTACCTGCTGGACCTCTTCTGTAACTCCACCCACCCCCAGGTGCGCTCCCAGACGGCCGAGCTCTTCTCCAAAATGACCTCTGACAAGCTGGTGGGGCCCAAGGTGAGGCAGTATCTCTGTGTGGAGGATCATAGGGAGAGACCTTAACACTCTGTAGAGACTACTTTAATACTGTGCCCCAAATGGCACCTTATTCCCAATTTAGGGAATAGGGAAAAGTAGTGCACTAAATAGGAACGAGGGTGCCATTTTGGAAGTTTTTCTCCCTCACTCATTCTCTGTCCCACCTCTTCTGTCCTTCTCTCTCTCTACCTCATCCCTCCCTCTCAGGTGCGGCTGACTCTGATGCGTTTCCTGCCGGGTGTGTTCATGGACGCCATGCGGGACAACGCGGAGGCGGCAGTGCACATCTTCGAGGGGACGCACGAGAACCCCGAGCTCATCTGGAACGACGGCTCCCGGGAGACTGTCTCCACCACCGTCCGTGAGATGATGCTCGAGTACGCAACCACTTTTTTTTCACACTCTGTCACTCACCCACCCACCCCTGTGGCTTTGTGGTCGTTAGGCCCCAAATTGTTAAACTGTCCGTGGCCTTGTAAAGTGTTGACATAATGACAGCACAACAGTTAGCTGTGAAATGATGAAATACACCATTTATATGCTATATATTTGATTTGTGTCTTTTGTACGAAATATTCCTCCCGTGTCCTCTGCAGGCACTTCAAACAGCAAAAGGATAATCCTGATGTCAACTGGAGAGTAAGTGTATCCACATTCAATCTAATGCTGTTCTGTATGTTGTGGATTTCATTGTAGGCCGACAGTGAACGGGGATGAATGCTGAAGCAACAAAATAATCACATGGGACGCCCATTGTACTAATGTTTATGATATACGGCGTGTTAATGGTATGCTGTTGACTGTATGCGCAGCTGCCAGAGGAGTTCACGGTGGCGTATGGGGCGGGGCAGGGTGAGCTGGCGGTGGGCGGAGTCTTCCTGCGTATCTTCATCGCTCAGCCAGGCTGGGTGCTGCGCAAACCCAGGGAGTTCCTTGTGTCCCTCCTGGAGACCCTTACTGAGCTGTACGAGAAAAACAACCCCAATGTGAGTACACTCACGTGTTCATCTCCTTGCGCCTGTGAGTTTATCTCACTGAGTGAATTAAAGCACATTTCGTACACACACAAACACTTCCTGTAACTGAGCAGAAAAAATTGTCATCTCATAGAATACCCTGTATTTCCATTTTGGTTTGATTTAACCTTTCGCTGCACGTTTCCAACAGGGTGAGGCCCTGGAGACGGTTACCACGGCAGCAGTGTGTTTGTTCAGCACACAGACCCAGCTGTGTGACCAGGTCCCTCCCCTGGGCCACCTGCCTCGCATCCTGTCTGCACTGACCCACAAGAACAACGCCGTGCCCAAGAGCTCCATCCGCCTCATCCACGTGCTGTCGGACAATGAGGTGCGTTCACAGTCTAGGGCTACAACAAACCTAAATTCATGATATATAATGGGCAAGATAAACGGACTACTATAAGGTAGTTTAGCAAGCTGTAATTGGCGAATGTACTGATGTAGTGGTATAACTACAACCAAGCCAACTTAAACTACATACTGAGTCTACAATAGTCCTGTTTGAATGTAAGGAGGTCAACGATCTTCCCAGGAACACTAAATCTGTGTTATATTTATTTCTGTCTCACGTGGAAATATATTCAAGTCTAATGCCATGTTTCTGTATGTGTGGTGTGTGTGTGCAGCAATGTGTGCGCTCCATGGCCTCTCTGGAGACCATCGGTCCTCTGATGAGCGGGATGAAGATGAGGGCAGACATGGCAGGACTGGCCTGCGAGGCGCTCAACCGCATGTTCCAGAGAGAGCAGACTGACCTGGTGGCTCAGGTACCTCGTCTCTATTATGGCTACATATCAAATGGCACCCGATTCCCTGTGTAGTGCATTACTTTTCACCAGGGCCCATAGTAGTGCGTTATAGGGAATAGAGCCATTTGGGATGCATCCCATCGCTCTGATATAAAGTTTATTTTTCTCACATCCTTTTCTTACTGTTAATTCTTTTATCAAAAGACATGGTGTTCTGTCCTTTTCATACGTGTTGTTATTCCATGTCATTTTAGTGTTTTAATGTGTTTTGTACGTGCACACACAGGCCCTACGAGTGGATTTGGTGCCGTACCTTCTGCGGCTACTGGAAGGGATCGGGCTGGAGACCTTAGACAACCCCTCGGCCACCAAGGCTCAGATCGTCAAGGCTCTCAAGTCCATGACACGCAGTCTGCAGTATGGCGAACAGGTGAGGCACCCCTGGCTATATGTCAAATCAACATATCGTCCAACATGTCAACAGGGCTCCAGATGATTATTTTTCCCTGGTGACAATGGTGCCACTACCTTTTACAGTTGGTGGCACCAGCCCATGATTTGGTCGCAACCTATTTATTTTTATTTTTTTGCAGCATCACGCAATAGAAAAATGATGTAACCATCTTATCAAGTCATTCACCATGCTATACAAAGAGGTGTAATAGATTACTGAGACGGTATTCATCTTTAGGATGTTCATGCAGGGAATGCATGATTTAAATATATTTTGTTGTGCAACCCAATCCAGGGATTGTCATGAATTTTGGGTTGGCACTTAGGCTATTGTATTTAATTGTTAAAATAGGGCTCCAGAATTGTCAGAATTATGTTTTGTTCAATAGAGATGAATTTGACTACGTCTTTGTGCACAAAATATCACAGGCACATTTATTTGGCGCGGAGTCACCACCTGAGCAAGTGGAAACTCAAAACACGTGAGCTAGGTCACTAACTGGAAACGTAATACCCGCTGCTGGTAGCCATGTATTAATCTAACAGTAAATACAGTGTCCTGGGGGAAATACCGTGCAGTTGTAGCCTAGGTTACTACCCAATGACGCTTACATTCGCAATGGCTCGTTCATCACAGCGGCAGGCCCCAGCGAACCAGAGACACGGGAGATACTTTTATCACAGGAATCTTGAGGGTAATGCACATAGTTTTTAAACAAGTCACGGTTTTAGTAGTGTGAAGACGAAAAAAATAGGACGTTTTGGAGTGAGGGGAGCATGTAGAATGTGCAGCTCGCATCGATGCGACCAATTAAAAAAAAAAATGCGATTAAATTGTTGCAATCTGAAGCCCTGTATTAACAACCTGCAGTCTACTGAGACAGAGCACAGCTGTTTGATGTATTTTAGCTTGTAGTTGAAATGTATATGTTGTGTGTGAGATGAATTGTGTACAGTGTTTGTATACATCAGTACTGTGTCTAAGAGACTTTTCTCCGTAGGACATTCAAGTTGATCTTATCCTATCCACTGTGGTATTGTACACGTGTCAGTCTGAGTGGTACTGTGTTGCAGGTGAATGAAATCTTGGCTCGGTCCACTGTGTGGAGTGCCTTCAAAGACCAGAAACATGACCTATTCATCTCCGAGTCCCAGACCGCAGGGTACCTCACAGGTAGGAATGGATTCTGCACACATTATGTTATGCGCTACAAAGATGGTAAGTTTAGAGGGGGCATTCTACGGGCTCAATCTGAATCCTTCGTTCTTCTATGCTTCCCTTGGGGCATTTTGTGGGCACTGCGTCTTCACTTTGTGCTTAGTACCCTCCCTCCTTTTCCTCTCTTCCTCCTTTCCTTCCCTTTCTCCTCTTCCTCCACATTTCCTTCTTCAGGTGTTTCCACTCCCTCTCTCATGGCGGCCAGCAGCCCCCTGCGGAGTGGGCTGTAGTTTCCTGTGCAGGTCCCTCCCAGCGCGCCTCCTCTCTCTTTGCTCTGACGCAGGTAGACTTTATCCTTGCTCCCATGCCACTCTCCATCTCCACTCTTTGACATGGCACCCTCCATCTTTTTATTATTTATATATTTTTTACCCCCTTTTTCTTCCCAATTTCGTGGTATCCAATTGGTAGTTAGTCCCATCGCTGCAACTCCCGTACGGACTCGGGAGAGGTGAAGGTCGAGAGCCGTGCGTCCTGCGAAACACAACCCAACCAAGCCGCACTGCTTCTTGACACAATGCCCACTTAACCTGGAAGCCAGCCTCACCAATGTCACCGTACACCTGCCGACCGTGTCAGCGTATACTGCGCCTGGCCCGCCACAGGAGTCGCTAGTGCGCGATGGGACAAGGACATCCCTGCCGGCCAAATCCTCCCCTAACCCGGACGATGCTGGGCCAATTGGTTGCCGCCCCATGGGTCTCCCGGCTGCGACAGAGCATGGACTCAAACCTAGAATCTCTAGTGGCACAGCTATCACTGCAATGCAGTACCTTAGACCACTGCGCCACTCGGGAGGCTCCATCACACTCCATCTTGTACCGTTTTTCAATTTCCACTTTTCCCCATCTCCAGACATGGATTGGAAGAACACTATACGGATGAAGTCCCTGTAGCACATATCAATGGGTGAATCCTCTGAACTACTAATGGGCCAGCCCTGCCCTTGAGAAACCAACAGTGTCCCTAACAAAGTAAAGTGGCAATATGCTCGTGGAGGCTCTGTAGCAATAGTTCATATACTCGTTCATATACCTCCATGCCATCTCTAGCACCACCTCCCCATACAACCAACCCTGTAGCATAATCACACGATGTTGTACTTGCATCAGTTGTGACTTTCACTTGCATCACATCATGCCTCCTCAGTCACCCAGTTTGAACATTCGCAGTGGCCTTTAGTATGTCTTGCGTGGTGAAATTCTGGCAACTTTCCAAAAAATTATGCGGTTCAGGTTTTAGGATTGCAGATTTCCTGTTTATTCCCTCCTGATTCTAGGAGTCTTCCAACCTGGATTTCTGAAACAATTGGGAATTTTTGGAGAGTTACTGGAATTTTGCCACCCTAAGTATGTCTCTCTCTTAACTCATCTGCTCTCTCTCGCTGTCTTTCTGCCTCTGTGGTTCCTGCAGGTCCAGGTGTAGCAGGCTACCTTACAGCAGGGACCGGCTCCACAGTGCTGCCCAGCGTTCCGCCTCCTGTGGACAATGACATTGGAGACTCAGGCTGATTTGACTGACTGACAGACAGAGGGAGAGAAGTGCTCAGGCATCCAGACTACCCTGTGGCTCACAGGCTGCAGCTCAGAGAGACTGCTCAGCTCTCTGGAGGGAGAAAGAGAGGGAGGGAGGAAAGGGGACATCACAGACTGTCTCCAAAATGTCTGCCCTCAAACCCTTAAAATGTCGCTCTCCTTCCCCGCCTCCAAACAGCACTCGTTGTAAACCTTTGTTTGATTGTTTTAAAGCAAATGATAACACTTGTCATCGAGTCAACCTTTTTTTCTTCCTGTTTTTCCGCTTCTTTGTTTTTTCCAATGACACAAATAGTTTACTTTTGTATGAATATATTTTTTAATCTCAACATGTTTTTGTGGTGGGGATAGACGAACAGAAGAAAATTTGGACCTACCTCCCTCCATTCTCTTCTCCTTCCTCTCTCCATCATGCCCGGTCTCACTGCTCTGCCTGGCAGCACATACCCTCACAGATCACAGCCACGAGTCCTGAAGGAGGGGTACCTTATGTGTATCCGGCCTAAACATGTGATCACTGGACAAAGATGAACTTAATCTCCTCCGCTCACCTGTTTACAGGACCAGTCAAACCTTTCCTAATTTTATAATGTATGTTTTAGTGTGGTATGGTTGAAAGATGTTGAAAAATGTTGTAAGGAGGAACTCACAGAACTGTGGTGTATTAGTGCTCTGGACCCCCCCCCCCCCCTTATAGGGAACAGTGCTTTGAGACAGGGCAAGACTAGACGTCAGCATCCGTCTGCCCCTTTTTGAAGTGGTCACAGGTGCGTTCGTTGTCTCCTTTCTGTATTACCCCAATCACGATGATCCTGCGCCATACTTTGCTCTGCTCACTCTTTGACGTTTGACCTTTCTTCCACCACCACAAATCTTTTTGTTCTTTTCCTTCCCCAGAATGCGAAAAGCACTCTAATATTTATAGGTAAATAACGGTCTTTACCAATTCAAATGAGCTTCTGCTAAGACATGAGGAATGATACTGACTCTGATTATAAATATATGTGAAAGACTAGTGCAATTGTGAAATGTTCAATGTAATATGACAAACTTTCTATATTGAATGTACATTTTAAAAGAATCAGTCGCACTTGTAAATACAATTTTAGGAAATAAAAAGGGAATCCAGTGTTCTTCATAATGTGTGTTTCTATTGTCAGTACTAATGAGAAGAATGGATGACTATATAAAGTATAGTCAGATAAGAGAAATGTTTAACTTTATGCCAAAATGGGGCATATAGCAACACTACATACAATGACAGAACAAGCACACTCTTGTGCCATAATGGTACAGAATCTTGAGCTGCAGTACACACACTAACAATACAATACATCTAATCACAATTTACAACTCATACATATTTTAAGTAGACTGGGCTTCAGATTTGACATTTTATGCAATCTTAATGGTGTGCCATTGGTGGCATGCTGAATCAGTTACACAGCTGGCAGCAGCAAGGGTAAGTGGAAATCGTGTTGAATTCGTTTATTTATACGCCTGCCAGCAGAGGGCGCACGTTCAAGTTCACCTCATTTTCTTAGGAGCCCCACAACCTCACTTCCGTCTGCATCTGATTACGATTTCCGCGCGCGAATAGCAACGCCTACAAGATGTTTGAACGATTTTTTGTATTTGTTGTACACAAGTGATCGAGACATTTGACGATGGCGATAGTTCAGATTTAAATATTTTATTTTGATGGTCTTCAAGCTCTGTGAATGACGTTCCAATTCGAGCAGGCATCCAGTCGTCTTCATTTGGGGCTCGTGCACCAGTGATTTTGGCCCCTTGCGAGCTCGACTTTTAAACCTGTTAATGTTGCTTGCTACTTCTAGATAATTTAACAAACCTAGTTATTTCCTAAAGTAAAAAATATTATATTGGCGGTCCAATAAGGTAAGAACATTGGTGAACCAGGGCCCGGTTTCCCAAAAACAGCTTAAGGCATAAGTTCATTGTTTGAACCATAGGATCCTAGCTATGGTTCTTGAAGGTATTTGCCTTTTTAAACCGGGTCCTGAACTCATCCCACGTCCCAGACGTTGAGGACACACACTCCGCACAGAAAGTGACTGCCTTGCAATAATTATTTGTCAGCTAATGTTAGCTAGCTAACGTTTAAATATGTAGATGACGCTATAGTCATTACTGACACTGGCAGTAAAATAAGCTAACGTTAGCTGGTTAATAATGTCACCACTCATGTCATCGAGCAACTAGCTAGCTATGTTCCCTGTAGTTAGCTAACGTATGTCATAAATTAAAGAGCCGGTGTTAGCCATATGACGGGTTAATGCACTTCTGTCACATGGCAGGTTGACCATGTCGAAAGGAGAGCGAGATGGCTTCGTTGTGAAGTTTGTAGAAGTCAATGGACGAAAGACAGACCTTGCTGTCAAGGCCTATGAGGTGAGTACAACTTTGATTACGATACCAGTGCCACTACTGTAGTGTCCATGAACAGCCACTAACATTTGATATTAAAATAGTAATACTTTTGGTTTCTGTTATTGAAGTGTTGGTTATTGAAATTACTCATCTTTCTATTCCTTCTGAAACAGGCCATAATGGCGCTCCAGTCAGAGAGTTATTTGAAGAACATTGATGAGGAGACTGCATTACAGATGGAACGTAATGACAAGTCTCTCTTTGTCTTCAGTACCTTTTCCACTCCAGCCTTCCACCACTGCACAAAGGTCTGTCTCAAGACGCACACATTCCCAAACCTGGCTTCTACCTACTTATCCTCACAAGTCACAACATGTTAAGAACACTGTCAGCATTCAGCAATGTAGTGTACTGAAAAATTGTCAGTAGTGTAAAACTTTGTGACCCTCCCTTTGTCTCTGTGAAAGCTGGGCTGTCGAGTGGTGAGTCCACTAGTGGTGCTCTTCTGCCTCCAGCAGCAGCGCTGTGTTCCCAAAGCAGAGCAGCCTGTCTACAACATGGCCATGGCTGATGTTACCATCTCCTGCACCAGTCTGGACAAGGAGGCTAGGGTAAATCCATTGCTTTCCACTCTACTCTACTCTGCTTGACTTGTCAACAATGATGACAAGTGTTTTTCATGCCAATTATGTAATACATCCACATAAACATTCTTACAGGGGAGCTCTCGAAAATAGAACCGCCTCCCGAGTGGTGCAAGGTACTGCAGTGCTGGCTGTGCCACTAGAGAGTCAGGGCTCGAGTCCAGGCTCTGTCACAGACAGCCGCTACTGGGAGACCCATGGGGCGGCGCACAATTGGCCCAGCATCGTCCGGGTTTGGCAGGGCGCAGTATACGCTGACACGGTCGGCAGGTGTTTCCTCCGACACATTGGTGCGGCTGCCTTCTGGGTTAAGTGGGCATTGTGTCAAACAGTGCGGCTTGGTTGGGTTGTGTTTCGGAGGACGCACGGCTCTCGACCTTCGCCTCTCCCGAGTCCGTACGGGTGTTGCAGCGATGAGACAAGACTGGAACTACCAATTAGATACCCCTAAATTGGGGGAAAAAATGGGGTGAAAATAGAAACAAAGTGTAATTTTACCCTGAGCAGTGCGTGCCTCTTGCGGAGCTGTGCTGCTTAGGTCCAGGTTACATTGAAATGAATGGGAGCATCTCATGCCCGGAAATGTTTTGCATCCAATGTATTAGGTCTGTTAGTGACTGTCTGTCTCTGTACCTCCAGGCTGACGTGATGGATCTGGTACAGCTGATGGGAGGGCGGGTCTATCGGGACCTTAACGTGTCTGTCACTCACCTAGTTGCCGGGGAGGTGGGGAGCAAGAAGTACCTGGTGGCCGCCAGCATGGGGAAGCCCATCTTGCTGCCCGCCTGGGTCAAAACCTGCTGGGAGAAATCACAGGACAGGTAATATGGATTTTTATGCCTTTCTCATTTTGCCAGAGACATTAATGAAAGCTATGTCTAATCAACCAACGGTGTAGCAAGTATGTTAAAAGTGTACACCTAGTTTCAAATTGTATTAGTCATATGTACGGGACACACATGCTATACACGTCCAACAAAATGCTTACCTGCAGGTTCCTTCTCGATAATGCAACAACGATAAGAAACAATAAAATATAAGAATACTAACAAGTAAATGGCTCAGTAAAATACAATGAACAAACATATAAACTCAACATGTAAACTGTTGGTCCCATGTTTCATGGGCTGAAATAAAAGATCTCAGAAATTTTCCATACAGACAAAAAGCTTATTTTTTTGGTACATTTTGTGCACAAATTAGTTTACATCCCTGTTAGTGACCATTTCTCGTTTGCCAAGATAATCCATCCACCTGACAAGCAAGAAGCTGATTAAACAGCATGATCATTGTGCTGGGGACAATAAAAGGCCACTCTAAAATGTGCCATTTTGTCACACAGCACCATGCCACAGATGTCTCAAGTAGAGGTTGACAGATTATGATTTTTCAACGCCGATACCGATTATTGGAGGACCAAAAAAAGCCAATACCGATTAATCGGCCGATTTATTTATTATTTGTAATAATGACAATTACAACAATACTGAATAAACACTTAACTTAATATAATACATTAGTAAAAATTGATTTAGCCTCAAATAAATGAAACATTCAATTTGGTTTAAATAATGCAAAAACAAAGTGTTGGAGTAAGTGAAAGTAAAAGTGCAATATGTGCCATGTAAAAAAGCTAACGTTTGAGTTCCTTGCTCAGAACATATGAAAGTTGGTGGTTCCTTTTAACATGAGACTTCAATATTCCAAGGTAAGAGGTTTTTAGGTTGGAGTTAATATAGTATTTATAGGACTATTTCTCTCTATACCATTTGTATTTCATATACCTTTGACTATTGGATGTTCTTATAGGCACTATAGTATTGCCAGTATATCTTCCATCCCTCTCCTCGAACCAGGAACACATCGACAACAGCCACACTCGAAGCAGCGTTACCCATAGCTCCACAAAAGCTACGGCCCTTGCAGAGCAAGGAGAATAACTACTCTAAGTCTCAGCGAGTGATGTTTGAAACGCTATTAGCGCACACCCAACTAACTAGTTAGCCATTTCACATCGGTTACACCAGCCATTAGGCTGATAGGCTTGAAGTCATAAACAGAGCTGTGCTTGCAAAGAGCTACTGGCAAAGCGCACGAAAGTGCTGTTTGAATGAATGCTTACGAGCCTGCTGCTGCCTACCATCGCTCAGTCAGATTGCTCTATCAAATCAGACTTAATTATAACATAACACACAGAAATACTAGCCTTTGGTCATTAATATGATCGAATCCGGTAACTATCATTTTGAAAACAAAACGTTTATTATTTCAGTGAAATAAGAAACCGTTCGGTATTTTATGTAAGTCTAAATATTCTTGTTACATTGCACAACCTTCAATGTTATGTCATAATTATGTAGAATTCTGGCAAATTAGTTCGCAATGAGCCAGGCTGCCCAAACTGTTGCATATACCCACACTCTGCGTGCAATGAACGCAAGAGAAATTACACAATTTCACCTGGTTAATATTGTCTGCTAACCTGGATTTATTTTTGGCTAAATATGCAGGTTTAAAAATATATACATCTGTGTATTGATTTTAAGAAAGGCATTGGTGTTTATGGTTAGGTACAGTCGTCCAACGATTGTGCTTTTTTCGCAAATGCACTTTTGTTAAATCACGCTAGATAAACATGTAATATCATCAGCCATGTGTAGTTAAAACTAATGATTATAACTTCCTGCATATAATACAGGAAGGTGCCATATTTATGTGTTTTGGGGGATTGGGTTGTAAGCTCTAAATTGTGCAGTATTTAGCAATCATAATAAGAATCCGGTAGAAGCAGTTCCGTGTGTGTGCGCGTGTGCTAAGGTGCAGAGAATCAGAGCAGGTGGCCAGTTCAAGTGTTCAGCAGTCTGATGGCTTGTAGATACGAACAGGCTCAGAGACCGTTTCTATCAGACGTCATGCTCCGATACCGTCTGCCAACCCGAAGGGAGTGAACAGCTTGTGGTGGGATCCGTTATTATGCTGCAGGCCTTCCTCAGGCACTGTGGTGTCGTCAGCAAACTTGATGATGGAGTTGGTGTCGTGCAAAGCCAGCCAGTCGTGGGTGAACAGGAAGTTCAGCTGAGGACACAACACAGGGGGCAACTGTGTTGAGTCAGTTTGGAGGAGGTGTTGTTGCCAGTCCTCACAGCCTGTGGTCTGCCTGTCAGGAAGTCCAGGATCCAGTTGCAGAGGGTGGTGTCCAGACCCAGGGCTCTGAGCTTGGTGTCGAGCTTCAGGGGAACAATATCATTGAATGCTGAACTGTAGGTATTCCTCTTGTCCAGATGTGTTACGGCTGTGTGAATAGCTATGAAAATGGCATCTTCCGTGGAGCGGAATGCAAAATTGAAGTGGGTCCTGTGTTCCTGGCCTTAATGTGAGCCATTACCAACCTCCTCAAAGCACTTCATCATGACTGGTGTGAGTCAGGGCGATTAGTCATTTGGGCATGTCACATTGTTTTTCATGGACTCTGGGACAATGATGGTCTCCTTGAAGCAGGTGGGAACAACAGCCTGGCATAGTGCCAGGTTGAAAATGTCAGAGAAGACACCCGCCAACTAGTCAGCACACACTCTGAAGACGCGCTCAGGGATGCCATCTCGGCCACCGACTTTGAGTATTCACTCTTTTGAGAGTTTTCCTCATCAGCCTCAAGGAGAGAAAGCACTTGGTAGTCCGGAACAGCAAGAGCCTTCTTGGATGGCTCGGTATTGTCTGCCTTGACGCAGCAATAGAATGTGTTAAGCTCACCTGGGTCGGAAGATTCGGCACCACATGCACCTGGATTTGCCTTTGTAGTCTGTGATATTCTGTAGTCCTTTCCACATGCGTCGCGAGTCTGAGTTGTCGAACATCAATTCAAGTTTGAGTCTCTCTCGTATTTTTTCGTCCATAATGGATTTTCGGAGCTCTTGCCTTATAGGCGTCACCGGGTTTCGTTCTGCTGACATTGAATGCTGCAGTACGGGCTCTCAGCATGGTACAGATATCTCAGTTCATCCAGGATTTTTGATTGGGGTGTCCAGATTGTTATTGTGGGTACATCATCATCAACACATTTCCCAATGAAGCCTGTGACCTGACGATTTATATTCCTCAATGTTGATGGATGAGTCCTGAGTGGATGAATCTTTTAACTTATTTCAATCAGTTCTCAAAACAGTCCTGCAGCATTCAGTCTGCCTCCTCTATTCAGCACCTTACGATTCTCTGCACAGCCCTCAGCACTTCCATCTCATCGTATTTCCTAGATGCTCCATGTAGCTGCTGTTGTATTTTACTTGCATAAATTTAAGGTGCAATATTCAGAAATCACTGCCATTTCCTGGTTGCTAAAATTCTAATAGTTTGCCAAATTTCAGTTTGTGACAAAACAAGCAATATGTAGTGTAGAACAAGCAATGCATTACCATCTAAACCGCTGTGAAATATATTTTCGGTAACCAAAGATATTGTATTTTCAGATTGAAGGTTGTGTACAAAACTGAAAGTAAAAGATGCAAAAAATAAACTTAAGAATAGGAAGCATAGAAATGGCACACAAAAACAGACCTACCGCTTCTTAGACTTGCTTTCACTGAAAATGACAGCTCTATAATTCGCGTTTCCATGTGAATTTGGTGGGGTCACTCAAAAAGTTACATATTGCAGCTTTAAACCAATCTATTCATCTCCCTGTCTCTCTCTTCCCCTCAGCCTGTTCAGATACACTGACCTGCCCATAGAGGGCTACTTGTGCCCTGTGCTCTGTGGCTGCACCGTCTGTGTCACAGGCCTCTCCACGGTGGAGCGTAAGAAGGTGCAGAGGCTCTGCCAGCTGCACGGGGCCAGCTACACCGGACAGCTCAAGATGAACGAGTGCACCCACCTCATCGTCAGCGAGCCCTCAGGTAGGTCGAACTTACCTTTTTATTGTCCAAATTAGTTAGGTTCAGAATCAGTTCCACACACATCACAAAGAAATTAAGCAGGGATAAATCCTGCTTCAGCCACACAGATCTTTTCCTTCATAATCACAAGGACAGACATGCTTCATGTCCTTTTATATAATAACAGCTTTAGGTCGTAGAGTTCCTGAGTCTCTCCTACTGCCACCCAGTTTCCATCACTTTCACTGATCCCTCCCTTTGTCTGTGCCTACAGGTCAGAAGTATGAGTGTGCGCAGAAGTGGAATGTCTTCTGTGTGTCTCTGCACTGGCTGTTTGACAGCATCGAGAAGGGCTTCTGCCAGGACGAGAGTCGCTACACGGTGGAGCGAGGGGATCAGAAAGACGGCAAACCCCACACCTCCACCCCGACCGGGACCAGCAAGAAGAAAGAGGGTGAGGCACCAAGCTTGACCTTTATTTTTACATTTTTTTTTATTTCTGAATTGTATGACTGATTAATCAATAGTAGGGATGTGTGCAGTTATTTGAATATCTAAATGGATGTTGGTATTCGATTACTTGAGTACATTTTTGCTAAAATAAATCAATATAAACCTATTTTAACAATGAAAAGGCTTTTTCTAAATTACATTTAAAATATCAGTGTGGCATTCTACATCCAAGGATATACCATGACATTTCAAATGATTGTTTTATAAAAATCAATGTTGTTTTTATGACGTGCACGGTGCGCCCCATGAGAAGGCCAGTAGCCGAACAGTTTTGAGTTTTATTTTTACAGGGACAGTACACATTAATCAACGTTGCAGTAAAAGTTCCGGTTTTATTTAAATCAATAATACACACAAACAATGAGCAGTGAGCACATGCAGAGCAACATAGGACAAGCAACACACAGCACGCAGACCGAGCAATAGCACAAAAAGCAACACAACACATAAAAGCAACACTTTTTCAACACCTCACAAGCTACAGACATGGAAAGTGGTGTGTAGCATGTTTGGCCAATCAAAGCGGCAAAGAAGCTCATTGTGTAGCAAGTGGAGTGAACTCACTAATGCAATGCAACGTGGAATGTAATGACGTATTTAAAAGTTAGTGAAATGAGAAGGAGCTGGATACAACGAGCAACCAACAGGTGGGCTGTTTTATCTGAATGGGGTTGGGGGGGGAAAGCGCAGCATGTGTCTTCAATTAGCATAGCTTGCTATAGCTGTCTAGCTTCTCTGGGCTACTCCCGAGGGGCTCAGCGGCGCAGTGCTAGATGCGTCACTACAGACGCGGGTTCGATCCCGGGCTGTATCACAACCGGCCGTGATCGGGAGTCCCATAGTGCAGCGCACAATTGGCCCAGTGTCGTCCGGGTTAAGGGAGGGTTTGGCCCGGGGGGGCTTTACAAGTAGGCCGTCATTGTAAATAATTTATTAACTGACTTGCCTAGTTAAATAAAAATAGTCCAGTCAAGACGGACACTGTTAAATGGGATGATGAATAAGTTAGCTGTTCTTGGCTGTTGCCGAGTTGCCTTTGCGTCTCTCTCGCCCTCTGTCTGCGCGCTACACACACACTTCCCTCCTCAGCTGCAGCAATAGAGAACGGTCTGAATATGGCAAGTGTTCAGGGTTCAATAGAGCGCCAGCATCTCTCCCTCGCGCCGCAGTGCTCAGGTTATAAACGTAGCTACGTTACAAATATATATATTTTGCATATCTTACAAAAATTCATGATACTGTTCGAATAGTCCAATTATTTCAAACCCCCATCCCTATTCAATAGATCTGTATTGACTCTGAAGGGCAATTGTTGTGAGGCGTAAGAATACACATGCGTAAACTCAGCAAAAAGATATCCCTTTTTCAGGACCCTGTCTTTCAGAGATGATTCGTAAAAATCCAATTAACTTCAACAGGTCTTCATTGTAAAGGGTTTAAACACTGTTTCCCATGCTTGTGCATTGAACCATAAACAATTTAATGAACATGCACCTGTGGGATGGTCATTAAGACACTAACAGCTTACAGACGGTAGGCAATTAAGGTCACAGTTATGGAAACTTTGGACACTAAAGAGGCCCTTCTACTGACTCTGGAAAAACGCCAAAAGAAAGATGCCCAGGGTCCCTGTTCCTGCAAGGAGGCATGAGGACTGCAGATGTGGCCAGGGCAATAAATTGCAATGTCCATACTGTGAAACACCTAAGACAGCGCTACAGGGAGACAGAACGGACAGCTGATCGTCCTCGCGGTGGCAACACCTGCACAGGATCGGTACATCTGAACATCACACCTGCGAGACGGGTACAGGATGGCAACAACAACTGCCGGAGTTACACCAGGAACACACAATCCCTCCATCAGTGCTCAGACTGTCCACAATAGCCTGAGAGAGGGTGGCCTGAGGGCTTGTAAGGCAGGTCCTCACCAGACATCACCGGCAACAACGTCGCCTATGGGCACAAACCCACAGTCGCTGGACCAGAGAGGACTGGCAAAAAATGCTCTTCACTGACGAGTCACGGTTTTGTCTCACCAGGGATGATGGTCGGATTTGTGTTTATTGTCGAAGGAATGAGCGTTACACTGGGGCCTGTACTCTGGAGCGGGATGGATTTGGTGGAGGGTCTGGGGCGGTGTGTCACCGCATCATTGGACTGAGCTTGTTGTCATTTCAGGCTATCTCAATGCTGTGTGTTACATGGAAGACATCCTCCTACCTCTTGTGGTACCCTTCAGTTTATGTCTGTTGAATCTTGTTCTGTTCATACAAATATTTACACATGTTAAGTTTGCTGAAAATAAACACAGTTCACAGTGAGAGGACATTTCTTTTTTTGCTGAGTTTACATGCATACAATGGCAAGAAAGTATGTGAACCCTTTGGAAATACCTGGATTTCTGCATAAATTGGCTATTAAATGTGATCTGATCTCCATCTAGGTCACAACAATAGACAAATAGTCTGCTTAAACTAATAAAACACAAACAGTTATACGTTTTTGTCTTCATTGAACACACCGTGTAAACATTCACAGTGCAGGGTGGGAAAAGTATGTGAACCCTTGGATTTAATAACTGGTTGACCCTCCTTTGGCAGCAATAACCTCAACCATATGTTTTCTGTAGTTGCGGATCAGACCGGCACAACGGTCAGGAGGAATTTTGGACCAGTCCTCTTTACAAAACTGTTTCAGTTCAGCAATATTCTTGGTGTCTGGTGTGAACTGCTCTCGAGGTCATACCACAGCATCTCAATCGGGTTGAGGTCAGGAATCTGACTGGCCCGCTCCAGAAGGCGTATTTTTTTTCTGTGTAAATCACCCAACTTCTGTTGAGCTTCATTTGGCAGACAGCCTAACATTCTCCTGCAAAATGTCTTGATAAATCGTTTTTTCATCAATCGCAAGCTGTCTAGGCCCTAAGGCAGCAAAGCAACCCCAAACCATGATGCTCCCTCCACCATACTTTACAGTTGGAATGAGGTTTTGATGTTGGTGTGCTATGCATTTATTTTCTCCACACATAGTGGTGTGTGTTCCCTCCAAACAACTCAACTGTAGTTTCATCTGTCCACAGAATATTTTTACAGTAGCGCTGTGGAACATCCAGGTGCACTTTTGCAAACTTCAGATGTGCAGCAATGGTTTTTTTGGACAGCAATGGCTCCTGTGGTTGTCCTCCTATGAACACTTTGTTTCGTGTTTTACGTATCGTAGACTTAACATGTTCCATAGATTTCTGTAAGTATTTTGCTGACACGCTAGTATTCTTCTTAACCTCATTGAGCATTTTGCGTTGTGCTCTTGCAGCCATCTTTGCAGGGCGGCCACTCCTCAGGAGAGTAGCAACAGTCTTGAACTGATGATGAAATGATGAGCATCAAGGTTTTTAGATACTTTTGTAACCCTTTATGCAAGTCAACAATTCTAAATCTTAGTTCTTCTGAGATCTTTTGTTCGATGCATTGTTCACATCAGGCAATGCTTCTTGTGAATAGCAACACAAATTTTGTGATTTATTTTTATTGGGCAGGGCAGCTCTAACCAAATTTTCCAATCGTCTCATTGATTGGACTCATTAACAGGTTAGCTGACTCCTGACTCATATTAGCTTTTGGAGGTCATTAGCCTAGGGGTTCACACATACTTTTTCCAACCTACACTGTGAATGTTTAAATTATATATGAAATATAGACAAGAAAAACAATTAGTTTGTTATTGGTTTAAGCACACTGTCTATTGTTGTGACTTAGATCAGCTCAAATTTGATGACTAATTTATGCAGAAATCCAGGTAATTCCAAAGGCTTCACATACTTTTTCTTCCCACTGTACATAAAAACACACATGCTGCAAATATCCATATTATAATGCTTCAAAGCGCTTAGAAATAGCCCCTGGTCACAATGAGGTAATTTGTTGTTTTCCTACAGAGAGTGCGTCTCTACTGGGCTTGAGCCACATTTCTGTGAACAGCAGCATGACTGTGAATGACACGGCCTTGACCAATGCCACGCTCAGCCGGCTGGACACACCAGACCCTATCGACGCTCTGGACATCACAGTCGGCCCCGCAGACGACTTGCTGGACGGCTGCAAGGTCAGTAGGAGGTTCTTTCAGCACTATATCTTGATATGAGCCACTTGCTGGAGATCCTATAACTCCCTATTAGAATACAAAAATGTGATTGAATTCTGTGATCCCCCCTCTATGGAGTAATCACAGGTTACTTTCCTCACTGAGGCCTTATAGAAATGTTCACTTAGACATGTCATATACCTTTTGGATCTTTATTCCTTACGGTTTCTTATTGTAAAGCCACTTTGGCTTTTAGAACACGCAAGTTGAATTTCCGCTGTCTTCCCCTGTAGCTGTACCTGTGTGGGCTTCCAGGGATGAGGCTGGAGAAGCTGCGTCGCCTGGTCAACATGGCCGGGGGCCTGCACTTCAACCAGCCCAGCGAGGAGCTCACCCACGTAGTCATGGGAGAGACTGACCAGGAAACCAAGACCTTCCTGGCCAAAGCCACACACAGGTCAGTCAGGACCACAGAGCTGCTGTTAGACATATTCAGCCGTTGCATATTACACTTCGGTTGATAAGCTTTGTCATTTAAACCATCATTTGTTCAAGTACGGATATCACGAAGTTGGTGGCACCTTTTAATTGAGGAGGACGGACTCGTGGTAATGGCTGGAGTGTAATCGGTGGAATGGTATCAAACGCATGGTTTCCATGTGTTTGATGCCATTCCATTTGCTCCATTCCAGGCATTATTATGAGCCGTCCTCCCCTTAGCAGCCTCCACTGACGGATATAGATGCAGGAAAGCAGTCTTGGATCCAAGCCCTGTAGATAGGTTTGCAAAATTCCATTAATGTGAACAAAATTCCCAGGTGTTGCAGAAATCCCAGTTGTAATATCCCTGGAATCAGGAGGGAATTAACAGGAAATCCAGAATCCACTACACTCATTTCAGTAAAACCTGGGAATTTTGGATAATGAATTTGCAAACCAACCTGTTGTCAAGTAGGAAATAACCTATGACGGTTATCTTGTGCCTTGACGTGATCCCATCTTTCTGATCTCTCCCCCAGGCCCCATGTCGTGTCTGTGCAGTGGCTGCTGGACAGCTTCTCCAGAGGCAGCCTGCTCTCTGAGGTGGACTACCACCACCCGGCTTGTCTGCCCCCTGCCCCTTCAACTGTGGCCATGCCTGCCCCCCGCACCTCTGTTTCTCGTCCCTCCTCCACCACCTCGGCTGCCCCCCTAGCCCACGAACCAGCTACCCCTCGACACAGGAAGGCCGAGGAGGACATGCTCTCTCAGTACATGGATGACGACCAGACAGTGGGTAAGGGAGGAGCTCCTCTGTGTAGCAGCAAGACCACAACTCAAAGGGGTCACAGCACGGTCACCTGCAATCCCAGGTACCATGTACTACCATCATATCCTCCTAACTTCCTTTCTTCATCTGCTATTTCTCTCCTCCAACCCCAGTGGAGATGCCTCTACCAGCTGACAGCAGCATCCACAGGAGGCAGAGCTCTATAGCACCAGAGCCCTGGGTCTCAGCCCCAGGCCAGGCTTCTACTATAGCCGAAGTTGGGGCCGGAGCTGACACCACCCTGCAGGAGGCCAGTGAGGCGGGCCTATTTGCGGGGAAACGCTTCCTCCTGGTGGGCTTTGGGGCAGAGGTGGAGGCCCAGCTCTCCATGCTGGTGACGGAGAACTGTGGGAAGGTCCTGGTGGGGCGCACGCGGGCCGTGGCTGACTACGCTGTGGTGCCCCTGCTGGGCTGCGAGGTGGAGGCCACTGTGGACGAGGTGGCCACTGATACCTGGCTGGTAAGAGAGGGAATGTTGACAAATATTCTGGCTCCATGTTTTTGATCTCTTTGGTCTGGGTGGGCTCTTCAGGCCAAGTGTGTGTGATTCTTCATTAACCCATATTGTGTGCGTTTTAATCAATGTGTCTTTGTGTAGGCCATGTGTGTGGAGCAGCAGTGTGTGTTAGAGCTGGGCTCCCACCCCTTGTTCAGCCCTGTGTCAGTGATGGAGGGCCGCTCCCCTCTCAGAGACTGTGTCCTCTCAGTCAGCCAGTTCACTGGGGCAGAGAGGGAGTCCCTGGTAGAGCTAGCCAAACACCTGGGAGCCAGGTAACCACCACACACACACACACACACACACACACACACACACACACACACACGAGGAAGGACAGTTTGCTCTTGTAGTATACAGGTTGCATAGTAGATAAATGGCACCAGCTGAAGTTAAAAATAATAAATAAAAGACTATCAAGGCTATAGTTCTAGTACAGCGGTTGCTAAGATGAAGGGCCACATTGTACACATTTTCATATGGACAGAGTATGTTCCAGCATTCTGTTATATTTAGTGTTTGAATGGTTTGTTTTTAAGAGATAATTGTGATATAATGGACACACTTGCATCAAAGGACTGCACATTTTCACATGGGCCGTAGGCGGATCCAACCTTTCCAATGAGACCTTAGGGAACTCCTAAGTCGATTCTTGATGAAGACACCATTAGCAGCAAATACAGCTGCACAACTTTTCAGATAAATGCTTTGGTTTTTTAAAAATGTCTTATGTTAGTTATGCATCCTACTCAGTCACACACACACTGGATATACAAGTCCCTTGTCACAAACAGACATGGATTGCACTGAGAACAAAATATCCTTGTGGCTTATCCTTCAAACTGAAATCCTGCAACAAGAACCTTTTTGGCGTATTTGAGCGTAGTTTCTCTTGTCTTACTACCTTCTCTCCTTTCCATATATCCATCCTCCGGACAGTGTCCAGGACTACTTTGTGCGCATGGCCAATCAGAGGAGGGGCATGCTGGCTAGTACCCACCTGGTTCTGCAGAGCCCAGAGGGCACCAAGTACCAGGCGGCCGAAAAGTGGGGGCTACCCGCCGTCACCCTGCGCTGGGTGCTGGAGTCTGCCAGGACGGGCCGGAAGGCAGAAGAGGGGCGATACCTGGTGGATCTGCCCCGTTCTCCAGGTCAGTCTGCCTCGCAATCAGACACTTCTTGAATGGATTTTAATGTAATGCCCGCATCAGTGGGGGGGATGAATGACGTTTTAGTCATTTCTGGGCCAGTGAAAGCTTAGCATTTCATTTATTGCGAGGGGATGAGTTTTGCACAAACAGTTTATGCTCTGCTGTATGTGATAGATCTCACCATCTGAATCAGTGTATGTATTCCCTCTGTTCCCCAGAGAGGGAAGAGGAGAGTTTTGTGGGGGGTTCGCAGAAGCAATCCATGCCCCCTCCCCCAGCCCGTAACAAGTCCCCAGAGATTCCCCTGCTGGGCCCCCAGAGCGGGGCGGCCGTCACCCCCCTGGACACGCGCCGTTTCCAGAGTAAGGTGTTCCGCTCCGTGCTGGACCAGGGCCAGCAAGACAAGGACTGTACCACACCGGGAGGTCAAGAGGGGGACAGGAAAGCAGGGGGGCAGAAAGAATCCCCAGCGCTGCCGTTGGACACCCCCTCCCGCTTCCTCTGCCGAGACCAGCTCTTCAGACCCACCTTCAATGTCAAGGTAAGGTACCTGCTTTTACTGTGACAGAATTATCAGGTGAAAGCTATCATCACGTATTGATGTCACTTGTTAAATCCACTTCAGCAGTGCAGATGAAGGGGAGAAGATTGGTTAAAGAAGGATTTTTAAGCCTTGATACAATTGAGACATGGATTGTGTATGTATGCCCTTCAGAGGGTGAATGGGCAAGACAAAACATTTTTGGGGGCGGCAGAGTAGCCTAGTGGTTAAAGCGTTGGACTAGTAACCGGAAGGTTGCAAGTTCAAACCCCCGAGCTGTCAAGGTACAAATATGTCGTTCTGCCCCTGAACAGGCAGTTAACCCACTGTTCCTAGGCCGTCATTGAAAGTAAGAATTTGTTCTTAACTGACTTGCCTGGTTAAATAAAGGTAAAATAAAACATTTAAAATTTTCAAAAGTGTCTTTTGAACAGCAGGTAATGTAGTGGGTGCTAGGTGCGCTGGTTTGTGTCAAGAACTGCAACGCTGCTGGGTTTTTCATGCTCAACAGTTTACCATGTGTATCAAGAACGGTCCACCACCCAAATGACATCCAGCCAACTTGACACAACCGTGGGAAGCATTGGAGTCAACATGGGTCAGCATCCCTGTGGAACACTTTCAACACCTTGTGTAGTCCATGCCCCAATGAATTGAGGCTGTTCTGAGGGCGAAGGAGGGGGGGCTGCAACTAATTGACGGAATAATGTTGAGCATTGGGTTGTTACGGTGACCGTATTACCGTCACACCGGCAGTCACGAGTCATGACCGCATCAAATTCCACCTGACTATTGAGTCATAGTAACTAAATCAAATTACACAGCAGATGTTAATGCGAGTGTAGCGAAATGCTTGTGCTTCTAGTTCCGACAATGCAATAATAACCAACGAGTAATCTAACCTAACAATTCCACAGCAACTACCTTATACACACAAGTGTAAAGGGATGTACATAAAGGTATATGAATGAGTGATGGTACAGAACGGCATAGGCAAGATGCAGTAGAGGGTATCGAGTACAGTATATACATATGAGATGAGTAATGTAGGGTATGTAAACAGTGGCATAGTTTAGTGGCTAATGATACATGTATTACATAAAGATGCAGTAGATATAGAGTATATACATATACATATGAGATGAGTAATGTAGGGTATGTAAACATTATATTAAGTGGCATTAGGCTTCTCCCAAACTGTGCTCTAATGTTGCTGATGGTCGTTAGTACCTTACCAAACTTGCTAGCAGCCAATCGCTAATGGCCTAATACTCAACGCCCTTGAACGCGGCTGGAAAGCACATAGCCTATTGAAATGTGTTCTTATAAGCCCAATCTCGTGTCGAAACAGAGATTAAACTGGATTCCAGCTTTCTCATGCTGCTATATTTATTTCTCAATTATAAAAAATGTAATTATAAAAATTAAGCACATTAACTTCCTGACTGATGTCTTGAGATGTTGCTTCAATATGTCCACATAATTTTCCGTCCTCATGAAGCCATCTATTTTGTGAAGTGCACCAGTCCCTCCTGCAGCAAAGCACCCCCACAACATGATGCTGCCACCCCCGTGCTTCACGGTTGGGATGGTGTTCTTCGGCTTGTAAGCCCCCTTTTCCTCCAAACATAAAGATGGTCATTATGGCCAAACAGTTCTATTTTTGTTTCATCAGACCAGAGGACATTTCTCCAAAAATTACTATCTTTGTCCCCATGTGCAGTTACAAACCGTAGTCTGGCTTTTTTTATGGCGGTTTTGGAGCAGTGGCTTCTTCCTTGCTGAGAGGCCTTTCAGGTTATCTTGATATAGGACTTGTTTTACTGTGGATAGATACTTTTGTACCTGTTTCTTCCAGCATCTTCACAAGTTCCTTTTCTGTTCTGGGATTGATTTGCACTTTTCGCACCAAAGAACGTTAATCTCTAGGAGACAGCACGTCTCCTTCCTGAGCGGAATGAAGGCTGTGTGGTCCCATGGTATTAATACTTGCATACGATTGTTTGTACAGATAAACGAGGTACCGTCAGGCATTTGGAAATTGCTCCACGTTAAGCCTGGAGAGATTGACATGCATATTATTGTTGGCTCTCCAACGGTCAGGTGTGCTTCCCAGTTCTGAGCCAATTGCAATTTTCCTTAGTCCCTCTTTGTGGCACCTGACCACACGACAGAACCGTAGTGCAGGTGTGACAAAACTATGGCCTGTAGAACCTGCCTTGTTATATGTGGTAGTGGAGTAGGGCCCTGAGGGAGCACACTTAATGTTGTGAATGTATTGTAATGTTTAAAAAAAAAAATGTATACCTGCCTTAATTTTGCTGGACTCCAGGAAGAGTAACTGCTGCCAAGTGGGATCCATAATAAATACAACATTTATTGGTTGGTGATGTCATTGGAAACACTTACATTCCTTTTTTTATTACAAAACCTAGAAACATGCAATTTTCTCATGTTGATGTTGGGGTGTTGCTGGAGATGAATATGAAGTTCAACATTTAGAAATGCCACTTTTTTAAAATTAACTATCAATTACACGCAGGCCGGCAGTTATTTGCATGACAATCACCAGCTGACGAAAGGTCATAACCACCACAGCCCTAGTTGAGTATTATTTAAGCAATAAGGCACGGGGGGGTGTGGTGTATGGCCAACTCCACGATTGTGTCGTGCCAAAGAACAGCCCTTAGCCATGTTATATTGGCCATATACCACAAATTCCTGAGGTGAATTATTGCTATGATAAACTAGTTACCAACGTAATTAGGGCAGTAAAAAATACGTGGTATACGGTCTGATGTACCACGGCTGTCAGCCAATCAGAATTCAGTGCTCAGTTTATAAATTGTCATAACACATCTTGAAACTATGTACTTGTATGATATTCCAGGCTGCGTTAGCAGCGTTGGACACACCAGGGGGCAGGTCACAGCAGAGTCAGAAGGTCGTGACCCCGCTGTCCGAGGTCATCGGGAGGAACCTGAAGGTGGCCCTGGCCAACAGCACCCGCAGCCACGACCCTGACCTCCAGGCCCTCTCAGCCAGCCCCCACCTCAGCAAGGAGACACACAGAGCGGTACAGAACACACCCTACAGCCTTCACAGCCAAGTTCATACACTCACAAGCCCATATAACTGACATTTACTCCTGAGGTGCTGACTTGTTGTACCCTCGACAACTACTGTTGATTATTATTATTTGACCATGCTGGTAATTTATGAACATTTGAACATCTTGGCCATGTTCTGTTATAATCTCCACCCGGCACAGCCAGAAGAGGACTGGCCACCCCACATAGCCTGGTTCCTCTCTAGGCTTCGTCCTAGGTTCTGGACTTTCTAGGGAGTTTTTCCTAGCTACCGTGCTTCTACACCTGCATTGCTTGCTTTTTGGGGTTTTAGGCTGGGTTTCTGTACAGCACATTGAGATATCAATGGTTTGATGTACACAATTTCTTAAATGCCTGTGTGATGTTTGTTTGCTTTTAGGTGGAGGAGGAGGCTGCTGCCCTGACTGGTGTGGTGATCTGTGTGAGTAAGAAACTGAGCAAGAAGCAGCAGGAGCTCAACGGCATCGCTGCCTCATTGGGAGCTGACTTCAGGTACTCCTCTCAACATGCTTGCAACTATGTCTACAATGTTAGTAATGCCAGTCACAACACTTGCCATTAATGATGCATTTCCCTCTATGATCCAATACTCTGTGTGTGTGTGTGTGTGTGTGTGTGTGGGGTCCAGGTGGTCGTGTGACGACACCGTGACGCACTACATCTACCAGGGTCGTGTGGGGGACAACACGCGGGAGTACAGGGCTGTGAAGGAGAGAGGGGTGCATGTTGTGTCCCAGCACTGGCTTCAGGCGGTACGGAAGGTTTTCATTACACACATAAAAGCAAATGTACTTGCATGAAGTATACGACAGGCACGCTCCATTCTTATATCAGATGTAACAGTCACAAAAGTGTTGCTGTCTGTGTGGTTTTCTGTGTGCGTGTGCGCTCAGTACTGACTCGTTGATGTTGTCTGTCTCCAGTGTGCTGAGGATCAGAGTCACGTGTCGGAGTCTCTCTACCCGTTCACCTACAATCCCAAGATGAGCCTGAACCTCAGCCAGGTGCCTCCTGACAGTAGCCAGAGGTCACCCCCTGCCACCCGCACCACAAAACTCAGAGACCTCACTGAGGCCCAAGAGAACAGGGTACATTCCTTACAGAAACCGCTCACTCTAGATATGGGGCTGTATGTATTGAGCATCTTTGCGTAGGAGTGCTGATTTAGGATCAAGCACCCACTCCATGTGTTTCAGAGGACGCATGGCTCGCGACCTTCGCCTCTCCCGAGTCCGTACAGGAGTGATGGGACAAGGCTGTAACTACCAATTGGATATCACGAAAAAGGGGTAAAATGTACCCCCCTAAAAAAGCTTATTCATTGTGTTCTAAAAGGCTAAACTGATCCTAAATCAGCACTACTACTTTGAGATGCTTGATACTTAAGGCCCCTGTATTTGTTCAATGGTTTGAGTGTCTGGAAAATAGTGCAGGGAGGCTGTCAGTTCAAAGCTTCACATCATAACCTTGTCCCCCTCAGCCTGAAGATAATGCCGTAGAAGACGCCGCAACCTCCCATCACGTCAGTGGAGAGACTGATCAAGAGCAGGGCCGGGACAATGCAGAGAAGAAAGGTGGGGCTCTTATACACTGATGATCCACTGGTCTGCCCTTCTGTGCCGTAGCTCAAGTGCTTTGAATTGAAACGTTCCGGGTCCAGACTAATGAACTCTTGCTGAGACCACCAGTATAAACCTTTTAGAAAACAGCTATTGAACAAAATTCCTTGTTTTTGCCTAACCGTTTCACACACGTCCATGTGCTTTTAAAGAAAAGGATGGCGGACAATTATACAAAATGTAACTTTTATATTCGTTTATTGTTAAGTAGAATAAGTGTCTCGTGGTCTTTGTCAAATAGCTCTAATTTACCCTCCATTACTGTCAAAAGATGGTGGATAAATTAATGTCGTACTCCGGCCGTTTTAAAATTATCCCAGTACCAATCTGCTTAAGGGGTAGCTAGCTGTGTCTGGTCTGCTTAGTTCGTTGACTATATGAACCAGGAAAAATGAGTGGGACTCACTTCCTCTTCTATCTCTGCTATCACTGTCATTTGCCATCCTCCATTAAGTTGGTATAAATGGAATCTTAGTGAAGTGCGGGTTCAAGACCCCTTGTGACAAACTTTTAGTTTTTTGTTGGAAAAAAACTACTGCTGGTCCTCAAGTAAATTACGCATGCGTTGAAGTACAGCATATAATGATGCATATAAAACGAACATTTAAATGTACAGGACTATGTAGTATGAATATTAGCAGTGTGTTTGTCTACGAGGCTGGCGATAGAAGCAGCTCCTCATTAATCTTCCAGGTGCTGGCTGCGCTTCCCTTCTCAACACACCAACACAGTAAGTAACTTCTACATTTCAAAGTACATAAAAGAGATCCTCTGAGAATTTGAACCCTTTCTGCAACTGCCAGATACTAGGCTCGCTAAACTGTTCTATTTGACTAGTAGTTTCAACATGAGGTTTAGTTACTTTGACTAGCAGATTGTGCCGTTTCACTTTTGTTAAGGGTTCTTTTATTGAAACGTTTTTGATTACGTCTGACCATGAACAACCAAGTCTACTTTCAGTAGTAATTTTTTTATTTTTTATTATAGTACCAAGATGGCTAATTGTCAAATCAAATGTATTTATTTAGCCCTTCTTACGTCAGCTGATATCTCAAAGTGCTGTACAGAAATGCAGCCTAAAACCCCAAACGGCAAGCAATGCAGGTGTAGAAGCACGGTGGCTAGGAAAAACTCCCTAGAAAGGCCAGAACCTAGGAAGAAACCTAGAGGAACCAGGCTATGAGGGATGGCCAGTTTTCTTCTCTCTGTGCCGGGTGGAGATTATAACAGAACATGGCCAAGATGTTCAAATGTTCATAAATGACCAGCATGGTCAAATAATAATAATCACAGTAGTTGTCGAGGGTACAACAAGTCAGCACCTCAGGAGTAAATGTCAGTTGGCTTTTCATAGCCGATCATTAAGAGTATCTCTACCGCTCCCGTTGTCTCTAGAGAGTTGAAAACAGCAGGTCTGGGACAGGTCAGGGTTCCATAGCCGCAGGCAGAACAGTTGAAACTGGAGCAGCAGCACGGCCAGGTGGACTGGGGACAGCAAGGAGCCATCATGCCAGGTAGTCCTGAGGCATGGTCCTGGGGCTCAGGTCCTCCTTGTGACATATTTTCCATTGGGAAAAGCTAACAGCTTGCAAGTTCTAAAGCTTTAACCTGTGGTCTAAGCAAGAGTTTGCACTTATGGACCTTCCTGGTTCATACAGAATGAGGCTGTTGACTGATTAAAAAGTGATGTTTGCACTTATCAGGAGTCAACTGAATATCCTGTGAGTGCAGGTCCCCAAAACACACACATACATACACACTTCACTTTCTTTCATTCCCCTCATCCTCTGACCGTCTCTGTCTTCCAGACCTGTCAGAGACCCTGGAGATGAGGGAGAAGCTCCAGAGGCAGCTGCAGGAGATCATGTCAGCCACCAAGAAGACCACCAGCAGGCGCTCTTCAGCCCGCCTGGGCTCCGGGGGGACTGACTCTCATCCCCATACCCCTGGCCGCAACGCAAACGTCCGGCGCACTCTGGAAGCACTGCGGTATGAGACACCGACAGACCAGGGGGCTGCGAGACGTCAAAATAATCTTCCATTAACCTTCACTATTCAGTTTCCCTATGCCATTGACCAGATCTGTGTCCAGACATTTTGGTTTTCAAAATCCTCTGCACTGCATAGGTTTAGATTTTACTTGAGACTGAGTTGAATTTGTGCTTTAATTTCATTGGATGTTTATTCATGTAAATGTCTTTGTTTGCCATTTAAATAAGACATGTACATCTGTGTCTTGACAGTGTGAAAAGGGGCTAACTCTCTCGGTCTCCCTCCTTTGGTGTTATTTAGGATGTCTCGTCAGGCAGCAATGGACCTGAACACAGAGCCGTCTCAGAGTGAACAGATCGTGTGGGATGACCCAACGGCCCGGGAGGAGAGGGCCAAGCTGGCTGACAACCTGCAATGGCCTGGCAGCCCCTCCCAGCACTCTGAGTCCCTGGCTGTACCTCTAGCAGCACCCCTATCCCACTCTGACAATGCCGGAAACACACTCCGGGTCTCCATGACCGACTCTGAAATGGTGGAAATGGGTGAGAGGGAGATTAAAAAAGTAGTCCCCTGTCTTCAATCACACTCAAGTGTTGCATAAGTTTCAAAGGATTTAAAGAGTGCAATAGACTTCGGAAATTCAGTTTTTCAATCTTGTTATATATATGCCAATGCACCTGCAGCAACAGATTCTTACTATGGTTTTGCCAAATATTTACCTTTGAAATGTTCTCCCTCCTATTCAGTGGAGTGTGACGTGATTGACCAGCAGATGGGTGAGAGGGTGATGACTGTGCCAGGCGAGGAGCCTGACCTCCTCACACCTAAAGCCCCTAGCATCGCCTTCCCCCTCGCCAACCCCCCCGTGCCCCCAGAGCCACAGGTAACCACACTCACCCTCCCTCCCTCTTGTAAGGTGATATTATAAGTAAATGTTTAGATGTGAATCGTTACTTAGCGGCACGGTAGTGTACTGTGATTCTAAAAAGGCTGTGCTGTCAACAGATGGATGAGGAGAGTGAGGCGGAGAAGGAGCCTCCTCGGTTCCAGCTCTCCTCCCTCAACCCCCAGGAGAGGATAGACTACAGCGCCCTCATAGAGGAGCTGGGTGAGTCTCAGTCTTCCTCCCTGACCACCTAACTAACTAGATGCCATCTTTACTGTCTCTTTGGTACATATGTGCTCCCGTGTGGCTCAGTTGGTAGAGCATGGCACTTTCAACACCATGGTTGTGGGTTCGATTTCGCCCCGGGGGACCAGTATAAAAATGTATGTACCCCCACTACTGTAAGTTGCTCTGGATAAGAGCGTCTGCTTAATGACCGAAATCTAAAGTAGCCTCAACTCGTTGGTTGCGTGTCAAATTGACACCCTAATGTATAGTGTACCATTTTAACCAGGGCCCATAGGGTTCTGGTTCAAACTAGTGCACCATATAGGGAAAAGGCTGCATTGGGTACTCACCCCATTTATTTACAGTGGTCTTAAAACATCTTGTTTGTTTCTCTTCTGAGACGGTCTGTCGTCCTGTTTGTTAGTCCCCCTATTGCATTTGTCTGTCTCCTTGTCTGACTCAACATGTCTGTGTTCCTGTAGGGGGCGTGGTGCTGGACAAACAGTGCTTTGACCCCAGCTGTTCCCACATCATCGTGGGGAGCCCCCTGAGGAATGAGAAGTACCTGGCAGCCATGGCCTCCGGGAAGTGGATCCTGCACCGTTCCTACCTGGAGGCCTGTCGCTCCGTGGGACACTTTATCCAGGTCAGGATCTGCATCAGACCACCACAACATGCCTCCACAGACTCATAGCGCCATCTTTTTGGATTTAATCTTTATTTAACCAGGAAGTCCCAATGAGGTCAGAAGATATCTTTCGCAAGAGAGACCTATCCAAGAAGGGGCAGCTCAATTAAAAAAGACATCTTGTTTATTCTTCTTGAATTTAATGGAGAGGGTGTACATACTGTGTGTTCCAGGAGGATGCGTACGAGTGGGGCAGTAGCTCCATCCTGGATGCCCTACCCTCCATCAGCTCCCATCAGAAGAGGCTGGCATTGGCTGCCATGCGCTGGAGGAGGAACCTGCAGGACCAGAACAACCTGGAGGGAGCCTTCAGCGGTTGGACCGTCATGCTAAACATCGACCAGACCAGAGAGTCAGGGTTCAGACGACTACTGCAGTCTGGTGGAGCAAAGGTACCAACAATGCTCTTAAAGGGCAACTCTACTTTTCATTCTCATTGTCATTTTCTCCAGTGTCAACATCTCCAACATTGTTTTCTCCAGTGTCAACATATGTGAAAACTGCGCATTTCTGTAGTTTTTTTTATATGAAGTTCTACCCGATGACAGCATAAAAACATTTGATCAACTTTGATTTTCAAACGTTATGAGATTCGCGGTGACAAGAGCAGTGGGAGCAAGAAGATACCCTCTCTTGGGCTAGAAACTCATTTACATTTAATCCTGTCATGTCACAGAGAAGCATTTCTTAGGACCTCATTAGGATAGGATGAATCAGAAAAGGACCGTGGCTCCATTTAATTCAGTTGCACCCCATTTAATAAGCGAGGAAACCGAAAACTGGCACCTGTCGTCATTCCTCACACACATGCTGACCAACATGATGCTTGCTGCCTACAGTTTTCTGTCTACAGTGGGGCAAAAAAGTATTTAGTCAGCCACCAATTGTGCAAGTTCTCCCACTTAAAAAGATGGTGACTTCAACTATGACTGACAAAATGTGGAGAAAAAAAATCCAGAAAATCACATTGTAGAATTTTTTATGAATTTATTTGCAAATTATGGTGGAAAATAAGTATTTGGTCAATAACAAAAGTTTATCTCAATACTTTGTTATATACCCTTTGTTGGCAATGACAGAGGTCAAATGTTTTCTGTAAGTCTTCACAAGGTTTTTACACACGGTTGCTGGTATTTTGGCCCATTCCTCCATGCAGATCTCCTCTAGAGCAGTGATGTTTTGGGGCTGTTGCTGGGCAACACGGACTTTCAACTCCCTCCAAAGATTTTCTATGAGGTTGAGATCTGGAGACTGGCTAGGCCACTCCAGGACCTTGAAATGCTTCTTACGAAGCCACTCCTTCGTTGCCTGGGCGGTGTGTTTGGGATCATTGTCATGCTGAAAGACCCAGCCACGTTTCATCTTCAATGCCCTTGCTGATGGAAGGAGGTTTTCACTCCAAATCTCACGATACATGGCCCCATTCATTCTTTCCTTTACACGGATCAGTCGTCCTGGTCCCTTTGCAGAAAAACAGCCACAAAGCATGATTTTTCCACCCCCATGCTTCACAGTAGGTATGGTGTTCTTTGAATGCAACTCAGCATTCTTTGTCCTCCAAACACGACGAGTTGAGTTTTTACCAAAAAGTTATATTTTGGTTTCATCTGACCATATGACATTCTCTCAATCTTCTTCTGGATCATCCAAATGCTCTCTAGAAAACTTCAGACGGGCCTGGACATGTACTGGCTTAAGCAGGGGGACACGTCTGGCACTGCAGGATTTGAGTCCCTGGCGGCGTAGTGTGTTACTGATGGTAGGCTTTGTTACTTTGGTCCCAGCTCTCTGCAGGTCATTCACTAGGTCCCCCCGTGTGGTTCTGGGATTTTTGCTCACCGTTCTTGTGATCATTTTGACCCCACGGGGTGAGATCTTGCGTGGAGCCCCAGATCGAGGGAGATTATCAGTGGTCTTGTATGTCTTCCATTTCCTAATAATTGCTCCCACAGTTGATTTCTTCAAACCAAGCTGCTTACCTATTGCAGAGTCAGTCTTCCCAGCCTGGTGCAGGTCTACAATTTTGTTGCTGGTGTCCTTTGACAGCTCTTTGGTCTTGGCCATAGTGGAGTTTGGAGTGTGACTGTTTGAGGTTGTGGACAGGTCTTTTATACTGATATAAAAGTTCAAACAGGTGCCATTAATACAGGTAACGAGTGGAGGACAGAGGAGCCTCTGAGAAGAGGCCTGTGAGAGCCAGAAATCTTGTTTTGTATGTGACCAAATACTTATTTTCCACCATTTGCAAATAAATTCATTAAAAATCCTACAATGTAATTTTCTGGATTTTTCTACTTTTTTTAAGTGGGAGAACTTGCACAATTGGTGGCTGACTAAATACTTTTTTGCCCCACTGTATTTGATTTTAAAGGATGAAGTCCATATAGGCTAGGCTTGGGAAACTTTATGGATGGACATAGAGAATTAGTAGCTCATTCACGCACACCCACCCACCTAAAATGTGCCTCGCCTTGCAAACCCATCTCAGACACTTAAGCAAATCACATTTCCCCTTTTCAAAAAAACGTATAAAAACCTTGCCTTAGATTCAAATCCTTTCTGTAGGAAATCAAAAACGAGTCTGTGTTATAGGATAAGGCTACATTAATTTAGCCTATCATATACATTGACGAAAGTTTTGAGATATAAGCTGGAGACTGATCTTCAGTATTCATACCTGTTGACTTATTCTACATTTTGTTACATCCTGAATTCAAAATGGATTCAAATATTATTTTTTGTGTGGTTTTTTTTGCCATCTACACACAACCCCATAATGACAAAGTGAATGTTTTTTGAAATTTTAGCAAATTTGATTGAAAATGAAATGTCAAATTTCCGTAAGCATTCACACCCATGAGTCAATACATGTTAGAATCACCTTTGGCAGCGATTACAGCTATAAGCGTTTCTGGGTAAGTCTAAGAGCTTTGGCAGTGTTCCAGATAACAATTTATATTTTCACATGTAGAAAGACTCGACTCAATCCTGTTCTGAATAAATAATTGATTGCGGCAGGACTGTATTTCGCAATTGACGTGAACGGTGTCATAAGCAAGACGCGCCCATATAAAAATGTTTTAATACAGACTTAGTGGGCCTTTACTCTGTCATACTGCACCTCAGTCTTCACTTACTGTTCCTTAGTATGGAGAAAGCTTATGATATAAACTTATCTGTCTGACTGCCCATCTCCTCCATACTTTGTTGATATTGACAACGTGTACACCTCTGGATATTACGCCATCCACCCTCTTTCTCTCTTCTCCCTAACCCTCTCTCCAGGTTCTCCCCAGTCCCTCTCCATCTCTGTACAAGGGAACCACGCACCTGTTTGCAGAATTCAGTCGGTTGAAGCCAGGAGACTTCCGGGTGGATGTGCCAGAAGCCATGTCCCAGGGAGTGAAATGTCTGAAGCCAGAGTTCATCGCAGATTACCTCATTCAGGTTGGTGGGACTGTAACTAAAGCACATAACTCCCTCATAAAGGGACATTATGTTGAAGGGAATATGTCTGACTGCTTTAAAGGCAGTTTATAGTGCCTTCAGAAAGTTTTCCCACCCCTTGACTTTTTCCGCATTTTGTTACCGCCTGAATTTAAAATGGGTTCAATTGAGATTTTTTTGTCACTGACTTACACACAATACCCCATAATGTCAAAGTGGATTTTTTAAAATAAATGTATTAAAAACAAAAAGCTGAAATGTCTTGCGATAAGTATTCAACCCCTTTGTAATGGCAAGCCAAAATCATTTCAGTTGTAAAAATGTGCGTAACTACCATACGTTGCATGGACTCACTCTGTATGCAATGTTTTAATGACTACCTCATCTCTGTACCCCACACATACAGTGCATTCGGGAAAGTATTTACACCCCTCGACTTTCTCCACATTTTGTTACAGCCTTATTCTAAAATGTATTACTTTTTTCCCCTCATCAATCTCCACACACAATACCCCATAATGACAAAGTGAAAACTGAAATATGACATTTACATAAGTATTCAGACCCTTTACTCAGTATTTTGTTGAAGGTCTTTCGGCAGTGATTACAGCCTCGATCCTTCTTGAGTATGATGCTACAAGCTTGGTACACCTGTATTTGGGCAGTTTCTCCCATTCTTCTCTCCAGATCCTCTCAAGCTCTGTCAGGTTGGATGGGGAGCGTCGCTGCACAGCTGTTTTCAGGTCTCTCCAGAGATGTTAGATAGGTTTCAAGTCCAAGCTCTGGCTGGGCTACTCAAGGACATTCAGAGACTTGTCCTGAAGCCACTCCTGCGTTGTCTTGGCTGTGTGCTTAGGGTCATTTTCCTGTTGGAAGGTGAACCTTTGCCCCAGTCTGAGGTCCTGAGTGCTCTAGCAGGTTCATCAAGGATCTCTCTGTACTTTGCCCCATTCATCTTTCCCTCGATCCTGACTAGTCTCCCAGTCCCTTCTGCTGAAAAACATACCCATAGTGTGATGCTGCCACCATGTTTCACCGTAAGGATGGTGCCATGTTTCCTCAACATGAAAATGGCTGTCTGGTAATGATCAACAAGCAACTTGAGAGCTTATTGTATAATCCAGGTGTGAAAAGTTCTTTGAGACTTACCGAGGATGACTCAAAGCTGTAATCGCTGCCAAAGGTGATTCTAACATGTATTCCCTCGGGTGTGAATAGTTATGTAAAAAAAATAGATTTCTGTATTTCATTTTATCTGACAAAATCTCTAAAAACATGTTTTCACTTTGTCATCGTGACTTATTGTGTGTGTGGGGGGGGGTCTAACGCGACAAAATGTGGAATAAGTCGAGGGGTATGAATACTTTCTGAAGGCAAACTGTATATGGGTCTGACATTGACATTTTAGCAATTTATAATTTTTCTCAATTTCCTCATGTTTCAAATCAAATTTTATTTGTCACATACACATGGTGTAAAGGGATAAAGAATATGTACATAAAGATATATGAATGAGTGATGATACAGAACGGCATAGGCAAGATACAGTAGATGGTATCGAGTACAGTATATACATATGAGATGAGTAATGTCAGGTATGTAAACATTATATTAAGTGGCTAGTGATACATTTTTTACATCAATTTCCATTATTAAAGTGGCTGGAGTTGAGTCCGTATGTTGGCAGCAGCCACTCAATGTTAGTGGTGGCTGTTTAACTGTCTGATGGCCTTGATTGAAAAACAGCGTCTCTCGGTCCCATGCACCTGTATTGACCTTGCCTTCTGGATGATAGCGGGGTGAACAGACAGTGGCTCGGGTGGTTGTTGTCCTTGATGATCTTTTTGCCTTCCTGTGACATCGGGTGGTGTAGGTGTCCTGGAGGGCAGGTAGTTTGCCCCCGGTGATGTGTTGTGCAGACCTCAATACCCTCTGGAGAGCCTTACGGTTGTGGGCGGAGCAGTTGCCGTACCAGGCAGTGATACAGCCCGACAGGATGCTCTCGATTGTGCATCTGTAAAAGTTTGTGTGCTTTTGGTGACAAGCCATATTTCTTCAGCCGCTGTCTGTGTGGGTGGACCAATTCAGTTTGTCCGTGATGTGTACGCCAAGGAACTTAACTTACTACCCTCTCCACGACTGTCCCGTCGATGTGGATAGGGGGGTGCTCCCTCTGCTGTTTCCTGAAGTCCACAATCATCTCCTTTGTTTTGTTGGCACGTGAGGAGTGTGAGGTTATTTTCCTGACACCACACTCTGAGGGCCCTCACCTCCTCCCTGTCGGCCGTCTCGTTGTCGTTGGTAATCAAGCCTACCACTGTAGTGTCGTCCGCAAACTTGATGATTGAGTTGGAGGCGTGCATGGCCGTGGGTGAACAGGGAGTACAGGAGAGGGCTCAGAACGCACCCTTGTGGGGCCCCAGTGTTGAGGATCAGCGGGGTGGAGATGTTGTTACCTACCCTCACTACCTGGGGGCGGCCCGTCAGGAAGTCCAGTACCCAGTTGCACAGGGCAGGGTCGAGACCCAGGGTCTCGAGCTTAATGACGAGTTTGGAGGGTACTATGGTGTTAAATGCTGAGCTGTAGTTGATGAACAGCATTCTCACATGGGTATTCCTCTTGTCCAGATGGGTTAGGGCAGTGTGGTTGCGATTGCGTCGTCTGTGGACCTATTGGGGCGGTAAGCAAATTGGAGTGGGTCTAGTCTGTCAGGTAGGTTGGATATGGTCCTTGACTAGTCTCTCAAAGCACTTCATGATGACGGAAGTGAGTGCTACGGGGCGGTAGTCATTTAGCTCAGTTACCTTAGCTTTCTTGGGAACAGGAACAATGGTGGCCCTCTTGACGCATGTGGTAACAGCAGACTGGGATAAGGATTGATTGAATATGTCTGTAAACACACCAGCCAGCTGGTCTGCGCATGCTCTGAGGACGCGGCTGGGCCTGCAGCCTTGCGATGGTTGAAACATTTAAATGCTTTACTCACGTCGGTTGCAGTGAAGGAGAGTCCGCAGGTTTTTGGTAGCGGGCCGTGTCAGTGGCACTGTATTGTCCTCAAAGCAAGCAAAGAAGTTATTTAGTCTGTCTAGGAGCAAGACATGCTGGTCCGCGGCGGGGCTGGTTTTCTTTTTGTAATCCGTGATTGACTGTAGACCCTGTCACATACCTCTTGTGTCTGAGCCATTGAATTGCGACTCTACTTTGTCTCTATACTGAAGCTTAGCTTATTTGATTGCCTTGCGGAGGGAATATCTACACTGGTTTGTATTCGGTCATGTTTCCGGTCACCTTGCCCTGGTTAAAAGCAGTGGTTTGCGCTTTCAGTTTCGCACGAATGCTGCCATCAATCCAATGTTTTGATAAGAAGAACCTCACTCTGATGGCATTTTTTACCTCTTTCTCCCCAATTTTGTGATATCGAATTGTTAGTTACTGTCTTGTCCCATCGCCTCAACTCCCGTACGGACTCGGGAGAGACGACGGTCGTGAGCTGTGCGTCCTCTGAAACACGACTCCACCAAGCCGCACTGCTTCTTGACAAAATGTTCGCTTAACCCAGAGGCCAGCCGCACCAATGTGTTGGAGGAAACACTGTACACCTGGTGACCATGTCAGTGTGCATTGCGCCCGGCCCGCCACAGGAGTCGCTAGAGCGCGATAGAACAAGGACAACTTGGCCGGCAAAACCATCCCCTAACCCGGACGACGCTGGGCCAATTGGGTCTCCCGGTTGCGGCCAGCTGCGACACAGCCTTGTATCGAACCAGGATCTGTAGTGCAGTGGTTCTCAGCTGGTTTTGCCTCGGTACCCAAATTGAACCAGCTTGTCTCAGTTGCGACCCAATATTAACATCACAAAAATACAATTAGTTAAGCTATGCTATATTAAATGTTGCAACATTCCCACTTCTTTCATTGTCAATAATAACATTTTATCTTGAATTTAAGAATTTAATCTTGAAGCATTTTAGCAATGAGAATTTGGGATGAAAATGAACAAAATTCTGGCGACAATTTTAAATGTATTTAAAATGAGACCCTTTGCCAAAACTAGACATAGGCCTTTGCTACAGACATGTTTAAAACTGGTTTCATGGTTATCACCCATACAAGTAATGTTAGGAAAGTCTAAAGCACGTGTCAAACTCATTCCACGGAGGGCCATGTGTCTGCAGGTTTTCGCTCCTCCCTTGTACTTGATTGATTTGAAATAAGGTCACTAATTAGTCATGATTATATATATTATATACTCACCTGGATGTCTGTCTTCATTGAAAAGGAAAAACCTGCAGGCACTAGTCCTCCATGGAAATGAGTTTGACACCCCTGGTCTAAAGTGAATCCAGTTGGTTCATATTTGATCCATAAAATGGTACGGTGCCTTCATTTAACCATACTATGTGATCAACCTTCTCCATAATACCCACCCTGGCCAGTTAAAGGTTCTCCATGTAACATTTCCACCTGCAACTAGGGCACAAATTCCAATTACATACCAGTAGTAACAAAGAAATATAAATTCACCAGAGTAAAACATATCATTTTAGAAAGGCACGTGGCCTCCAACTGCTCCTAAATGCAAGTAAAACTAAATGCATTCTCTTCAACGATGGCTGCCCGCACCTGCCCACCCGTTTAGCATCACTACTCTGGACGGTTCTGACTTAGAATATGTGGACAACTACAAATACCTAGGTGTCTGGTTAGACTGTAAACGCTCCTTCCAGACTCACATTAAGCATCTCCGATCCATAATTAAATCTAAAATTGGCTTCCTATTTCGCAACAAAGCATCCTTCACTCATGCTGCCAAACATACCCTAGTAAAACTGACTATCCTACTGATCCTTGACTTTGACGATGTCATTTACAAAATAGCCTCCAACACTCTACTCAACGAATTGGATGCAGTCTATCACAGTGTCATCTGTTTTGTCACTGGTCACCCCCGAAGCCAACTCCTCCTTTGGCTGCCTTTCCTTCCAGTTCTCTGCTGCCAATGACTGGAACGAATTGCAAAAATCATCTGAAGCTGGAGACTCATATCTCCCTCACTAACTTGAAGCATCAGCTGTCAGCAGCTTACAGATCATTGCACGTGTACATGGCCCATCTATAAATAGCCCACCCAACTACCTCATCCCGATGTTATTTATTTTTTGCTCATTTGCACCCCAGTATCTCTACTTGCACATCTATCACTCCAGTGTTTAATTGCTAAATTGTAATTATTTTGCTACTATGGTCGTTTTATTGCCTTACTCCCTAATCTTACTTCATTTGCACACACTGGATATAGACTTTTCTATTGTGTTATTGACTGTACATATGTTTATTCCATGTAACTCTGTAGTTTGTCGCTTTGCTTTATCTTGGCCAGGTTGCAGTTGTAAATGAGAACTTGTTCTCAACTGGCCAACCTGGTTAAATAAAGGTGAAATGTGTATATGTATGTGTGTTTTATTTATAGATATATATTACTCCCATGACTAGCCGGTCTGGCACTTGTGTGTACTAGTTCTTCACATCCTTGCAACTGATGTTTTTTGGATTATGATAAAGTAAGAAGCAGTACCAAGCCATTTTAGGCGTTTCTAAGCAGTGTTCTTGTAAAACATGAAGGAATCTAAATTATGGCTAAAATATTACATGTTGCTCCACTAAGAAAATGAAGACTGATACTAAAACTCATAAGTTTTTTTTGTCCAGGAGCCGTCTGCACCAATAGAGATCTACTATCTTCCTCAAGCGGCCCAGTGTCTGCCAGTGGGCGCAGACGTCAGCCGCACCACCCCGTCCCACAAGCGCAAAGTATCAGGAGATTCCTCCAAGCTCAAGAAGACCCGCCTCAAGTGAAAACATCGGCATTTAGAGCTGTGGTGTCAACAAGTAAATTCCATCATTTTAGAAACACCCTTGCAAGCCTTAATGATAGTATGTCTGTAAATAAGATTTTTTTTAATTATTAGTTGTATGAAAATAAAATTAATTTGACAAATGTTTGTATTGTGATTGATTGGCGCTTTCAGCAAGTCAGACAATGTTCTCAAGCACTCAACACTGAGATATGCACTGTCGATGTATGTCCTATAGAGGGCACTCCACAATCGGTTTGAATCCCAAGCATCATTCTTGGAATGAGTGCATTGTTGTTCATTGTTTTAAGCATCATATGCTGAACCATTGAGCTTTTTTTCCCACCTCTAAGTCTACTGATACCAAAAGCAGGGACAAAATGTTTCAACCTATCCTTTTTTCATTGACAACTTGAGTCCTCTTGAGATCAATTCTACCTGCTATGAAGTGATAATGGCATTTGTTCAGGGTGTCACACCAGTCTCTGACCCACGCTGTCACATCCGTTGCCATTACTGGCACCAACCTCGTTACTCATGGCAACCACTTAACCACCACACTGCTGCCATTGCCTCGCTAAGCTATAATTGTTATTTTTGATATGATGGAACATTGATCTCACCTACCAGATTCCACATATATGCGTACGTATAAACGCAGAACAAGCTGGCAAAGGCTAACCAAGGCAGAGGTTTACTTACTGTGCTGGAGAACAAAGAAAAATGAACAATGAGAAGTCCCCAGAGCCCACTAGATGTGTTCAAAGCAGTTGTGCTGACCTTGCAACAGCTGTGTGGCGCTCTGGTACTGTGAACACCAGATTTCTTACCCTGTTATGTGCCAATGCCAGGCTGGTGAGGGGCAGGGTTTCTACTACACGGCTATGTGGAGGGGTAAGTGGTTTAACCTCAAAATGGCTAAGCTGTTGGTTGAATGCTGCAGGATTAGGGGAGAAGATGGGGGAGTGCTCCCCGCAGAGCAATCGGGTGACACAGGCTTTCTGAACCAAACTGGATGCGTAGCCTACATTTCCACTGATATGGTGCTAAACATGCTATAGTATTGTCTTGTTGGTTACAAAAGAGTGGTCCTCTCGCAAGCGCAATACTCCCTAACCCATTTAATCGACTTAGTGTTTAACGATTGTGCTTCCATGTTGGCCAGCTATAGGACATTCACAATGGGAAGCCCAATTATATTCCTCTGTCCCAGGTCTGTTTCTGGAGGCTCAGATAAGGGTTCTCTCCCCCTCCACAATCTCACTGGCCATGTCTGTGTCCCAAATGGCACCCTATTCCCCAGATAGTCCACCATATAGGGAATATGGTGTCATTTGGGATGCATTTCATAAGACAAATGCTGCAGGGGCTGAGGAACCTGATGAGAAAGTCAGACCACTGGGACAGCGCACAGCATGATTCCCACTACAATGCCATGTTTCCTTGGTGATGATGAGAGGGACATGGGAGCCTGTGGCAGTGTTGTGTGCTCTCCATCTCTGAACCCAATAAACATTGCAATAACAGAAACCTCCATTCATAGTGAACTGATTTAGTAAATATTAGTGGTATAAGCGAGAGTGAGAGCCCATGCCATGGCCCATAATTAAAAACCTTCCAAAGTGGGGTGTCTCGGCATCAAGGACAACCTAGTTAAATCGAGTTAATTTAAATGTTTTCTGTCAACACTTGTATTTATTTAATGGGGTAATCTTTGTATTCAGTTAGAGGGTGTTGTCTTGGATTTTTATTTTTTTTATTGAATATCCAAAACATACAATATACTTTCAGAGAAGCCGCTCAACAACTACACCATACCAGTCATCCAACAGACTCCTATTCAGAGCGACACACAGAAGCATCCAGGGTCAATGCCCTGCTCAAGGGCACGTTGACAATCTCCCACAAGGCGAAAAAACATGAACCCGAACTCTACAAGATCCCCCCCACACAGTTCCCCAATAGCTGTCCCTCAACCTTTCAAGAACCCTCCCACAGGCCCCCCCCCCCCCGCCCCCCAAGAAGAAAAATAACATTAATTATATTCCCCACCCCCAAGAACCCCCCGATGTACCAACAACAAAGAGAATGAACTAAAGAGAAAAAAGAAAAAGACAGAAGAAAACAGCAAACAACAATGCAAAAAAATAACTAAGGACATCGAGGACAACTAAAATCATAACAGCAATGCAAACTGTATATGTTTGTCTGCATGTCTGGTGCTATTACATGTATGTGTGTGTTCTTGTACGTGTTAATTTGAATTAGAGGGTGTGTATATGCATGTGTACAAACACCTGCACAGCATCAGCCTCAGGCAAACCGGCATTAGTTGTAAAAACACTGCCCCTTAGTGTCATTCAAACTTACTTTTTATTATGTTTTATTATGACTTGATTTTTGACTTATCTTTGACCATCATTCTATCTCCCGCACAGCAACTCCACTCCCACTTGTCTCTAATTCCACATCCCAACCCTCAGCTTCCCTCAGCCCATCCCATCTATCTCTGCTGGCCACCCACTGAGGGTTTCTACGCAACACATATCTTTCAACTATGCTGTGATGTTTAACATACAATTTCAATCTATCTAATTTAATAGAATCCACAGATTGCGAGTTGAAGATAAATCATTTTACTAAGAGTGTTAGTAATTGACTGACCCGGTCTCTCCAGATCTCCTAACAGTACTATTTCTTGGGTCAATTTTAGATCAATGCTATGTGTTTTCAGCCATTGCTGAACCTGAGACCAAAAACAGGCTACCTGAGGGCAATACCAAAATAAATAGTCTATTGATTCTGTATCCTCACAACAAAATCTGCAGCGCTTCCATGATTTTATTATCCAAATATTCAACATTTTGTTGGTGGCAAGAATTCTATGTAATAATTTTAGCTGAAAAGCACGAAGTCTTGAATCTTGCGTTTTATATATCAACTCATACACCCTGTACCATGGAATCGGTACATCAAAAATATCTTCCCAACTATTTTGCAATCTGTATGACACAGTTGTCAACATCCTGGTCTTCAAATGAAACTGGTATACTTTCCTATATGCTATTTTTATTCCTCTGCCAGTTTTGATCCTTTATATTGGGCAGTCAGACCAGTTCCCTACCTCCTCCCGTTGCCACCTGCCTCCATTTTTGGGGTAATGCTGTAATCAATTGGTTGTACTCTTGGATTGAGCAGACCTTCCAATTCTGTCCATGAAGGACATAACTCTACCATTCCAATTTACAATATCATTTAAGAACATAATACCCTTTTCAAACATCTTTCCCATAAATACAGGTATTTTATCAACCAGCACATTTGAGTTCAGCCATAATATTTGTTGTAATATTTGTTCTATCTTTTCAGGGGGATGAAATTGTAGCCAGCTCTGCAATGCTTGTTTGAAAAAGAGAGATACTTTGAAAAAAAGCATGATTTTCAATTAATTTAAAATAAGACATGGCAATCTGCACAAAGGCAAAAAGGCCATTTTTAAGCAATGGATGAGCTTTTCTTAGTAATCTACTTGAGAACCATTTAGGGTTCAAGTAAAACTTTTGAATGAGTGAAGCTTTTAGAGAGCGGTTTAGTGCTTTTATATTTAATCATCTCAACCCACCCTATTCATTATATAGATAGGCACGCTTTATTTTGTCTGATTTAGCGTCCCAGATAACGCTAAATATTTTTGCTCATATGATTTGAAAAACAAATCATCAGGAGTAAGCAGCACCATGAGTAAGTGAGTAAACTGAGATATGACTAAGGAGTTAATCAGGGCAAGTCTTTCATTAAATAGACAAGTATTTACCTCTCCATGGTTGCATGATGTTGTCTATTTTTAAGTACTCTATTGAAATTCATTGTTATTTCTATTTTGCGATATGAATACCAAGTATGTCTACTTCACCATCAGCACATTTTATAGGTAAACTGCAGGGAAATGTCAAAGTTGTATTTTTTAAAGATCCAATACGTAATATTGTACACCTATCAGAATTAGGTTTTAGTCCAGAGAGTACAGAAAAGTTATCTACATCTTCAATGAGACATTGCAGCTAGTGTACTTAATAAAAAACTTGAGTCATCTGCATACATTGTTTTTAAGCCTTGGATTTCTAATCCTCTAATGCTGTTATTGGATCTGATTTTAATAGCTTGATGGCCATAACGAATAGATATGGTGACAGCGGACAGCCTTGTTTAACTCCTCTTGACAATTCAAAACTCTCTGAGAAGTATACATATTTACTAATTTACACCTGGGGTTGATATACATTATTTTGACCCATTTTATAAGAGAATCACCGAAATTGAATTCTGGCATTTATAAATAAAACCCAGTCTTTATCAAATGCCTTTTCAAAATCGGCTATAAATACCAGGCCTGGCTTCTTAGATGTTTCTTGACGTTCTATTATTTCTAGTAGTTGTATATTATCTCCAATGTATCGTCCATGTAAAAAACCTGTCTGATCAGTATGAACAATACCTGGTAAAACCCTTTTAATTCTGAGTGCTATTCATTTCGCAATAATTTTTGCATCACAACATTGAAGTGTAAGGGGCCGCCAGTGTTTTAGATAGACTGGGTCTTTATATTTGCCATCTGGGTCTTGTTTTAATAATAGAGAAATCAGATCTTCCTGCGGAGTACCTGGCAGACTACCATTTCTATAGGAGTAGTTAAAACAATCTAACAATGGAGCTTTTAATGTATCAAAAAAGGCTTGATATACCTCTTTATTTTTAAAATGTATTTCACCTTTATTTAACCAGGTAGGCTAGTTCAGAACAAGTTCTCATTTGCAACTGCGACCTGGCCAAGACAAAGCAAAGCAGTTTGACACATACAACAACACAGAGTTACACATGGAAAAAACAAACACAATCAATAATACAGTAGAAAAATCTATATACAGCATGTGCAAATGAGGTAGGATAACCTACCGGTATGCCATCAAGCCCTGGGGTTTTTCCAGACTTAAAGGATTTAATAGCCTCAAAAAAATCTTACTGTAATGTGGCCTTCGCAGTGATCTTTCTGTACATTTGTTAATTTTCCATTTTTTATATTATTTGGAAAGAATTCCTTACTGTAATCTTCATTCAGTGGGAGAGGATGAAACAGAAAAGAGAACATCTGCCTAAAATATTTAGAAAATATTTACAATTATATAGATAACTCCGTCTTCAGTAACGAGTTTATGCAAATTATTTTTGTTAGCGTTCCCGTATTGGAGATTCAGGAAGAATTTTTCTCCATATTCCATCCAGTTTGCTTTATTTTTGTAATAGATTACATTAGATTGTTCTTGAATAAGTTCCTCAAGTTTTGGGGGTTTTTCCTCTAACTTATTTTGTATCTCTGTAGTATTGTTTTTATTGCCATCTACCTGTACTATTAGTTGATGGATTTCCCTTGTTACTCTTGTCTCTTTAGCCAGAAACAGCTTTTTTATTATTGATGAATATTGAATTGAATGACCTCTGAAGGTACATTTAAAGGTATCCAAAACAATAAGGGGATTTGCTGAACCTATATTATACTGGAAAAATTCAGTTATTTCCAATATCCCAATCCATGTGGAAAATCCATAAGAGTTATGTGAATGCCAATTAGATGATGATCAGATCGCATTCTGTCTCCTATTAAAACTTTTTAAACCTTTGATGCAAGAGAGAAAGAGACAAAGTAGTTAAGACGACTACCTTGATGTAGTCTCCTCCATTTCCACCTTACCAAATACTTTTAAACTCAGCTTTTCATAATTCCTGACATTTAATCCTAGTGAGAATTCCCTGTCTTAGGTCAGTTAGGATCACCACTTTATTTTAAGAATGTGAAATGTCAGAATAATAGTAGAGAGAATGATTGATTAATTTCAGCTTTTATTTATTTCATCACATTCCCAGTGGGTCAGAAGTTTACATACACTCAATTAGTTTTGCCTTTAAATTGTTTAACTTGAGTCAAATGTTTTGGGTTGCCTTACACAAGCTCCCCACAATACGTTGGGTGAATTTTGGCACATTCCTCCTGACAGCTGGTGTAACTGAGTCAGGTTTGTAGGCCTCCTTGCTCGCACACGCTTTTTCAGTTCTGCCCACAAATTTTCTTTAGGATTGAGGTCAGAGCTTTGTGATGGCCACTCCAATACCTTGACTTTGTTGTCCTTAAGCCATTTTGCCACAACTTTGGAAGTATGCTTGGGATCAATGTCAAATGGGAAGACCCATTTGCGACCATGCTTTAACTTCGTGACTGATGTCTTGAGATGTTGCTTCAATATATCCACATAATTTACCATCCTCATGATGCCGTCTATTTTGAAGTGCACCAGTCCCGCCTGCAGCAAAGCACCCCCACAACATGATGCTGCAACCCCCTTCACCCCCTTCACGGTTGGGATGGTGTTCTTTAGCTTGCAAGCATGCCCCTTTTTCCTCCAATATAACGATGGTCATTATGGCCGAACAGTTCTATTTTTGTTTCATCAGACCAGAGGACATTTCTCCAAAAAGTACGATCTTTGTCCCCATGTGCAGTTGCAAACATTAGTCTGTCTTTTTTGTTCTGGGATTGATTTGCACTTTTCCCATGGTGTTTATTCTTGCATACTATTGTTTGTATTTTTATTCCCTTGCCTGTTTGTCTGCGAGCCAATGCCACAGATGTTAGAAAATTGAGACAAGATATGTGCGTAGTAAAATTGAGTTGGTTGATGTGTATGATAATGGATGTGATTTAGTGAGAGTGTGTACGATGTCTGTAGAAGAGTAAGACTATAATGTGTGCTGTCCAAATAAATAATAACTCTGCCAATTTGCATGGTTAAGTGTCTATGTGTGTAACATGTAGTGAGTATAGCCTTAATATTCATGATGATAATTGTAATCCATATCATATCACCGTCATAGTTGCATCATAATTACTTTTAACATCATTGAAAAACACATCCCAGCATTTCCATAGTAATTGATGTTTCACATGATCATGAAAGATACCTTGCATTGCTCTAGAGACGGCTTCACGACAGTACAAATGTTTTCTGTACAATATGTTATTATTCCCCAATGCCCCTATTCTGGTATCTTCCCCTTGCTTGTCGTATACATATTTAAACTTGTAGACAAATACATAAAGAATATATACAAATGAAAAACATATTAAATTATGAAACAGTTCTCGACAATAGAGAGTGAGAAGAGAGAGCGAGATCAGGTGTGTGTGTATGTATAAGTCCGTATGTGTAAGCGAGCATGTAATTGAGTACGTGTATGTTCATATCCACTTCATAGTGGTCAGATATTTTTTACAGTTCCCATACTTTCTTTTTTTCGTAACCCGAAGTCCCTGTAGAATTTAGTACAGCCATGGTGTTATGGAGCTGTCTTGGAATAGCTGTCCATCTATGAAGAGTTTGTCCACAATGAGAAAGGCTTACTCTTCTCCCTCTGTTGCCTTTGTACCGGATACAGTCTCTTACGACGTTCATTTATCTACCTTGGAAATTGGTCATTGAAACCGAATTTGGTCCCTTTAAGCTCCCCTCACCTGCTTTTGATCAGCTCCTTTTGTTGGTAGTGTTCAAATTTTGTGATGATTGGTCGGGGACCCTTGGTCTTGTCGCTCTGAGTTCCAATCCACACAAAAAAATGGAACACAAACTTGCAGTCCCAACCGTAAAGGCTAACTGCGTCATAGAATCCTTAGCAACAAAACTTTAGTTCTTAGATTTGTTTGTCTTGGATTTGTTTTACATTGAATGCCCTTCTTTTCTGGGCCTAAACCCAAACACTGAAGAAATTATTGTCTACATTAAATAATTAAATTTTGGCCATGAAACTACTGTCATATGTAGGAATGAATATTAATATTTGATACAATTTGACATTTTTGAGGGGTTTTTTACACCTTAAAATACCTTATGGGTAAAACCACATAATGGCAGATTGGTATAAGATACAGTATCTGCTCTGTTGTCAGGGCACATGTTGACAAGATGCTGGGGAATATATGGACCAGCTGAGCATTTGTGAACTAGGCGTTTTGTTATATTTCAGTCTTCTGTGATGTATATAAAGTGTAACATTGGGTTGCAAACTTACATTTCAACTCTACCATACATGGTACATATGTATTTAATTTAAACCCATAACCATGTGTGTGATGTGTATACTTTTGTCTCAAAGTAGATTTGTTAAAGAATACCAAGTAACGCTCTGTGTGGACCCCTGTTTAAGCCACAGGTTAATGGGACAATTCATGCTTATCCGCAGGAGCCCCTAATCTGAGTCCGGACCAAAAAGCTGTGCCTGACGTTGCAGCAATATGTCCTCATTAAAATTCCGCGGCTGTACTCACACCACGAAAATCCAACAGTCATTTAGTTCCTTGTGCACCCGCACAGTAGCCTAATCACATATGATGCGCCTCATATTTGCGAAGCCTGTTACCTCCACCAAGTGGTTATTTGCTAGCGTTGTCAGGTCCAAGGATTTCAGTGGAGGCATCCCCGCCATCCTATTGTGTTGAAAAAAACTGAATTGCTCCTCCTGGGCAGCAACATAGAGCTCCCTCGGATTGAACATGGAGCTCATGTGACTTTCTGGTTCGGAACCAGACACGTGCGCGCGGTTTGTGTGACTGGAATGGTGACACAGCGGCTTTTGGGGATTCATTTGACTGGGATACGCGGAGTGCCCGACGTACCGACGCACCTTGTGTAATAGGTAAGCGGAATCATTTGTGTGGCCCCTAGGCTCTTATTTGCTCAAATTGTAACACGTTTCGTGCATTCGTGAGTCGATAGTCGATATATGCATCACTGGGTTACTAACCTCTTGTGTAGATGTAGCTACTCTGGCGTTTGTTGTTACATTGTTACTACCGCGGTACAGTTATTTTCGCGCGCGTAGCCCTATGTGAGTGCGATTGTCTGCGACTCTTGAATGTTTTCAGGAGACTCACTCTATCGGAGTAATGATATCAATAGGCCTCCAGGCTACTCGGGCAACTCTGTCTAATCAAATTAATAACCCATTCATCAGCTATTAATTACAGTTCACGGTTGTGAGAGCCAAGGGAATACAATACACGAGTCATGGTTTAGAAACAAAGACGCTCAATAACTGGCTAAAATTCAAATTGTTGAGTTACTGTATCTGACTGTGGTGGTGTTGCGGTTCTATTTCTAGTAGACTGTTGCAGCACTTGGCCTGTGGGAAGACGAACCTGATGTTCCACAGTATGAAAATAATTGGGGAGAGATACTGTAAAAGTACTGTACATTCCTGTTAAAAAGGATGCAGAGCAAACAATTGTGGGTATATTTCCACCATCATCAAATGCAATCGAACCATTTTATGTCGTATCATTGCCATTTCTTAGCCAAGTTAGGGATTCATCCATGCACGTGGCGACTTTGGGAGGTGGGGGGCACATGGACGTTTTCGTAATTGACCCTGAACTAATGACCAACCGGTGGTCTCAAGTATACACTGAATGGCGGACCTAAAACCCAACAGGGGTGGTGACAACCTACAGTAAGCTCTAAAAGTATTGGGACAGTGCCTCTTTTTGTTGTTTTGGCTGTGTACCCCAGCACTTGGGATTTGAAAATAATAAAATGACTATAAGGTTAAAGTGCTTTCATTTCAGGGTATTTTCACCCATGTTGGGTGAACGTTTAGAAGTTACAGCATTTTTTTTATACATAGTCAACCCATTTTAGGGGACCAAAAATATTGGGACAAATTCATTCATCTGTATTAAAATAGTAACAAGTTATGTATTTGGTCCCATATTCATGGCATACAATGACTGCATCAAGATTGTGAATACACATTTGTTAGATGATGCATTTGCTGTTTGTTTTGGTTGTGTCTCAGATTATTTTGTGCCCAAAATAATTGAATGGTCAATAATGTATTAATTTCTGATGGGCACAAAATAATCTGAAACGCAACCAAAACAAGCAGCAAATGCATCCAGCAAATGTATAGTAACAAGCTTGATGTAGTCATTGCGTGCTTTGAATATGGGACCAAATACGTAACTTTCTACTGCTTTAATACACATAAGTGAATTTGTCCCAATACCTTTGTCATTGTCCCAATACTTTTGGAGCTCGCTTGTAGGTCATGTTTACTGAACCCTGAACCATATTCATCATAACAATTAACACTTCATCTAATCTCGTCCCCAGGATATTGCATTTGGGCGAAAGTGTCTGGGAACGAGATTACACTTCATCAAACAGACTGTTTTACCACTTGACCTCTATTTCCATGTTGTAATCCGTCCATTGTTGTTGTAGTTGACTGGTTATGGAATGTATTATTCATGAAAACTACTGTGTATGTGAAACTGAGAAACCATTGAGAATTAAGACATGGCAGAGACAGCAAGTACATTTTTCTTCCATTAAAGGGTAAATTCCCGCAGGACCGATGGAAGTGCATTATAAGCGGCACTCTCTTAAACAGCAAGACGATTATCTTCTCCCTCACATTGAAGACCTTTTTAGCTGGAAACTTTGGCTTTGTTTCCTCAGCAACAGTGAGGTAGTAAATTGTGTAGTTGTTAAGTGCGTGTTAATTGAGCCTGCTGGTCACTCTTACCATTGTGATTGGAATATTGGTCCCCAGTTCTCCACAGAACCCCCCCCCCCCCCCACCCACCCACCCCACCCACCCTCTTTGTTCTGTGGATAATCCTCCACTGCTGTGTGCGGGGGAAGGGGCGGGGTCATTAAGGGGCATTGACATCTGTAACTGACAGCTTTCTTGGGGTCCATCTGACATGCTGTATGTGGATCTCAGAGACTGGTTAGTGAAATACACAAAGGACGCATCCAATCCAAGGGACTAAGTAAACAAAATAACCCGCAGGATGGCAGTCTCTTTAGAATTTAGATTGTCTGTCACCCTTGATGAGTTAGCTACATGAATTTGTCAAGTCAAAATGAACTGTTTTAGTACTGATCTAGGTTGTCCGAGATAAAGACCAAATGCTGTCATTGTTTACCATGGACAAAGAACTAGAACCAAAATGTTGTGACTGGCTTTTATTCAACCCCAATGTTATGCTGTCCTAACTGGAGGAGTGACATGTAGAGGACATGAACCATTCCATCTGGGAGATTTATGGGTTATCCCGGTCCAATCCCCCATGATCCTTTCTGATGTGCTTGTGATGGAGGGCAGACCTGGGAAAGTGTATCGACTGTCTGGTATTGACAGCAACTGCCTCCCACTTTATAGACCTATCTGTCTTCTCTCATCTAGAGGAGCGTCAGGGGACCAGTGGTTGGACATCCTGCGGTCTTATCAAAATTGTCAGGAAAAGTCTGCAGCAGTAAAAAACACCCGGAAAGTATCTACTTTCCCATCCAAAACAAACAAAATCCAACAAAATTATCAGGGATGGTTCAGGAAAAGGAAAAATCTGGTGTCTGGCTCTGGGTTGTTGAGAAATACAGTAGTAGCGAAGCTCTGTGATTGCAAGACCGTGTGAAAGTGTTGGAATGTAGGCTAGTCAGGGCACCAGGCTACATAACAGTTCCACAAGAGCCCCCATGACTGGCGGAGCATGGTACGACTAGGCCTTACAGCATGAGGTGGAATTTACCCCCCTGAGTAAATGTGGCCCCCGCAAACTATACATGCTCAGGGTAGACTTAGAACTCACTACCTCTAGCGCTGACAAAAGCACCATGCTGGAAAAACAGGATTTCATAGAACAAGAGAGGGAAGGAAAAAACAGCCACCTGCTTCTCCTTTCCTCCATTTTCTAAATGTCACACAGCATTAGCGACTAGCGATGCACTTTCAGACTCGGCTGCCTTAGAAATGAGTTTCGTTTAAGCCGAAAGAGTTGAGGGTTCACACACAAGAACCGCAGGAGTTGGTGACACGCTGAAGACTGTTTGTTTGGAACAGCGAAAGCGCTCTATTCGAACCAGGAAGAAAAGTACATTTCCCCCTTAGCCACTTATGATCCTATCAGCTATAGAGAGCGCTCCCATAGGAGATGGAGGAGCGTTGGCCAGCCAAGCAGAGCGGTTAGCCTCGCAAAAAAATGGCTCTCAATGGTGGTGACATTTCAAAAGCCATTACACTGTATAGAGACCAGTATCAGACTGAGGTCTGTCTGTGCATTGGGGGGTATCTGAGTGAACAGTGATATACCAACCACCGGACGCTTTAGGAACACAAAAGGCCAGGCCAGTGCTAGCAGAGGCCCCAGCTACACAATCACATCAGCAACTACAGGAAAAGCAGTGGTAATAGATAAGTAGCCATTATGTTGATTAAAGGGCCCGATGGGCACAGGGAGATAAGAGCGCAGGCAGCGGCCGGCCAAGCATGAAGACGACGTGTTTACATTGGGAATTCCTTACATTCCTCGGCTGCAGCCACGTCGATCCGATTCTACACCTCCACCCACTGACGCTCGGGTTGTTCATCCCCTGTGACAATGGGGTCCCCCAGGAGGAAGTGGCAGGGTCCTCTCTGGCCAACTTCAATGTGACAACAAGCTGGTCTTATGATCCTCTCTAACTTCCAATGGAAGCTCGGCTAAGTCATCTTGCGAAAGCACCCCTAGGTTAGAGAATATCTTCTTCATATGTTTTCAGTCTCTAAGGAAGTATCAGCAGCAGGTTGAAGTGATTGTGCCTTTAATTCCTCATACATCCTGTTTACTGCTTTTCAGCATGGTTGGCTGATCTTACTCTCCACAAAACACAAAAACAAGAGCTGGCTTAGATATTTAACCTGCTTATGTCAAACTCCCAGATGATCCCCAGTCCCTCTGGAGACTAAGGACCAGTAATTCCCAGTGGATTTCAACAGGTTTGGACGGTTATCTCAAAGAGCTGTGCTCAAGCCTATAAGACTATTGGCCAAGACAGTCAACAGATACTGTATATTTTCTAATCTAGCCTACATAAGGACTTTCAAAGCCAGAGTCCTTAGTTACATACATTTTTTGACTTATTCATTCATTATATACAGTGCATTCGGAAAGTATTCAGACCCCTTCCCTTTTTCCACATTTGTTACATTACAGCCTTATTCTAAAATAGATTAAATTATGTTTTCCTTATCAATCTCCACACAATACCCCATAATGACAGAGTAAGTGAAAACAGGTTTATATATATTTTTTTTAAATGTTAAAAAATATATATTTAAAAAACTGAAATACCTTATTTACATAAGTAAATTTGCCATGAGACTCAAAATTGAGCTCAGGTGCATCCTCTTTCCATTGATCCAACTTGATTGGAGTCCACCTGTGAAATTAAATTGATTGGACATGATTTGTAAAGGCACACACCTGTCTATATACAGTTGACAGTGCATGTCAGAGCAAAAACCAAGCCATGAGGTCGAAGGAATTGTCCGTAGAGCTCCGAGACAGGGTTGTGTTGAGGCACAGATCTGGGGAAGGGTACCAAAAAATGTCTGCAGCATTGAAGGTCCCCAAGAACGCAGTGGCTTCCAACATTCCTAAATGGAAGAAGCTTGGAACCACCAAGACTCTTCGTAGAGCTGGCCGTCCGGCCATACTGAGCAATCGGGGGACAAGGGCCTTGGTCAGAGAGGTGACCAAGAACCCAAAGATCACTCTGACAGAGCTCAAGAGTTTCTCTGTGGAGATGGGACAACCATCTCTGCAGCACTCCACCAATTAGGACTTTATGGTGGAGTGGCCAGACGGAAGCCACTCCTCAGGAAAAGCACATGGCCACCTGCTTGGAGTTTGTCAAAAGGCACCTAAAGGACTCTGACCATGAGAAACAAGATTCTCTGAACTCTTTGGCCTGAATGCCAAGCGTCATATCTGGAGGAAACCTGGCACCGTCCCTACTGTGAAGCATGGTGATGGCAGCATCATGCTGTGGGGTTGTTTTTCAGCAGCAGGAACTTGGAGACTAGTCAGTGTCGAGGCAAAGATGAATGGAGCAAAGTACAGAGAGATCCTTGATGAAAACCTGCTCCAGAGCGCTCAGGACCTCAGACTGGGGTGAAGGTTCCCCTTCCAACAGGACAACGACCTTAAGCACACAGCCAAGACAACGCAGGAGTGGCTTCGGGACAAGTCTCTGAATTTCCTTGAATGGCCCAGCCAGAGTGCTCCGCATCCAACCTGACAGAGCTTGAGAGGATCTGCAGAAAACAATGGGAGAAACTGCCCAAATACAGGTGTGCCAAGCTTGTAGCATCATACCCAAGAAGACGCGAGGCTGTAATCACAAAGGTGCTTCAACAAAGTACTAAGGGTCTGAGTACTGATGTAAATGTGATATTTCTGTTTTTTAATACATTTGCAAACATTTCTAAATTTGAGCTTTTTCATTGTGGGGTATTGTGTGTAGATTGTTGAGGGTAAAAAAACTATTTAGTTTTTCACAATTGTTAACACACATTTGCTGGAACTACATCTCAGGTACTCAACTCTAAACACACAACATTTAGCTAATTTCCACAAGCCCCAAAGTCATCTTGCAAAATGAAACACAGCAATCAAAATCATGTCCTCCCTGCATACAAATGAGACACACACATCAAATGAATCTAACTTAGTGACGAACGAGATCACACTAATGTGACATACTCAAAACCTGTTTCAGTGTAAAGACTAAGATTGTTGTTATACTGTATATTGTTTCTGTGTACTCAAACAAGGAACGCAATATTTCAACCTGACTCAGTACATGTCAAACAGCAAACATACAGTAAATATATTTAGCATATGCAAAAGAACTACTGTACGTTAGATCAATTGTACGGAATAGATAAAGAAACTGTCAAAATACTCCATTGCGAAAAAACTAAATCAGTGTTGGAAAAAGGACCCAATTGTCATAACTTGAGTAAAAGTAAAGATACCTTAATAGAAAATGACTCAAGTAAAAGTGAAAGTCACCCACTAAAATACTACTTGAGTACATTACTTTCTTTAGGAAATAAAAGTTGCGAGAAATATTAAATGGTAATGTACAGATTCCCAAATAAACTACTTAAGTAGTACTTTAAAGTATTTTTACTTAATTGTTTTACACCACTGGAAAATCAGTCATGTCTGTTGTTTTGGTCCGGGCCACAGATTTACACCAACATCACAGGCGATATTCTCCTTGGCCAGACAGTTTGGAAAATAGCTTCTGGCATGACTCATCCACCCTTGACAGGACTCTGCTGGAATGTCACCACAGGCCTCCTCCATTGCCTGGAGAAGGGCCATACGTTCATGGGGTTTGCGATCATACACCTTCCTCCGCCATGCTGAAAACTACTCTTCAATGGGGTTGAGAAATGGGGAATATGGGTGGGAGATAGAGAATTGTAAACCTGGGATGGTCATGGGGAACCTGTTGCGGACCTGAGCAGCCCGATGGAAACTCACGTTGTCCCAAATTAGAACATGCATTTGCTGTTCAGGATCACCTGGTCCTCTCTGCTCTGGCTGAAAAATATTGTAATTTAAGATGTTCAGGAAATTAAGGAGATGGGCAGTGTTATATGGTCCAAGGGTGGCATGGCGGTGGAGGACCCCATTGTGGTTCATAGCTGCACATATAGAGACATTTACCCCACGCTGGCCATGTACCGCAATGATAGCGCGTTGACCAATGATGCTCCTTCCTCTCCTCGTCTTCACTAAATTGAATCCAGCCTCATCTATGAGTATGAATTCCTGGGGGATGGGACTTGTATCCAACTCCATGATTCTCTGAAATGACAGTAAATACTGTAATTGCTGTATAGTAGAGTTCACTGGCAACAATGAGTCTAATGTTTCAGAGTGTAATACTAGTTAGTACATTACGTACGTGCACATATTCGTACCGTTTAACCTTCACTCTTTGAAAATTCATGGGACTCTGTAGATTTGCTTAATCCGGAGATGGTGTTTAAGGATGCGGGCTATGGTTGATAGGTTCACTCTGATGTTATGGAACATGGCATAGTTTTCAATAGCCTGTTGTTGGATTTCCCCACAGTCTTATGGCATTATTTTCAACTACCATTTGCCTAATGACAGCCTCCTGTTCATCTGTAAACAGACACGTTCTACCACCAAGTGAGGGTCGTCTTTCAATTCTACAAAAAACCAAATAGCATACAGTTCAGTAAACACTACAGTATACAAGATGAACATGTTACAAAGTAGTTTTGCTCCCAATTTCATACATACAGTAATACATTAAACATTTACTTTGTTTCCCCTTACAGTGTGTATTGGAATCTACGGTCTTTACTGTGCTTTATGTTGTTCTACTGTCAAGTAGTAAAAGTAGTAGAGAGGTCCATTGTATGGAGTACATACAGTTGAAGTCGGAAGTTTACATACACTTAGGTTGGAGTCATTAAAACTCGTTTTTCAACCACTTCAAATTTCTTGTTAACAAACTATAGTTTTGCCAAGTCGGTTAGGACATCTACTTTGTGCATGACACAAGTCATTTTTCCAACAATTGTTTACAGACAGATTATTTCACTGATAGTTCACTGTATCACAATTCCAGTGGCTCAGAAGTTTACATACACTACGTTGACTTTGCCTTTAAACATCTTGGAAAATTCCAGAAAATGTTGTCATGGCTTCAGAAGCTTCTGATACGCTAATTGACATCATTTTAGTCAATTGGAGGTGTACCTCTGGATATATTTCAAGGCCTACCTTCAAACTCAGTACCTCTTTGCTTGACATCATGGGGAAATCAAAAGAAATCAGCCAAGACCTCAGAGAAACATTTTGTAGACCTCCACAAGTTTGGTTCATCGTTGGGAGCAATTTCCAAATGTCTGACGGTACCACGTTTATCTGAACAAACAATACTATGCAAGTATAAACACCATGGGACCATGCAGCTGTCATAACGCTCAGGAAGGACTCATGTTCTGTCGCCTAGAGATGAACATACTTTGGTGCGAAAAGTGCAAATCAATCCCAGAACAACAGCAAAGGACCTTGTGAAGATGCTGGAGGAAACGGGTACAAAAGTATCTATATCCACAGTAAAACGAGTCCTATATCGACGTAACCAGTATCGACATAACCAGAAAGGCCTCTCAGCAAGGAAGAAGCCAGACTACGGTTTGCAACTGCACATGGGGACAAAGATCATACTTTTTGGAGAAATGAAACAAAAATAGAACTGTTTGGTCATTATGACCATTGTTATGTTTGGAGGAAAATGGGGGAGGCTTGCAAGCCGAAGAACACCATCCCAACCGTGAAGCACGGGGTGGCAGCATCATGTTATGGGGGTGCTTTGCTGCAGGAGGGACTGGTGCACTTCACAAAATAGATGGCACCATGAGGATGGAAAATGATGTGGATATATTGAGGCTATATATATTGGATATATCAAGGTATTGGAGTGCCCATCACAAAGCCCTGACCTCAATCCTATAGAAAATGTGTGGGCAGAACAGAAAAAGCGTGTGCGAGCAAGGAAGCCTACAAACCTGACTCGGTTACACCAGCTCGGTTCACCCAACGTATTGTGGGAAGCTTGTGGAAGGCTACCCAAAACATTTGACCCAAGTTAAACAATTTAAAGGCAATGCTACCAAATGCTAATTGAGTGTATGTAAACTTCTGACTCACTGGGAATGTGATGAAGGAAATTAAAGTTTAAATAAGTCACTCTACTATTATTCTGAAATTTCACATTCTTACAATAAAGTGGTGATCCTAGGATTAAATGTCAGGAATTGTAAAAAACTGAGTTTAAATGTATTTGGCTAAGGTGTATGTAATCTACCGACTTCAGTTGTACCTTTTCTCATTTTGGAACATCCGGATGCTATGGTGAAGCGGCTCAGATTGGGCTGCACTCTCTGCCCAGGCTCTCTCAAGGTCAAACCATGGTTGACCACAGTTGCCTGAATTTCATCAGAGATTACTCTCCTTGTTCTTGTTCTTGATCTTGATCTTGATCTTGTTCTTGTTCTTCCTCCACCTTTTTCTGCCAAGTTTGCCTCCATTGTTCTCCAAACACAGGAGTATTCACCTGTGGCCTTTTTATCCAGACCAAAGGTTTGATTGCAAAAGTGAACATTTACACGATTAGTGTTTGCACACGTGAAAGTGATTAATTGGTAATTGAGCTTAGCTTGTTATTAAACAGTGTTGCTTTTCATTTGCTCACAAGATATTTTAGTTGTGAAGGTAGGCGCCAAAGGTAGAGAATTGTGTGTTGTGTTTTGGGAAACGTTTGTTATGGAATTGCAATCCGAGTGTAAAGCGAAACGTATGCCAGTAGTATTGCATATTTGGTGTATGGTTCTGCTAAATGAGTTACTGGTTTGGGTCCTTGTGTCTCATTGGCCAGTTTTAGTTCATAAACAATTAGGAAAACTTTAGTCTGTTTTAGAATTAGGCTGTAATGTAACAACATGTGGGAAAAGTCGAATGGGTCTGAATACTTGCCGAATGCACTGCATACCCATTGATTCTTGAAGAATATAACTTTTGAATGCCCCAGGAGCTTATTTCAACAGTCGTACCACATCAGAACACAAAATATAAGCTTTTTTTATCCCACTGTTTGCAAGCAATGTAAATGTAAACAAACAATGTGTAGTTAAAACTATAATTTCGACATGATGGATGGTGATTCCTGGCATCAATAGCTCTGTCTTATGAGTTTGAGAGTGGTTGCATTTCTCCAGGCCCATCCCTCAGATTTTTACCGAAACAAGTGAGGTGACCACTTTGTTATTGTTTCAATTGAGGTAATTATTTAGCCAGTTTTCAGATTGTCCTGAAATAGTCATGGCCCTTCTTTCTGCTGTCTTCTTCAATGATCATAGAGAGAGTTGTTTTTACGGATCACGTGGACACAATTTGAGTCCAATTTGGTTATTGGAATTTGGCATTCCAGGACATATTGCTAAATCCCCTCAGGGTTACGGGGTGCACAAATCTCTGGTACCCTTTGTACAAGGAAGTCATAAGGCTGGGCTTAACACTAGACTTTATCCCCCAGTTGTCTGAATTTTTCACCAGCTCAGTCTTTGTCACCCAGTTCATTGTTAGTTTGACAGGTGTTGCATGTTTGCCCTGAGAAACTCTAGACTTTTTTTAACCATAGATTCACTACTAAGCTTTGAAGTCAACTTGGTCTCAGAGCATTTCATATTTTTATAGCTGGCTAACGTTAGCTAGGCTAGGGGTTAGGGTTAGGCTTAAGGGTTAAGGCTAGGGGAAGGGTTAGCTAACATGCTAAGTAGTTGCAAAGTAGCTAAAAAAGTAAGTAGTAAGTAGTTGAAAAGTTGCTAATTAGCTAAAATTGTCCGTGATGAGATTAGAACTTGCAGCCTTTGGGTTGCTAGACTTTCGTGTTATACGACCACCCATCCACCTCGACCAGTGTTTTTGCCTTAAGTAACCATCTGTTTTATATAACCATACTAAACGTAACATATCGTATTAATGTGAGTGTCCCGGATTTACGTTTACCGTGTTACCTCTGAGACAGCTTCTCATGGTCAGTAATGGTCAATAATGGCTGCCTAAGTGTGAAAAGTGAAACGGAAAGACATTTGGAGGCATTTGTGAGTGAAGGCACAGCGAGGGCTCGTGTTCAGGATCGACCTGACCTTTTAATGTGGTACAGATGAATAGGACTAATAGGATTATAAAGAGGGCCTGGTGGGTGGAGAGGTGAAGGGGGACACATGCCACTCCTACCCCTGTGCTCTGGCCCAGGATGGTCACCCAGGGTCATGTGATGAAGGGGAACAATGCTGGCCGGTGTCGCCCTCCCGATTTATTGAGGCTGGACTGGGCTCAAGCAGGAGGATTACTCCGACAGACCCACTAATGGTGGACAGGTTGTGACCCCTGTTGACAAGCAGTGCAATTAATGCCCTCATCACCTTTCTAAAGTGGCTTTCAATCTGAAGTTTAAAAAGGGTTAAATGGGCACTTCTGTTTCCTTGTAAACTCCTTTGGATAGATCTCTTTCGAGTGAGCCTGAAATACTGTGGCCGTTATACAAAAGGAACAATATTTCTCTTTTCTCCGCTTTACTTCAGAACATTTAGCTCCTTTTGACAGCAAAACTCAAGCCATAGCAGCGGTGCCCATGCAGGCCGGGCTCATCAGAGACGGGCTAGAGATTAAACCATGCACCATATGCTGAGGAGCCAGCCCAGGGGGACTACTGATTAGTGTGCTCCCATGTCACTGTCGCCTGCTAATCGGTTGGGGGGGTTGAGGAGATGCCCCCCTCTTCCATCTTTACCCTTAGCAGTGTCCTTCCACAAATCCCAGCTTTCATCCTTCCTCCCCAACCCAGCTTTGGCGTTTTAGACCGTTGCCGGTTTTGCTATTGTGGGTTAACTGAGAGTTCCCTGGACTAAAGTGATGATAGCCTGGCTGTCTATAGGATACAGTGGATAATGGTAGCCATTTCTCTTCATAAAACATTCCTTTTCTTCTGACAGTAAGTATATGCTGCTCGTCCTTTCTCTACTACACGTGGCTCATTTCATGATTGAGCAGCCATCTGATTAATTGGCTCAGAAGGAGCAGGCTGATGTTAGCTAGCTAGGGTCACCTAAGGGAAATTAGACGATAGCAGAGGATGAAGGGTACTGAGAGTGCCTGCAAGAATGGCCTGAGCAAAAAGCTCTTCAGGAGAGACAGATTGAGAGGGATGAGGGTCTTCAGAAGGCTGGTTTTAGAAGAGTATCCAGGTTTAGAGATGAGTTTGTTTGGAAACCCAGAGTCTGTCCTGTTTTAATAGTATGGATTATTAACTGTTCTCGTCATGTTATTGCTCTCAATGTATCACTCGGGCTCCCGAGTGGCGTAGTGATCTAAGGCACTGCATCTCAATGCTAGAGGAGACACTACAGACCATGGTTCGATCCTGGGCTGTATTACAACCGGCCTGTGATCGGGAGTCCCATAGTGCGGCGCACAACTGGGTTAAGGGAGGGTTTGGCAGGGGTAGGCCGTCATTGTAAAACAAGAATTTGTTCTTAACTGACTTGCCTAGTTAATTCAAAAGTAGCTGACATTTCACCAAAATCCCTGAATTAGCCACCTTCGCAAGCACAGTACTAGTCAAAGGTTTGGACACAACTACTCAATCCAGTTTTTTTATATATATTTTTTGTATGACTATTTTCTACATTGTAGAATAATAGTGAAGACATCAATACTATGAAATAACACATATGGAATCATGTAGTAACCAAAAAAGTGCTAAACAAATCAAAATATATTTTAGATTTTAGATTCTTCAAAGTAGCCACCCTTTGCCTTGATGACAATTTTGCACACTCTCGGCAGTCAATCAACCAGCTTCACCTGGAATGCTTTTCCAACAGTCTTGAAGTTCCCACATGCTGAGCACTTGTTGGCTGCTTTTCCTTCACAGAGGTCCAACTCATCCCAAACCATCTCAATTGGGATGAAGTCGGGTGATTGTGGAGGCCAGGTCATCTGATGCAGCATTCCATCACTCTCCTTGGTCAAATAGCCCTTACACAGTCTGGAGGTGTGTTGGGTCATTGTCCTGTTGAAAAAAAATGATAGTCCCACTAAGCGCAAACCAGATGGGATGGCGTATCGCTGCAGAATGCTGTGGGAGCCATGCTGGTTAAGTGTGCCTTGAATAATAAATAAATCACAGACAGTGTAACCAGCAAAGCACCCCCACACCATCACACCTTCTCCTCTGTGCTTTATGGTGGGAACCACACATGCGGAGATCATCCGTTCACCTACTCTGCGTCTCACAAAGACACGGCAGTTGGAAGTAGTTAGTAGTGGTTTCTTTGCAGCAATTCATGAATGCCTGATTCACACAGTCTCCTCTGAACAGTTGATTTTGAGTTGTTACTTGAACTCTGTGAAGCATTTATTTGTGCTTCAATCTGGGGTGCAGTTCACTTTAATTAACCTATCCTCTGGTCAGAGGTAACTCTGGGCTTCCTTTCCTGTGGCGGTCCTCATGAGAGCCAGTTTCATTGTAGCGCTTGATGGTTTTTGCGACTGCACTTTTTACATTTTTCAGAATTGACTGACCTTCATCTCTTAAAGTAATGATGGGCTGTCATTTCTCTTTGCTTATTTGAGCTGTCCATAATATTTGGTAAAAGACTATCTTCTGTATACCACCACTACCTTGTCACAGCCCAACTGATTGTCTCAAACGCATTAAGAAGGAAAGAAATTCCACAAATTAACTTTTAACAAGGCACACGTGTTAATTGAAATGCATTCCAGGTAACTACCTCATGAAGCTGGTTGAGAGAAGGCCAAGAGTGTTCAAAGCTGTCATGGAGGCAAAGGGTGGCTACTTTGAAGAATCTCAAATATAGTATATATAAAATAAAATAAATTGGGGGGGGGGGGGGGGGGTTACCACATGATTCCATAAGTGTTGTTTCATAGTTTTGATGTCTTCACTATTCTTCTACACTGTAGAAAATAAAGAAAAACCCTGGAATGAGTAGGTGTGCCCAAACTTTTGACTGGTACTGTATGTATGTGTATTCAAATAGAGACTTTTGGCACTTGTCTTTGTCAATTAGAGAGTACTTTATATGGTTCTTTCTCTCGCTCTCTCTCTTTCTGCTCTCTGCTCTAAAGAGATCCCAACTCCCTGGGGGTTGGAGTAGAGCCGTCTGGTAATCTGAGGCGGAATTAATATTGAATAAGATGGAGAGAGGCGTCAGCCCCACAATTAATTTCCATATACAGAGCTGCTGACAATAATGAATAAAGCCTCAACAGAGTAGGGAAAAAAACACAGACACTGCAAAACGACACACTGGGATATTGTCTAGAGAGAGAGAGTGTGTGTGTGTCTGAGTGGGGGGGGGGGGGGGGGGGGGGGCATCTGTACAAGCCACATCACCATGGAGACAGTGGATTCAATGGATCTTGGGAGGTCTCTGGAGTGGACAGCTTGGAAACAACACAGGAGGGGGCATCCAGATAATAAACATAGTAACACATTAAACAAACTCCCAGTCACACAAACACAGCTACTCCCGGTCACACAAACACAGCTACTCCCAGTCACACAAACACAGCTACTCCCGGTCACACAAACACAGCTACTCCCAGTCACACAAACACAGCTACTCCCAGTCACACAAACACAGCTACTCCCGGTCACACAAACACAGCTACTCCCAGTCACACAAACACAGCTACTCCCGGTCACACAAACACAGCTACTCCCAGTCACACAAACACAGCTACTCCCAGTCACACAAACACAGCTACTCCCGGTCACACAAACACAGCTACTCCCAGTCACACAAACACAGCTACTCCCGGTCACACAAACACAGCTACTCCCAGTCACACAAACACAGCTACTCCCAGTCACACAAATACAGCTACTCCCGGTCACACAAACACAGCTACTCCCAGTCACACAAACTACACCGTAACTCATTGGCAGAAAGAACAACTGGGCAGCCATTGGGAAATGTCTGCTTAGTAAGCTGTCCTTCGCTGTGTCTGCCTTCCTGGCTGCTGGCTTTGATGTTATGGCTGGGGGGGGGGGGTTACGACACATGAGTTATGGATATGATTCTGGACTTGTTTCCATTGCCCATATGTTCTGTGTTCTCTCCCGGATTTCCTAGCTAAGTGTTCCGACTCTATGGAAGATGGACTCTGTTCTGGATGACAGCCCTGAGCCAAATGAAATGGCCCTACCGTAGCTGCTGCCTGCCTGCTGGACAGTCCGTCTTCTTTAGCCGCGTCTTTGAGCCAGAGATGGAAGCATTTCAGGTTCATCTGAAGGTGCATCTAAATTGGACAAGTGGTTGTGGTGCAGACTGTTTGTGCCAGTAAAATCACTGCAGTTCATTGCAGTGCACTACAAGTCAGACATGCCTCAGAAACGTTGATGATTTATTCTCTGTGTGTTTGTGTATAGAACATGTACTGTCTGTGACGCTACTTTTAAACTACTGGTATTATGGTGTTAGCTCCTTCTTCCTTACACACACACACACACACACACACACACACACACACACACACACACACACACACACACACACACACACTGCTCTGTTGTCTGCGGTGCTGCAGTCATCCCCTCGGGAAACTGTCACCACAGCAGCTCTTAAAATAATGTCGTTGAGGAGGCTTGGCTCTACTCCTCCAATCTTCCACTCCTCCATCCTCCCCTGCTCCATTCACTTCATTTTTCACTCTTTCGCTAATAATAGATCCTGCTGATCATACTGCCTCGTTGTCCCGCGCACAGCACTTCACAGGAGAGCGTGATAAAGGAACAAGAGAGAGAGCAAAGAGACACCTGCGAGTTTCTTGCTCTTTGTCTGCTGCAGTTGCAAACTCTCCCCTGGGCCAAGCGTTTGACATTTAACTACCACAGCCATAAACTGGCGCTGGAATGCCATTGACATTCATTTTGTCTAGCACGCACGGTCTCTCGCTGGGTGCGTTTTGTCTCCTTACCTTACTCAACCAAGATCCATCACAGCTCAGGACAATTTCTAGTGCACACAATGGATCTCTCTCAAGTGTTGGGGGCTTATAATTTTTTAACTATTTAACAAGGCAAGTCAGTTAAGAACAAATTCTTATTTACGTTGACGGCCAAACCTGGACAATGCTGTCGCCCTATGCGACTCCTAATCACGTCCGGATGTGATGCAGCCTGGATTCAAACTAGCGACTGCAGTGACACCTCTTACACTGAGACGCAGTGCCTTAGACCGCTGCCCCACTCGGGAGCCCATTCACCAACACAACTGTGTAGAGGAGGACATTCACCAACACAACTGTGTAGAGGAGGACATTCACCAACACAACTGTGTAGAGGAGGACATTCACCCTATAACGTGTTTTATTAACACGGTGAATATCAAGAAGGGATGTAAGTGAACTTTCATTGATGGGGCACAATCGTAATTTGTTCAAATCTTCTCTCGGCCGACACGTCTGTCTTCCAAGTAGAGCAGAAAAAAACCATCACCTTCCACCAAAGCAATGTTGCCACTGCACATAAGCAAAAAGACTGGGAATAATACACTTCAAGCCTAGCGCTGGACCGTGCGTTGCCTTCATCCATATTAATAAACAGTTCTGACTGTGTGGGTTTGTGATCTCTCATGTTATTTCTGAGCCGCTGGTCCTTCCATCCACTATACAAACCATGCTGGGGGCCTGCTATGCTAGGTACCTCCTCCTCTGTTTACCTATTCATTTATTCAGCCGTGACTGATGACACGTACAGGCCAACCGTAGCTCTCTTCGTCTTCTGGTAATTAAACATCTGTTGGGGGTCGTTTTCCGCCTTGAAATCACTCCAAACACAGACACAGACACACACACACTCACTGCGTCGGTGCCGGCAGAAACAACTTGTCCCGGTCGAGCAGGCTAGCGTTTGGTCATTAGTGTGCTGAGTGGTCGCATTGATTACTTCATTATTTCCCAGATAAGCATCTACGTGAGGCAGTTGATTGATGCTGTGAGTTTGACAGTAATACATGCGAAAGCTCCTTGAAATTGCACTATGCAGAAATCGCTCCGCCCTTTGCTGTTTGCTAAAACTCATAGTTCGCCTGATTTCAGTTTATGTGACAAAATAGTGTAGAGCAGTGGTTTCCAAACTTTTTATAGTCCCGTACCCCTTGAAACATTCAACCTCCAGCTGTGTACCCCCTCTAGCACCAGGGTCAGTGTACTCTCAAATGTTTTTTGTTGTTGCTATAATTGTAAGCCTGCTACACACACTATACGATATATTTATTGAACATAAGAATGAGTGTGAGTTTTTGTCACAGCCCGGATCATGGGAAGTGACAAAGAGCTCATATAGGACGAGGGCACAAATAATAATATAATATAATATAATATAATCATTTCAGTCAATTGGAGCTGTACCTGTGGATGTATTTCAAGGCCTAACTTCAAACTCAGTGCCTCTTTGCTTGACATCATGGGAAAATCAAAAGAAATCAGCCAAGACCTCAGAAAAATAACTGTGACCTCCACAAGTCTGGTTTATCCTTGGGAGCAATTTCCAAATGCCTGAAGGTACCACGTTCATCTGTACAAACAATAGTACGCAAGTATAAATACCATGGGACCACACAGCCGTCATACCGCTCAGGAAGGAGACGCGTTCTGTCTCCTAGAGATGAACGTACTTTGGTGCGAAAAGTGCAAATCAATCCCAGAACAGCAGCAAAGGACTTTGTGAAGATGTTGGAGGACACAAGTACAAAAGTATTTATATCCACAGTAAAATGAGTCCTATATCGACATAACCTGAAAGGCCGCTCAGCAAGGAAGAAGCCACTGCTCCAAAACCATCATAAAAAAGCCAGACTACGGTTTGCAACTGCACATGGGGACAAAGATCATACTTTTTGGAGAAATGTCCTCTGGTCTGATGAAACAAAAATAGAACTGTTTGGCCATAATGTTATGTTTGGATGAAAAAGGGGGAGGCTTGAAGCCGAAGAACACCATCCCAACTGTGAAGCACAGGGATGGCAGCATCGTGTTGTGGGGATGCTTTGCTACAGGAGGGACTGGTGCACTTCACAAAATAGATGGCATCATGAGGCTGGAAAATTATGTGGATGGAAAATTATGTGGATAAATTGAAGCAACATCTCAAGACATCAGTCAGGAAGTTAAGGCTTGGTCGCAAATGGGTCTTCCAAGTGGACAATGACCCCAAGCATACTGCCAAAGTTGTGGCAAAATCGCTTAAAGACAACAACATCAAGGTATTGGAGTGGCCATCACAAAGCCCTGACCTCAATCCTATAGAACATTTGTGGGCCGAACTGAAAAAGTGTGTGCGAGCAAGGAGGCCTACAAACCTGACTCAGTTACACCAGCCCTGTCAGGAGAAATGGGCCAAAATTCACCCAATTTATTGAGTGTATGTAAACTTCTGACTCACTGGGAATGTGATGAAAGAAATAAAAGCTGAAAAGTCATTCTCTCTACTATTATTTTGACATTTCACATTCTTAAAATAAAGTGGTGAGTTTTTTGGGGGTATCTGTACTTTACAATTTATATGTTTGCCTACTTTTACTTCACTACATTCCTAAAAATATATATATATATTTTACTCCATACATTTTCCCTGACACCCAAAAGTACTCGTTACATTTTGACAGGAAAATAGTCCAATTCACTCACTTATCAAGAGAACATCCCTGGTTATCCCTACTGCCTCTGATCTGGCAGACTTATTAAACACACATCTTTGTTTGTACATTTTGTCTGAGTGTGTACCCCTGGCTATCCGTCAATAAAAAACAAAAATGAGCCGCCTGGTTTGCATAATATAAGGAATTTGACATTCGGCAGGGTAGCCTAGTGGTTAGAGCGTTGGACTAGTAACCGAAAGGTTATCCCCGAGCTGACAAGGTACAAATCTGTCAGTTAACCCACTGTTCCTAGGCCGTCATTGAAAATAAGAATTTGTTCTTAACTGACTTGCCTAGTAAAATAAAGGTAAAAATATATATACTTTTACTTTTGATGCTTAAGTACATTTGAACAGTTCCATTTACTTTTGATACTTAAGTATATTTAAAACCAAATACTTTTAGGCTTTTACTCAAGTAGAATTTTACTGGGTGACTTTCACTTTTTCTTTTAAGGTATCTTTACTTTTCCTCAAGTATGACAATTAAGTACTTTTAATTTAATTTCTCCCCCCCTTCACTGCTATAAAAGCCTCCACTCCTCAACATGCTTTGCTGTTATTACTCTACAGTATGGCTACCGTCCTATAGGTTTTCCCCCCAAGCCTAATCTCACCCACCTGATTCTAACAATTAGCTGGGTTGATGACATGAATCAGGTAAGTTACAACTGGGGCTGGAGTGAAAACCTAGAGGAAGGTAGCTCTCCAGGAACAGGGTTGGAGAGCCCTTCTCTACAGTAATGGCGATGATACCATCACCATTAAAGCCTGAATTCAATCCTCAGATAGAAGCCTGGCTGGGAGGAATGAAATTAAAGTTTATTTTAGGGTGCATCATGGCCTTATTGCTTTGTTAAGACCATTTACTTCAAAGTACGTCACCTGAAGTTATTGGCGTGTTTGCCCATTGCTAGCTAAACACGATGATGCTTGCTGGACAATGTCTTGGTAAATCCTCAACTTTGAAATCAATGTTTCCGTGATGGCGGAGCGTTCAACGTTTTCAAAGCACTCAATAGAAACCCATAGATAATGGAACTAACAAACAGTAAACTATCCAGGGGTGCAAATAAACCTTGAATAAACTCCCGAACAGCATGGAGTCACGCTCACTTTAACATGGCCAGACACCAGAGAGATGTAGGACAATGAGGTTTAGATATGATCTTCAAATCAATTGATAGGAAGTGCAATCTCCTCTTCCGATCCAGCCAAGTTATCTTTGCTGATGCGCTCTAAAGGGCGTAATGAATTTGTAAAGTGCATGGCAGACCCTTTGTGTTGCTTCAGGCACTGCCAGTCAGATGAGGCCAATCACTGCTAGGCATGCTCTGATTGAGCAGTGCCTGTATGGATGTTTATTAGCTGCTTATCCAATAATCGTGTTCCACCCTTAGATTGCTCTCTGGGCTGGGTTATAGCACCTAATATGTCTGAACTGAGCCCATCCGACACCTATTCTACTGGTCTGAACTCCCAGCAGAATCACATCTCCTATAATAACCAATCTGCCTAGACAGAGTCCACACCCTATATGTCCTCATATCTGCTGTCTGTCTGTCTGTCTGTCTGTCTGTCTGTCTGTCTGTCTGTCTGTCTGTCTGTCTGTCTGTCTGTCTGTCTGTCTGTCTGTCTGTCTGTCTGTCTGTCTGTCTGTCTGTCTGTCTGTCTGTCTGTCTGTCTGTCTGTCTGTCTGTCTGTCTGTCTGTCTGTCTGTCTGTCAGGTCAGGTAAACAAACACCTCTCCATACCCACAGGGACTGGCTCATTCACTAGCTCCATGGTGGCCTAGGATGCCCTGCTCCCACTCCTTTGTCATAAACTAGTACAGCCAGGGTTCTCCACAAATTGCAACTGCTTTAATCATGGATCTCCTTCAGTGGCTATAGGGAAAGGTCATCTCTAGCCTAGTAGTACCCAGGCAGTGGATAAGGCTGCAGGGTATAAGAATTTTAGTTCTGCCACTTCCAGCTCTGGTGAATTACTCTCAGTGGGTGTCAATCATGAACACCCTCGGTCAGTCAAACCACTCCAACACAGACCCACTCCACTGTATGGGAAGAATCCGAAGGATGAAGGACCAGTAGGATGTAAATAGAACACAGTGCAACCAGCAACCAGACAATGACACTGCAGCCATGAGTAAGGGATCCTCAGTCATCATTACAATCCTCGTGTTCTCATACGCAGACTGTCTAGCATCTGCCTTTGACTGTCATGTCATAATCATTGTGTAATTAACCAAGCTTACAGTGGCTGATTGTGCACATGTTTGGAGTGTTGTGCTTCCCTATGGGTGTGGGTGAGTGTCTGTTTGCATGTGTGTGTGTTTGTGTGCGTGAGCGCCGAAGCCAGACATGCTTCCATGGCCAGCCGCTTTCTTGGAGTTAATCCGCCTCACTAATAGCGGGGGTTGGAGTAGAAGGAGAGGGGGAGAGAACAATGCAGCATCTCTCCTTCTTAGACGCTCTTGGATGCTCTCGCGGCGGATGCCTGTTCTCCCGCTCATCTCACAGCTGTGTCTTTAAAGTCCCTGGTTCATGTTTCGACAGTCAAGGAAATCCCCCCCCCACCGCCCACTAACCTGCGTTCCTGCCATTGTCACCATGACAAGCGCAGTCTGCGTCAAGAGGTAAAATGTTGTGTGTGTAGAGTATGGAACTTCCTGGACTTGTCGTTCCTGCATTTTTTTTCGTTACTTTATGTGTGTATCTGTGTGTGCCAGACAGATTTTAAAGAAGGAAGAGAGAGGAAGTGTAGACACATTGGAGAGTTGTTATTTCCCACACAATGCAGGTTATTTTGGTTATCTCCACAGACAGGCTTGCTGAGGGACCCTCATGGAAATACTTGGGCTTTCAAGAAGGTCTTGTACCGGACATAGCATTGGAGTGGGTCATAGTTTCAAACATGGAGAAAGAATAGAGATTAAATCCAGATCAAATCTCTCCGTAAAGTACAAATACCATAGTTGGTCATCATTGCTTGTTCTTCCAACCATCTTGGATACCATGTTTTTGACTCATACTAATAATTCACAAGAGCTTTTATAACAAATACTGTTGCCTCATGCTGCATGTCTTTACAGGGGCGTTTATCTGAGCCTAGTCTGTATGGTGTGTGTGCTGTGTCACTCCTGATGCCTTGTGAAAGAGAGCATTAGTCCATGAGACTGGTTTTGAGTCACCCCCTTTGTGGTAAATATTTGGCATGTGTATGTCAAAACCCATCCCCGTGTTGAAATGAACATGGTGACATGTTGTCTGTCATCTGTTTATCTGAGCAATTAAGTATGTTGGTGTTATTATGTTCACTCTGTTGGTGTATATTAGACCTTTTATGGAGAAACATCAAACGCAACCCAAGTAGCATGCTTCAGTTCTATGGCTGCATAATCTATGTTAACCCAGAAGTAAAATATCACCTAATTTGGTCAGCTGCGTGATGAACTTCTGTGTTCATACGTGTTAAAAATAGAGTCACCACCCTTGCAAAAAGAAACTCTCAGCCAAATAACACTACATGACCAAAAGTATCATTGAACATCTCATTTCAAAATCATGGGCATTAATATGGAGTTTCTCCCCCCCCTTCGCTGCTATAAAAGCCTCCTCTCTTCTGGGAAGGCTTTCCACTAATGTTGGAACATTGCCGCGGGCACTTGCTTCCATTCAGCCACAAGAGCATTAGTGAAGTCGGGCACTGATGTTGGGTGAATAGGCCTGGCTCGCAGTCGGCATTCCAATTCATCCCAAAGGTGTTCGATGAGGTTGTGATTAGGGCTCTGTGCAGGCTAGTCAAGTTCTTCCACACTGTTTCTCGACAAACCATTTCTGTATGGACCTTGCTTTGTGCACGGGGGCATTGTCATGCTGAAACTGTAAAGGGCCTTCCCCAAACTGTTGCCACAAAGTTAGAAGCACAGAATCCTCTAGAATGTCATTGTATGCTGTAGCGTTTTGAATTCCATTCATTGTAACTAAGGGGCCTAGATCGAACCATGAAAAACAGCCCCAGACCATTATTCCTCCTCCACCAAACTTTACAGTTAGCACTATGCATTCGTGCAGGTTGCGTTCTCCTGGATTCTGCCAAACCCAGATTAATCCGTCGGACTGCCAGATGGTGATGCATGATTCATCACTTCAGAGAACGCATTTTCACTGCTCCAATGAGTCAAATGTCAAATGGCGGCGAGCTTTATACCACTCCAGCCGACGCTTGTCTTTGCAGATGGTGATCTTAGTCAGGTGTGCGGCTGCTTGGCCATGGAAACCCATTTCATGAAGCTTCTGACAAACAGTTATTGTGCTGACGTTGCTTACAGAGGCAGTTTGGAACTCTGTAGTGAGTTTTTAATGTGCTACGCTGCGTACTTCAGCACTCGGCCATCCCGTTCTGTGAGATTGTGGCACCTTTGCGGCTGAGCCGTTGATGCTCTTCACAATAACAACACTTACAGTTGACCAGGGCAGCTCTAGCAGGGCAGAAATTTGACAAACTGGCTTGTTGGAAAGGTCTCATCCTTTGACGATGCCACGCTGAAATTCACTGAGCTCTTCAGTAAGGCCATTCTACTGCCAATGTTTGTCTATGGAGATTGTATGGCGGTGTACTCTATTTTATACACCTGTCAGCCACGGATGTGACTGAAATAGCCGAATCCACTAATTTGAAGGTGTGTCCACATACTTTTGTATATATAGTGTAGTTTAAGCGTGGCCTTCCCCCAATCCTGATACGTCCAAATAACCCCAAAACCGGAACTAATGTTGGTTGGATCTCACCCATCGCATTAATTCTGGCAGATTCTCTTGGCCTACACGCATAATCTGCCCACGGGAGATTAATGGCAGTAGAATACAGCCCTTATAGCATATTACACCATTACATTATTAATCTCTCATGCAGATAGATACCCTAAGGGCCACTAAAATTGCGTTAATGTTAATGCATTATACTTTATCATTGCATGAATCATTTAGACAAGCAGCAGGATACTTCCACTGTCCTCCAAATCTTAGAGGAATTCTCAATGTGTCTGAAACTTGAATGTGTCTGGATACAAGGCCAACTCCCCTAACCACTACACTTTGCTATCCTCTACATACATGACTCACCTCTCCTTCATTGATGAGCAATAGGACCACGGTTACCATGGGTACCTCATAGGCTCATAAAAACATCCAATTGACAAACACCTTGACAAACCTTCCGACCCAATTACATGCTCTCAACTGCCAGTATTACGGTCCTCGAGTGTCACTTCTCGTTTGGTTTTGTCAGGGAAAAGCATTGTTTTTCCTTGTACTACCTCTCCCCATCCATCATGGCTGGCTGTGTCAGGCTATGTATAACAGTGTGCACCACAGTGTGTCAGGGCAAGAGGTGCCAGGGGAGGGCTCACCGGGTAACTGCAATGCCCACTGGGATGTTGAAGGATAGATAGTCGTTGACAGGTCCCCTGGCGTTGTGGCGCCAGCCGCTGCTGCTTTGTCATGCTACAGCGTGGGCCATGGGACGCTGGGTTGTTTGTCTCCATTTGACATCACTGGTGAGGAGACTCATCTGATACTGCTGTGTCTCTGGGGCAAAAAATATCCCGCACCGGGTTGTCCGACCAATCAGAGTTGAGGAAGGGCTGGACAGTGAGGTCTCATTGGTCAGGACATTGTCCCTCCCATGTTGCTCTCTGACTTACCACTGTCTGTCCCCACAGTATTGAACTATGTGAGCTCAACTGAATCTAACACAGCTGGAAATGAGAGTTTTTAATTCGCTCATTAATACGACCTCCACACTCTTAGAAAAAAAGGTGCTATCTAGAACCTTAAAGGCTTCTTTGGCTGTCCCCATAGGAGAACCCTTTCTGGTTCCAGGTAGAATTGTTTTTGGTTCCAGGTAGAACCATTTTGAGTTATATGTAGAACCCCTTCTACATAGGGTTCTACATGGAACCCAAAAGGGTTCTGACTGGAACCAAAAAGGATTCTACCTGGAACCAAAAAGGGTCCTCCTATGGGGACAGTTAAAGACCCCTTTTGGAACCCTTTTTTCTAAGAGTGCAGAGCATTTGTTTAACATAAATTGTGTTGTCTTTCAACCACCTGTCTGCTTTCAAGTGAAATTTGAATGAGCCAGCACCCTTTACCAGTAATACATTCCTTATTATTGTGCTAAACTTATTCCATGCTGCATTGAGTTCTGTGCTAAAACCTTGAAGACAGTAAATAAGTTCCTAGCCTCCTGCATGCTTGTCTGTGGTGTGGACCTTCAGTAATGTTCCCTTGCAGTTGGAGATTAGTTTACCCCGCAAGTGCTTGTTCTCAGAACCTGTCAGACGGTGCAGAGAGACAGACACCAACGGGGTTAGCTGTCACACACAGCTGCAGACGGACACAGGGAGGAGTGACAGGTGTCGGGCCCGCCGCACATTGACTGTCAGATCATTCGAGGACACACATGTCCGTGGTCTTACAGGAAGTCTCATTCGTTGACACACACACGCACACGCACACATGCACATACACATACACTGCATTCAGACAGTATTCAGACCGCTTGACTTTTTCCACATTTTGTTACGTTACAGCCTTATTCTAGAATGGATAAAATCCAAATATTTCCTCATCAATCTATACACAATACCCCGTTAAGACAAAGCGAAAATAGGTTTAGAATTTTTTACTAATTTATTTACAATACAAAAACTGAAATACCTTCTTTACAAGTATTCTTTGGTATTAGACTCTAAATTTAGCTCATGCATCCTGTTTCCATTGATCATGCTTGAGATGTTTCTACAACTTGATCCATCTGTGGTAAATTCAATAGATTGGCCATGATTTGGAAAGGCACACATCTGTCAATATAAGGTCCCACAGTAGAAAGTGCATGTCAGATCAAAAACCAAGCCACGAGGTCGAAGGAATTGTCCGTAGAGGTCCAAGACAGGATTGTGTCGAGGCACAGATCTGGAGAAGGGTACCAAAAAATGTTCACAGCATTGAAGGTCCCCAAGAACACAGTGGTCTCCATCATTCTTAAATGGAAGACGTTTGGACAAACCAAGACTCCTAGACCTGGCCAAACTGAGGAATTGGGGGAGAAGGGCCTTGGTCAGGGAGGAGAATAAGAACCTGATGGTAACTCTGACAGAGCTCCAGAGTTCCTCTGTGGAGATGGGAGAACATTCCAGAAGGACAACCATCTCTGCAGCGCTCCACAAATCAGGTCTTTATAGTAGAGGTGCCAGAAGGAAGTCACTCCTCAGTAAAAGGCACGACAGCCTGCTTGGAGTTTGCCAAAAGGCACCTAAAGGACTCTCAGACCATAAGAAACAAGCTTCTCTGGTTTGATAAAACCAAGATTGAACTATTTGGCCTAAATGCCAAGCCTCACGTCTGGAGGAAATCTGGCACCATCCCTACGTTGAAGCATGGTGGGGGCAGCATCATGCTGTGGGGATGTTTTTCAGCGGCAGGGCCCGGGAGACTAGTCAGGATCAAGGGAACGATGAACAGAGCAAAGTACAGAGAGATCCTTGATGAGAACCTGTTCCAGAGCACTCAGGACCTCAGACTGGTGCGAAGGTTCACCTTCCAACAGGACAATGACCCAAAGCACACAGCCAAGACAAGGCAGGAGTGGCTTCGGGACAAGTCTCTGAATGTCCTTGAGTGGTCCAGCCAGAGCCCTTACTTGAACCCGATCTAACATCTCCAGAGAGACCTGAAAATAGCTGTGTAGCGCAATCCCCATCCAACCTGACAGAGCTTGAGAGGATCTGCAGAAAACAATGGGAGAAAGTCGCCAAATACAGGTGTGCCAACACTGAGGCGTCATACCTAGGGCTGTGGCAGTCACAAAATGTTGTCAGCCAGTGATTATCAAGTGATTATCAGTCAAATAACTGTTGGGCTCACAGTTATTGACCGTTAATTAACATAAACACATTTAGCCTCTTCCGGCTTCCACACATAACCTACAAGCCACTGATGCAGACCTTTGGAACATCTACTTTTAAAAAGTCTTCCTAAATCCATGTAATATAACCTACACCTTCACAATAAATCCATTATTTATTTTAGACAGGTCTAAAAAAGCATGATATGAAGAAAATGTAGTCTATTTCAGAAGATCAAAATGGCATACTCTGAGTTGTCCTAATCTGGCTATTTCAAATGGCTTTGGGCTACACTAGTTCACTAGTACACTGACATTATTTTATAGTATGAAGAATACAATTGAGCAAAGCTGAAACAAATAGAAAGGATATTTTCTCCAAACGATTTGAGGGAATGTGCACCTAGAATATGTGGACATCTATAAGTACCTAGGTGTCTGGCTAGACTGTAAACTCTCCTTCCAGACTCATATCAAACATCTCCAATTCAAAATCAAATCTAGAATTGGCTTTCTATTTCGCAACAAAGCCTCCTTCATTCACTCTGCCAAACTTACCCTAGTAAAACTGACTATCCTACCGATCCTCGACTTCGGCGATGTCATCTACAAAATAGCTTCCAATACTCTACTCAGCAAACTGGATGCAATTTATAACACTGCCATCCGTTTTGTTACTAAAGCACCTTATACCACCCACCACTGCGACCTGTATGCTCTAGTCGGCTGGACCTCGCTACATATTCGTCGCCAGACCCACTGGCTCCAGGTCATCTACAAGTCCATGCTAGGTAAAGCTCCGCCTTATCTCAGTTCACTGGTCACGAGGGCAACACCCACCCGTAGCACGCGCTCCAGCAGGTGTATCTCACTGATCATCCCTAAAGCCAACAGCTCATTTGGCCGCCTTTCCTTCCAGTTCTCTGCTGCTTGTGACTGGAACGAATTGCAAAAATCGTTGAAGTTGGATACTTTTATCTCCCTCACCAACTTTAAACATCTTCTATCTGAGCAGTTAACCGATCGCTGCAGCTGTACATAGTCCATCGGTAAATAGCCCACCCAATTTACCTACCTCATCCCCATACTGTTTTTATTTATTTACTTTTCTGCTCTTTTGCACACCAGTATCTCTACCTGCACATGACCATCTGATCATTTGTCACTCCAGTGTTAATCTGCTAAATTGTAATAATTTGCCTACCTCCTCATGCCTTTTGCACACAATGTATATACACTCTTTTATTTTCTCTTTTATTTTTTTCTACTGTTTTATTGACTTGTTTATTGTTTACTCCATGTGTAACTCTGTGTTGTTGTCTGTTCACACTGCTATGCTTTATCTTGGCCAGGTCGCAGTTGTAAATGAGAACTTGTTCTCAACTAGCCTACCTGGTTAAATAAAGGTGAAATAAAATAAATAAAAATATTCTGTGTTGAGCGGTTAACAAAGAAATAGGTATTCCTATATGCTTAATTTAGAGTTGTTAATGTAACTTTAGTTGTTCTACAAACGTTGGGCTATATGATTCGATTTTTAATACATTGTAAGGCTGCATGATGTGACTCTAATGAAAGGCCGAGCTTTGCTTTGCATCAGTCACTCATTCACAATTTGACAAGCACTTGATTATGCCTAGAATTTCTCAGCGGCATCCACTTTGTGTGGCCTTAATGCACCCTAAAAAAATCCATGCCTTTTTCGGCCAGTGGCCATTGTGCGTGCTCCATCACCTTCACTTCTCACAGGCTACAAGTGAAGACAGGCACATCGGGGACGCAACTGTGTGTGTTCTTATTCAATTCCGAGGTGCATATTGAAGATAACTGTCCACATTTACTTTTCGTCAGCCAACAAAATGAGTAGGCCTAACGAGCAGCAAAAGCACTAGCCTATGTCAATCTACTATCCCCCATAGTACAAAGGTCAACCTATTCTGTGTGAGAAATAAATATTCCAAACATAGTCTGGGACAGTTGTAGGATGCAATAGATAGCCTACTACCATGTGCGCAATGTGGCTGATGCAACAGATCAGAACGTTTGGCTTAAAATGTTGATAAACTATTAGGCTATTTCTTCACATTATAAGCGCAGCAATGCACACATGGCAGTAGGTTATAAGTGCCAATGTTCCATTAGCGGAAAACACCATTATCAAAAGTGACCGCAAATGCAATTATGCATGTAATGCTTTTATTATAAAGATGCATTTTTATAGTGGAAATGATCTTCCCCAAACTTGAAACTCACTCGCTGCTTATGTTTGCCAGTTAGGCTCTACACCTCTTGTGAAGCAGATTAATGTGCTTCATTTTAAGAAGTTAGTTACTTTAGTTGTGATACAAACCTTATCAAAACATATAGGCCTATGGGCTAGGCTACATTATAATATATAATTCACAAGTGATAGGCTAATATTGTCACCCATCAGACTATTCTTGATCTTGTCTTTACATATACTAAATGTGTGAAATTTGTTTAGATTTAGAATGGACCATTATCATGGACCTGTATCGAAACAGGGTCAGCAGTACACATTGTCATCTCTGCACTTAAATAGTGAATGGAGGACGCTTTTCCCCATGGTTTATTTTCATGCCAGCCAGGTACGCTATACTCCTGTTGTAAATATATATAACAATGTGCTTAATATTAGGAAAGTTGAGAAATAAATATAGTAGGTGTAACGGTCTGAGTGTAGTGGGTGAGGAGTCAGACGCAGGAAGCAGAGAGTTCAGGGGAGTGCTATTTTAATGCACTGAGAAAACGCTGAACATAAAGCCAACCCTCACAAACACACAGGGCGTACTGAACAAACAAATGCCCCAAACAGGGGGACTTAAACTGTCCAGGGAAAAACCACAAAATGGGAAAACACAAAACCCATAGACGTGCACATAAGTACACCAAACAGACGATCACAATAATTAATCCCGCACAAGGAGCCCTGCGGGTCGGCTGACTAATAAAGCTTACTACCTAACACAAAACAGGTGCACACAATCAACACATAAGGAGGGGGAGGAAATAATCAGTAGCAGTTAGTAGGCCGGCGACGACGACCGCCGAGCGCCACCCGAACGGGAAGGGGAGTGTCCTTCGGTCGGAGTCGTGACAGTAGGCCTAGCCTATAGAAAGCTGATCCTCCTATTTTTAGTAGAGGCCATCACTCTGTTTTCTCACGCAATTGCATAGCCTATTGAAATATTGTGCAAAATGAGCTCATGGGCTCTCATGAAGTGTTTGATAAGATTTTCAAAAACAATTTGCATTGATGTCAGAGTGATTAGAGGGACAATAGAGTGCTGAGTACCAGGCATTTTGCAGGCTACTAATGACCGTCAGCAGCATCAGAGCCTAATTACCGTGACTAAACAGTCACATGGAATTTGACTGCCTTCATGACTCGTGACCACCGGTGTGGCGGTAACACGGTCATCGCAACAGCCCTAGTCATACCCAAGAAGATTTGAGGCTGCAATCGCTGCCAATGGTGCTTCAACAACGTACTGAGTAAATGGTCTGAATACTTATGTAAATGTGATATTTCCGTTTTTTATATTTTTTATATATACATTCCCCTAAACAGGTCAAATAGCAGATAATACATTATAATAAAATGTGTGAAGAAGTTTAGGAGTCTGACCAGAGGCTGACATATAGTTCCTCTTTAGGACATCCTTGTGATTCCATGATTTGGTATTGCCAGACAGTTATGAAGAATGAACTGCACATTTCAAAGAGGATTTTTCTGTGATGTTTGGTGCTGTGATGTTAAAGTCCCAGAAGTGGTGCATGTCCTAGTATGATTCTTTTTTAAGCATTGCTGCTGTACATGTCAGCTAATGATCGTTTCTGAGCATCAATACAAGTCGTTTCTGAAGTCAATACAACAGAGAGTTAGGACATGGAGTCATCAATCTTGTCTATGGAAGATAGAGAGCGAGATAGAGAGAGAGAGCATGAAAGAAGGCGGTCGTACGGATGAAAGTAGGAGTTGTAAAGGAGAGAAGACCAAAGGGAGATGGGAGATGGAGTGTTAGACGGCAACTTTAAACCATGTTTACCGCTATAAGATCAGATCATAGTGAAGCGCTATCGCAACCTCTCCCACTCACAAACCTCTCACAGTAGGTTTGTGAGTGGAAGCAGTCCCACTGCAGATACTCCGTCACCCACAGCCCCCCACTACCTAAGAACCAAGCTTGAGGAACATAGTATAGAAACTCCCGGGCTTATGCAGCTAACCAAGCCTCAAATGTCAACTCTAGCTCACGCTCAACACCTCTAACAGTCAACCAACCGTTGCATACGAAGTACAACACCTACACCAATCCGCTGGGTTGTTGCATAAAGGATATTCAAAGTGCCAATCAAGCAGTTGTCACAGCTGAGTAGCTGCGGACACTGGACGGCCAGGCGTTGGATAGATCAAGGGTAAATGGTTACATGCTTGCTCGTTATCTCCTACTAAGGTCTCATTGAGCGACCTAGTCAAATAATCCATTTTCTGACATGTCTGTCTGTCTGGCAGATCCAGCCAACGCTATGAACTTTAACGATTAGACAATCTGGGTGTAAGGGGGCTCATCTTGAACTAGACTAGAGCTGAAACGTTTGCCCTTTGCTTCAGAAATCTTTACACAAGGGACAAGAGGAAACACCATCTGTTCTAATCGCACGTTGATGCGTTTGTTAAAGGTTGAGAGCTGTTGGAAGCATCCGTCTTCTGGTTCCTTGAGTTATTTGTCTGGAGATTTGAATTATTTCTCTCCTCTTTTCTTCTCTCTGGAACTTCATCTTTCACTTGGATGGGAGAAATTAAGTCAATTAGATTATCAACATAATTCTTATTCCCTTCATCATGAATCGACAGACACAGCATGAACAGTGGTGGGAATAAAGCAAAAGTGAGTAAAATACCTCACAATAAGCACAGCAAGTTCTCCAATCGAGTGATTCTCTCTAGCTATATCATTCTGAAAGCGTTTTGCAGACAACATATACTTAAGCAATAAGGCCCGAGGAGGTGTGGTATATGGCCAATATACTACAAACCCCCAAGGTGCCTTATTACTATTATAAACTGGTTACCAACGTAATTAGAGCAGTAAAAATACATGTTTTGTCATACCCATGGAATGCATTCAGGGCTCAAACCACCCAGTTTATAATTGTACTTTTTCATCTCGACCGAAGCAGACTGCTTTTTTGTGGATGTTGTTTATTTTTTAGTGCGCCACCCTCTGCCCCCATGGGAGCCTTCTTATTACAAGCCTCCCTTTGGTGATCAAAGATGAAGATATTAATATCAGACGACTCTATGGTGCGTTGGGGCAGCTGTAAAATTCCACTGCTAGCTAGGCTATTCCCACAGGGAGCCTCATATCAGACACAAGTGTTTGCTAGCCTATATAGCGATGCTAGCTCCTACCCAGGCTCTCTGTCTTTCGATGTTGTCATTCTGCCTTTTGCTGAGCTATAATACACTCATGTTCACTTCACTCCTGTCTAGTGTAGTCTCAGAAGTAGATTCGACTCTGAAATACTTCACTTTAAATGCTCCTGTCTTCACACTCTCCAGGGTGCATGCTGTGCCTACCGTTTCAGGGACAGACTACTGAGTCTCCATCACAAATGGCACCCTATTCCCCACATAGTGCAGAGGGCTCTGGTCAAAGGCAGTGCACTATGCAGGGAGTAGGGTGCCATTTGGGATGCTACCCAGACACTCCAGGAAATTCTGACAGGCGTCATCACGCTTTGTGTAAAGTGGTGAATTTAGGTGTCAGCCCCACGCTCTCTATTTTTCTGTGGTATTACTTTCTTAGTGATTGTGACAGGCGTAGCGGGACGTGGCGCGCTGCTAGCTTCACTTTACTGTTAGTCAGCAGCACCAGCACAACACAGCAGCAGTCAATTGTATCATTACTGTCTGCAGGGTCACACAAGGACAGATACAAGGTGGAGGAGAGGGAGATAGAGAGAGGGGGAGAAAGATGGGGATAGAGAGAGATGAAAGAGAAGGGAGAAAGAGAGACCGATCGAGGGAGAGAGGTATTTACGATTGAGACGCTGCCAGAGAGAGAGACGCCCTGCATCCCGATCTCTGTCTTTATCGCTCGGCCTAATAACTCCAAAGGGACAGAAGGCATGTTTGTGAAAATACATTTTCCCTTTAAATGACAGCCATGCTATGTCTGGATGTTGCGCGTCTCAGATTAATGTCAGAGATTGATAATAGGACTAGCACACTGAGTGTATGTGTGTGTGTGTGTCTTTGCACCCATGCCTATATCTATATATATCCCATTATTGGTGTTGGCAATGTGCCTGCAGATCATTGCGATCGTTTGCCATTCTGTGGCATGCAGTGGGTCTGTTATTCAGTCAGTCAGTGAGTCAGGGAGGGTTGACACCTTATGTAACGGTAACTCAGAGTGACCTTCCCATGGCCCCCATATGTGTGTGTCACCTTGTGGCCCCTGTACTAAAGTGTGTGTTCCAGACAAACTGCAGCCTGTGTCACTCACGATGACACCCTGTTCACTGTATAGTGACACTGTCCGTCTACACTCTGGGGGAGCCCCATCCTTCCCAATTGAATGCCCTATTACCCTGCTTGGTCATCTTATTAAGGTCCACAGCATCATCTTTGTGGCTAACCATAATACTATTTGAAGTCTATGGGAGCTGTACCTTACAATAGAATAAAACGTTATTGTCCATCCAGGATTACAAGTTTTCTTTGGCATCACCTTACATTAAAAAGGATCAAATACATATATATTCTCACATAACAAACATTTAAACCAGTCAACCCATCATACTGCATAACCTAAAAACATAGAGGACTTTGATACATTTACTCACAACTGACCGCTGCCCTGCACTGTTAAAATAGAGAAATAGATAAGTGCATATGCCAATACATTTGATGTTGCATTTAGTCGTCCAACAGCACAAATGAATGTTTGAACGCGTTCTTCTTGGCCATGGGCATTCTGAAGCGCCGGCCAGAGGGAAGCACTCGAACGTGAGGGTGTAGGTGGGAGGGGTCGTCAACGACAGCCAGTGCCTTCCCTTTTGGTTACCTGGTGGAACAGACTGCTCAACTGGGCCTGTGGTCGACCGATTACTTTGCTGGCTGTGTTTACTATTCTGGGCAGTTTGCTTTTGCTCCTCACGCTCAGATTGCCATACCAGACTGTCATATCGAACGTGAGGATGCTTTCCACCTGACTGCTGTACAACTTCTCCAGAACATCCCTTCAACCCTTCAATTTCCTGATTAAAACAGGCACTGGCATGCCTTAAAAAAAATACATTTTGCATTCTCTGTAAATCCCAACTTTTAATCAATTTGTGTCCCTAGATATTTAAAACACTCAACCACCTCCACTGGTTGCTTGTTCAGAGAGAGTTGTTGGGACATTGGCAGGTCCTTGCCATTGATGATCAGCTCCTTTGTCTTGTCCACATTAATGTGGAAGGCAATTAACCGGCACCATTCTTGAAGGTTGTTGGCCTGTTTAAAACAGCTGTCCCCGTCTGACGTAGCATCTTTAAAAAATAGTCCCACCACAGCCATGTCTTCTGCGTTCTTGCAAAGGCTCACATTGTTTCCTTTGGGTCTTTGTCTCGTGAGTGTAGATAGAGAACAACAGCGGTGAAAGGACACACCCCTGGGGCGCCCCTGTGTACAGGGTCAGTTCATCAGAGAGGGCCCCGTTCAGGAGAACCCTCTGTGGGCGGTCAGTTAAAAAGTCCTTGATCCAACCTGCGAGGCCACCGTTGACGTTCAGGTCCAGTCGTCGTTTCAGCAGTGTATATTTGCATTGTATTGAAAGCTGAACTAAAATAAATAAATATGTGTGCATATGATTTAGCATGTTGAAAGTGACTAGACACCATGTTCACCAAGGTCAGGGTACTATCCTACAGTCCCACTCTGTGCCTTAAAGGCAAACTGTAGCAGGTCCAGTTGACAGGGTGACAGGGTAAGGTGCTCCCTGACAACCCTCTCCATGCATTTGGCCAGCAGTGGCATGAGGGCAACAGGTCGAAAGTCATTTGGTGATTAGGCACCGGTACAATGGTTGACAGCTTCCAGGAGTTTGGCACTGTGCAGGTGCTCAGCAGGAGTTGAAACCATAGTGTGAGACGAATCAGACGCACCCAGGACCATGGTCACAGTTCCCCTGATGAATGGTCTTAGTCAGAGGACAGGCTTGGCTAGTGATTCATGGGGAGGATGAACATGTTGTTGTTGCACTCCCCTCAACTTTCCTTTCTACTGCAGGCAAGTGCCGCTGTGGCTTTTACTGAGTGGAGGCAAGTGAATGAGTAAGAGACACATTCAGGGTGATCCCCCTTTCCCATCATTTCTTTTAGTGTGTGTGAATGCATGTGTGTGTGTGTGTGTGTGTGTGTGTGTGTGTGTGTGTATGTGTGTGCGTGTGTGTGTGTGTGTGTGTGTGTGTGTGGGGGGTATGTGTGTGTGGATGGGTGGTTATGAGAGCTCAGCTGGCAGAGTCAGCCTGAGGAGCAGACCGCATACACACTGACGCACACACTAAACAGGTGCCCACTCACTATTCTGCCATGCTCCATGTCACACGCATTGCTTTTGGCAGGTGTGTCATCTCTGGTGCTACACTGCTCTGCCTTGCATTACTGATGTTAACTTAGCCTCTAACCCAGGGAGAGGAATGGGAATTGACAGCCACAGCTCCGTGAATGTGGAACAGGGTTGTAACGGTTGTGTTTTATGGCAGTGGTGTCTCTTGGTGATTAATGTTCGTGCAGAGGCATTTTGCGCACTAATTACTGTGGCTATTACGATACGCTTCTTGTACGATTAGCACAGAGTTGCTACGTACGAGCCGCTTATGAGGGGACTATAGCAACGTTATAAAACAGCTGTTTCTACTGCTTTCTATCCATTTACTCTAAAGGGTGTGGACTGGTTTTGGAGATGTGCAGACAGACACACAGACAGACAGACAGTACAGCACAGTATGTGAGACTCATGTAGCCAGACCAGTTAGTCAGTAAGGGTGACAGGAAGTAATGATGTGTTCCCACCTCCCCCCTGTGGTGAGGTGAACGTCATGCTGACACTCCTTTTAATGGCCTGCCATGTATTAGCTGGGCGGCAGGGGTGGGGGGGACTTGGTGGCGCTGATTGATGACCCGCGCAGCCGACACCAACCGCCACCAGCCTGCATGACACAGCAACCGCAACTCATCCTGCCATCAGGGCCATGGTCGGCAGCGTCTACTCACAGCACTGACAGTGACTCAGCACCATAGCATCCTGCAGATACACATTTGGTGTGGTGGAGAGGAGAAATGGGATACAGAAGAACCAATACTTTCTTTCTATAGAGCTTGCGGTAAATACCTGGTGCTATATCACCAGGGACCGTTATTGGAGCAAATCGATACTGTAGTAAACATTACATTTGTTTTGTCTGACTGGCCAGCCAATTAAGTGATCGCAGCAGTACTCCAGGGGCACCAACAACCAATCGGCTGCTCTGTGGTTGAGTCACTGCTCACTGGCCCCAGCTGTTGTTGTGGCTCATGCTTGAAGAATAAGTGTTATTTGTTTCATAATGGAATTGTTCATTGTAATCAGGCCCCTGGTCTATTGCCCAGTGGGGATCAGCCTCAGCAGGGTCTTACTTGAATTCCTGTTATGAAAGCCCAGCAGCCTTTGGTCTACTGTGAGGTCACTAATAGGACAAGTAAGACTGAGGGGAGGAAGGCGAGGGAGGAGGGGCCCCAGAGACATCACTGCTCAGCACTACTAAGTCACCACAGCCCAAACTGAGGCCCTCTGAGGCCCCAAAGCCCCAACAACAACAGCACAGGAAACACATGGAGGGACAAGGCCTGATGTGTGAGGAGGTATCAGGAACTGTTTACTGATTCCCGTCAAAGGAGCGAAAGAAACATAATCAAAGGGTGAATGCCATGAAGGCGCCTCACTTTTGTCTGGTCTGCTGGGAGGAGGAGATCGAGATAGACATCACAGTGTTGTTGCAATCACCAAATCCCTTGAGATTATGCCAATGAGGTCCACTGTAAATCCACTCCTCTAATGTTAACTGGTCTGTTTCCAAAATGTCACACTATTCCCTTTATAGTGCACTACTTTTGACTAGAGTCCTATGGGTAGTGCACTGTTGAGAGTGTACTATATAGAGAATAGGGTGCAATTTGGGACTGACACATTGTTTGTCCCTTGGGGCTGCCATGGTGGCCTTACTGTAAATGGACCTATTTATAACTCCACAGTGAGTTTGGATATTAAAATGGTGGAGAAATGGGAAAGTTGTTACCTCTATAATGTTTTTCAGCTATCTGAAAGAAAGAAAGAAGTCAATGTAACACCTCCACATTTTCTCAGATTTGTCTTACTTTATGACTGAGATTTGACTCCCTGAATCTGTGTAAGGAATTCAGGAGCATGTCTCCATTTCCCGACCGCCTTCACAGTGCCTGCGTCCCAAATGGCACCCTATTCCCGACACAGTGCACTACTTTTGACCGAACCCGTAGGGCCCTGGTCAAAAGTAGTGCCCTTAGGGTGCCATTTGAGACAGTGTGTTCATTCAAATGCAGCTGGAACCAGCAGATGAACCTAGCCGTGAGAACATCGCATTGGAGGGAGGAAAATATCAGCTCCCATAAACGAGTGTGATTAGGTCTTTGGGTTATCTGTGGGTTGTTATGAGAGCACAGCCCTGTCCACTCGTTCAGTGACTCCCTTACTCCCTCCTTCCTCGCCCTCTTTCCTCCTTCGTTATGGAAGGTGCAGCTTCATGCAGGCGCCGAGCCAGATCCTTAGACGCTAGACCCCTACAGTAAAATAGAGGGAAGTCCAAAATGTAAAGGCATTGTTATCCTTGCGCGCTTGCACCCTGGTGGCGACAGAGTGACAGATTTATTTCATTAACCCGTCTCGAGTGACCTTGGCTGGGGCTTAAACTCTGTGCGCCCCTCCAGGTTCACTATTCAGAGCTGCACTCTCCAAGTCGCAGCAGCAGCAAAGGCATTTTGGGGACCCAAAGGGCTGTCAACATGAGCCCAAACACAAAGACCGCTGCGTTGCTATGAGGAGAGGGATTGTTTCTGAAAGTCATATTCTCCCAGTCCCAATGGTGAGTGCTTTATTTAGTCTTTCTCTCTTAGAAATGATGGGATTATTGCATTTTTTTCTCTCTGATGGAGTCCCATTTGTCCTCGGGAAGGAGATTTGAATACAATGTACTATTAGTGTTGTCATGGCAATGGCCACACTCTGCGTGTGTGTGTGTGGGTATGTGTGTCAGTTGCCATGCAGTGGTTCGTTTGTTATTCTCCTGTAAAATGTTGGAATACCATGGAGCTGCTAGCTGTCCCTGACATTACTGAAAAGACACAGACCAACGGTATCTGTGTTGATCGGTGATTTACTCACCGTGTTTACATCTTTGGGTAGGTATCTTGAGTCATATTTCAACCCGGACGTAATCCTCTGTTTCTGGACTATTTGTCCTATCCAGCTCCTGGACTTTAAGGACATAATACATCATCTCTCTCTCTCTTACTCTCTGTGTCTAGCCGAACTCTGCCCGGGGTCTGAGGGGCTTTTCCCATACTCTCCTTTCCTCTATCGTAGTTAAATCCACAGCCTCTCCACATATCTCGCTCTCCCGCTCTCTCTGTGTATGGACAAGTCGTGGCACGCACCTGTAGCTAATGTGCCATCATAGCAGGTGGATATGATTCACCGCTCACCCCTCCTCCCCCTCCTCTTTCTCTTCCTCCCCCTCCTCCTCCTCCTCCTCCTCTTCCACCTCCTCTGCCCTGTGTGAATGAAAGGTATTCTGGTAGCCAGTACGGGTGATGATGTGTAATCACTGTGGACACTGGAGAGGTTCAGCTGTACTCCTTAAACACTCACCGCCACTCCGCTCATTAGCCCTGGAGCATGATGCTTATGCACCTAGAAAGAGGTAGAGAGCGGGGGGGGGGGAGCAGGGCTTAGAGAGAGAGAGAGAGAGAGAGCAAGGGTTAGAGAGAGAGATGAGGGAGGTGAGAAGAGAGAGAGAGGGAAAGGAGGGAGGTGAGAAGAGAGAGAGAGAGAGGGAAAGGAGGGAGAGAGAAAAAGAGGAGAGGAGAGGAGAGAGACAACCCCCAATGAAATTTGCCCAAAATGGGCATTCTCACGGTGGGCCAGTCTCTTGTTTTGGCATTCGACTGGCCAAATATCAATATGACTGGTAATTGAGTTGCAGCCTGCAGCGTGCGTATTTCAATCCAGTCTTTTATGAAAGTGATTATTTTCATAAGGAACAATACATTATGAAATTATCAGTGTTGCTGTGCTTGTTTGCTTATCCTTTCCCCTCTCATTGCGTTGCGCTTTCAGAGAAAGACAGGGTGCGTCTCGAGTGGAACCTTTTTCCCTTTATAGTGCACTACTTTTGACCAGGGCCCATAGGGTTCTGGTCAAAAGTGGTGCACTATATAGGAAATAGGGTGCCATTTGGGACGTATCCACAGGTTGCCCACATACAGACCCCGTCGTCCTAGGGGGCACAAATCCAATTTCACACTCGCCACTGCCACCAGATTATTTATGCATTGGGGATTCACCTTAGGGGACGTGAAGGTGTGTTTATTCCCCAAAGACAGGGCAACACATGGAAATACAATCTCTCTCTCTCACATACACACACACACACACACACACACAAACACACACACACACACACACACACATACACAGGCAAGCTTTTCCAGAGGTGAAAATAATTTGTGTGTGCACAGCTCGCGCGTGTGGGCCTTCCTTTCATTTATCAAGGTACTATCACTTCTGTCACTTCTAAAGACTACACGTGGAAGTTAGCATACAGTCTAGTGATATATAGCTCAGTACACACTACACGCCCTACTGATCAATGTTTAACGACCCATGATTGGTTTTACTGACCAGCCTAGGCAGTGAGTGCAGCGTACTGCATTTCATACATAGCCAGTGTTCAGGAGCCAAATACACAATGACCCCCCTGTACATTAATGGTCTAATCCAACCTTGATTTATGTTACTTTTCCATGGCTAAGTATTTATGCCTGTCATGGTGAATATTTATTATTGTTGTCAGAGGGGGGGGGGGGGGGGGGGGGGGGGGGGGGGTTTGTTGAGTTCTTTCCTGTTTGTGACCTGACTGGGAATTGTAAACATCGTCTTGTCTGTCCTGATCTGTCACTGGCTGTATTTTTCTCTCTATATCAGTCTCTCTGTCTGTCCTCTCTGTCTCTCAATGGATATCCCCTCACCTGGCTATGTGATCAATCTCTTTCTCTCTCTCTTTCTCTCTCTTTCTCTCTCTTACTCTTCTTTCTTTCTCTCTCTCTCACTCTCTCTTCTTTCTTACTCTCTCTGTCTCTCTCTCGCCCCCCCCCCCCCCCCCCCCCCCCCCCCCCCCCCCCCCCCCCCCCTATGTCCTCACCTAATCACATCAGTGTCTGACCGTGCTTCCTGACCGCGGTGCCGTATCTCAGTCTGTCTCTCTGGTCTGGTTGTGTTCCACAGAGAACCATGAGCACTGTGGAGGAGGAGCCGGACCACATGATACCATGAAGAGAAGCCTGCAGGTCCTGCGCCGCCAGCTGCTGAGTGAGTAGACATGGCTGGGTCCTCATAGCTGAGATAGGATACAGTCAAACCATTACTGACACTCATAGCACACGTGACATAACTAAGCTACGGGCTTACTGTACATTAGCCAAACTTGTAAAACTGCACATTAGCCACAGGTAAGGGCCAGTAGAATAGAGTCCAGTGAGACAGAAAACAGCTAAAGTGAAGGCACAATAACAGTGCTGATAACAGCTACAAGAAAAGGACCTTCAAAACACAGTCTCAGCCGATTCCATGTAGACAGAGAACGGGTATTGTACTCGCATAGTGTTACTCATCCTTATCTATCTCTGCGTTACATAATCATATCATACAGTATATGCTGATGAACATTCTAAGAATATTAGCAGGGCCGGGGGGGGGGGGGGGGGGGGTGAATATCTGGCAGGTGTCCAGAGCAGAATGTGGAACATGGGGTCAGGCTGAACCACTGACATTACCACAGGCTGTTAGTGGAGCAGGTTGCTCATATCTACTATGATATGATTCACCCTGTGCCCCATGGCCCAGAACAGAGCAACAAGGGTTAAAGGCTGGGCCTGACTAATCTAACTCAATCATATCACACAGCAGTTACATGAAGGTTGTTGACTGCTCAGGAGGCCTCCTATAGGGTATGCTGTTGTATACTCAAGAACAGATGGTCCAGTCAAAGTGTTCCAATGCTTGTACTATGTTCTCCAGTGGTGCTGGGTTGAGAACAGGGTACAGCCACGGAAATAATGGAACCTATTTCTTAGCATTCTCTGGCTCAGAAATGTAGGATATGTGAAATCATAGAATGAGATGATTATAATTTTTTTCTCATTTTGCCGTTTGTTTTTGGTACCGTGTGGTTCTTCGTACCAAATGATCTGTCGCCTCTTTTTGAGAGGTTTCATCAGTTTTCTGTGGAACACAACATTGACAGTCCAGGTGGTATTTTTCACTTAGATGTGCTGTGTGAGTCACAGCTGTGGCCTGCCTCTCCCCAGACTCTTCACACGCAACTCTCTGCATCTTAAATGTCACCCTATTGCCTATATACTGCACTACCCTGTTCAAAAGTACTACACTATATAGGGAATAGGGTGCTATTTTGGGGGGGTAGCCTAGGTACCTTGTTCTTATGTCTAGACAGGGAAGCCCACCAGAGACTCCTGCTGCCTTTCTGTACAACAGTCTATTCTCATTTCTCATTCTGGCCTGTACCTGCCAGCGGAGGCATGTAGCCTAGCGGTTAGAGAGGGGAGCTACTGTAGCAACTGGAGGGTTGCCAGTTTGAATCCCGGGTCTGGAGGGGTCTGCTGGTATCAAATCCTAGATGCCATTGCCTGCCATTGTGTCCTTGAGCAAGGCACCCCACAACAATTGCTCCATGGGTGCCCAGTGTGGGAGCCCCCTCTCCTACCTGTGTATGTGTGTCTTTCAGATAAGGTCAAATTTAGGTTGGCCAAATAAATAAATTGGCAAATACAATTATCGTAATATAAACCAGAGTTTGGGTCAATTTCAACTGAATTGAACAATGCTCATTGAGAATTCTTGGGAGTTAATTTTTGTTCATTTTATGAGTTGGCCTATAGCGTTGGTTGTGGAGAGGGGTTTCAGAGAGCACAGAGAGTGGGATGATATCAGGATATTATCACACTGTACTCCCATTTCCTTTGGTCCCAATCCTTCTTTCCTGTGGTGTTTTTTCTTCTCTGTACTCTCTCTTTCCTTCCATGTCTCAACATGGTTGTCTGTACAGGCCCACCTGAAGCTACAGAAAACTTCCTGTTTGTTTTCAGAAAACGTTTGTTTTGCCCTCTGTCCTCAATCCAATTCCTACCCAGTACGGCAATTCTCCTTGACTCAAGTGCAAATGACATTGTGACGTCAGCTCGTAAAATGCTTATCTGTGAGAGCGTTTAGAGTGATTTGCAAGCTATGAGAAATCTCCCTAATCTGAGTTGCAGGGCCGCGCTCCTCGCCTTTTGGTTGGGTTCTATTGTGGCACTACATTGTGCTTGTAATAATGTCATAACACCGCCGTAATATCTTGAATAACTTATACATTACGTGTGAGCGGTACAGTGCTGCCGGTCTACTTTATTGCGTTGTTTTTCTCAGTCTTCGTGACTCAATGTTCTCCCCAGAGCCCGAATAACTTCCTAGTTTATGTCTTTCCTTCCTGTTTAAACCGACCGGACCTGTGGCCCAGTTGCTGTTTCAGCCCCCAGTCAACCAGGCAACTACTGTCCTACTAAATCAATACCCCAGTAAACATCAGAGGGCCTTTCTATCCTCCTTGTCTCTCATTCCTCAGGTCTCTGACAGAGTGGATATGGGATCTGGGATAAACATGTCCGTGTTGTAAAAAGTGTGTGTGTGGGGGGGGGGGTAACCTAATCTGACAAGCTTTACAGAACATTCAAACAGGAAGATATTATCCCACTGTGTGATAGGATGAATCCCAACTGGCACCCTATTCCCTATATAGTGTACTAGTTTTGACCAGGGCCTATGGCTCTGGTCAAAAGTAGTGCACTAAGTAGGGAATAGGGTACTTTTTGGAACGGTACCATAGAATCTCTCAGAGCTCACGTCTGTGCCGCCGTAACCCCCCCCCCCCACCCCCCCCACCCCCAGTCCCAGCGGTCCACAGGATGTGCCCCATCTATCCCTCAGCCCCCTGGGATAACCACTCTCCCCCATAGATTGGCAGGCGGGCCGGGCACACCCAACCAGCAGACCAGTGGAATTTGTCTGTTGACACCACTTTTAAAGATGCACTCTCTTTAGACCTCTGACTGACAGTTTGTTTCATTCCCGACTGAAAACAATTGTTGTTCAAGAATAGTTCCTAACCTGAAAACAGAGTTCATTAAGGGTGATTGCACATAGCTGCTAGAAATAAGTGTGTTTGAATAAATGTATTGAACTTAAAGGAGAGATGCTGTTTACATTTTTATTTGTATGATTTGACCCTCATCCCATTGTATATTCCCCGGACCCATACTGGGGATTAAACTGGAAAACGGATGGAAAACCAGTCCCTTGTTTTGATGAGTCGAAATGTTTTTCTTATCCAGAGAGACTTACGAATACCAATACAACCTCCTCACCAATCAACTGTCAGATCACATACTATATTGTAGGTGACATCAGTAACGCCTATTGACTACTGCAGCTAGGTCATAATTGGAATAGCATGGACAGGCTTGATAATCAAATCCCGCCACTGGTCTGACTGGGGATAAGGGGCTTTTTGTGCCCCTGCTGTGAAGAATCTCATCAGTTTGATCTGTTGATCTGGTCTGTTCAGATAGCATGTTAAAGATGAGGTGAAATGCACAGGCTCTTCTCCACAAATCACATCGTCAAAAGAAGCCCAACATCTACTTTCATTCGACTCCGTCAAGCTTTATTTACAAATATGAGCTGAGTGTTTGTGTGTTTTTATTTAACCCTTATTTTACCTGGTAAGTTGACTGATAACATTCTCATTTACAGCAGCAACCTAGGGAATAGTTACAAGGCAGAGGAATGACCAATTGTAAGCTGGGGATGATTAGGTGACCGTGATGGTATGAGGGACAGATTGGGTATTTAGCCAGGACACCGGGGTTAACACCCCTACTCTTACAATAAGTGCCATGGGATCTTTAGTGACCACAGAGAGTCGGGACGCCAATTTAACGTCCCATCCGAAAGACGGCACCGTACACAGGGCAATCTCCCCAATCACTGCCCTGGGCATTGGGATGCCCTTGGCATTGGGAGGACTGACCAGGACCAACCCTGCTTAGCTTCAGAAGCAAGCCAGCAGTGGGATGCAGGGTGGTATGCTGCTGGCTATGTTTGTGTGTGTGCGTGCATGTGTAGTTTGAGTTTTTTTAGATTTGAGATGGAACCTTATTGGTATTCTGATCGATGCTGTAGAGACAACCCTCCTAACTCCCGTGTGGACTCACAGAGCATCCCATGGACTTAGCATCCGCGGCGCACCATATTAGCAATTAGTATAAACGATCCTTAACACAGTCCATAGGGGACTGGGCGTTGAGGGCATCCTTAATCGCTAACTGCTATGCATCAGTGCCCACAGTGTTTACAATACAATATCAACCCATGCATGTTTAGCCTATACACCAGCAGCTAATGATGTGATAATATGATTATCTGCACCTGTGGCATCATAGTGAATGATGTGCGTGTTAAGCTTGGAGAAGATGCCCCTTAGACACTGATCTTAGGTCAGTTTAGTGATTTGACCTACTAATGGTGAAGGTGAGGATTTGGGGAGGGTAAACTGTGCTGTGCAGTTTAGAAATAGCGCCTACAGAACAGCCACCGGGGATTGAATGTTGTCGATGGGAGGATGTTGCGTATTATAGGACCTATTTTGGGGAATGCCAGATTTCCTGGGATTTGCTAAATGAAACGCTGTGACTGACCGACCGACTACTGATGATGCAGCACAACTGGGCTCCTGCCACATAGGCAGACTGGAGATTTATCCTTCAGAGAGCGAGAGAGAGAGTTAGAGAGAGAGAGAGAGAGAGAGAGAGAGAGTGTGAGAGTGTCTCTCTCTCATGATTGATTACATAGCTAGGCGAGGGATATCCACTGATCTGTTCTCCACTACACACACTAAGTGGATTCTCTTCTATGATTGATTAGCCTGGTCTGGTGGATATAGGATGCAGTACTGTAGGCTACATCTCACACTATTATCCCCCTACACCGGTTGGTACACTCTGTAGAAAAAAGGGTTATTTGGGCTGTCCCCATAGGAGAACCCTTTTTGGCTCTAAGTAGAACTCTTTTGGGTTCCACATCGAACCCTCTGTGGAAAGAGTTTTTACATGGAACCCAAAAGTGTTCTACCTGGAACCAAAAAGGGTTATTCAAAGGGTTCTGCTATGGGGGACATCTGGCCGGAAAAAAAAAATGTTTAGGTTCTAGATAGCACTGTTTTTTAAAAGAATGTAGGCTTGGGAGCTTGAGTAAAGACTGATGTGGATGTGGCTGAATGTAGAGGATTTGATCATTTTCTTCATTAGGATGCATTCATTTCACTAGGCCTCAAACTCAATAACATCCTATGCCCCGAGCAGCCATCTTGGCTTTCTAGGCCCTTGACTCTAATACTGAATGATGGAACGGGGACAGAAAGATGGGGGACAACGCTATTGGATCAAGTGCACAAGATGCAGCAGCCAGCCCTATGATTTATTAATGTTCCATTTCCCTCCATCTCATCAATGGAGGACTTATACATGAATATCACTCGCTTCTTATGCAAGTTTACTGCATAAATTGCCCATCCCCATGATAAATCTCTGGACTGGGTTAATGGAAATAGGTTTTTGGTTAATATCACTGACATAAATCAGAATGTAATTTTAACAGTCATATTTACCTTGTCCTTTTTTTTCTAGCAGGCTGTAGCTTTCGATAGTGGCGTTAGCTGCCCACTTCCTAGACCTGGAGATGGTGTTGGTGTTGAGACAAGGTCTTTCACGCAAATGTACTAGCAACCTTAAAGCGAGTCAAGTACCTCTGTGTCCTTTGTCTTGTGTTAGATGGAGTCAAGATGTACTGTATTTCATCTGAAACAGTCATTCGTCTCCTCAGCCACCTTATGTTTTACATGTACAGTTGAAGTCAGAAGTTTACATACACCTTAGCCAAAACTCAGTTTTTCACAATTCCTGACATTTAATCCTAGTAATAATTCCCTGTCTTAGGTCAGTTAGGATCACCACTTTATTTTAAGAATGTGAAATGTCAGAATAATAGTAGAGAGAATTATTTATTTCAGATTTTATTTATTTTATCACATTCCCAGTGGGTGAGAAGTTTACATACACCCAATTAGTATTTGGTAGCATTGCCTTCAAATTGTTTAACTTGGGTCAAATGTTTCAGTTAGCCTTGCACAAGCTTCCCACAATAAGTTAGGTGAATTTTGTCCCATTCCTCCTGACAGAGCTGGTGTAACTGAGTCAGGTTTGTGGGCCCCCTAGCTCGCACACGCCTTTTCAGTTCTGCCCACACATTTTCTATAGGATTGAGGTCAGGGCTTTGTGATGGCCACTCCAATACCTTGACTTTGTTGTCCTTAAGCCATTTTGCCACAAATTTGAAAGTATGCTTGGGGTCATTGTCCATTTGGAAGAACCATTTGCGACCAAGCTTTAACTTCCTGACTGATGTGTTGAGATGTTGCTTCAATATATCCACATAATTTACCATCCTCATGATGACATCTATTTTGTGAAATGCACCAATCCCTCCTGCAGCAAAGCACCCCCACAACATGGTGCTGCCACCCCCATGCTTCACGGATGGGATGGTGTTCTTCGGCTTGCAAGCCTCCCCCTCTTTCCTCCAAAGATAACGATGGTCATTATGGCCAAACAGTTCTATTTTTGTTTCTTCAGACCAGAGGACATTTCGACAAAAAGTATGATCTTTGTCCCCATGTGAAGTTGCAAACCATAGTCTGGCTTTTTATGGCGGTTTTGGAGCAGTGGCTTCTTCCTTGCTGAGCGGCCTTTCAGGTTATGTCTATATAGGACTCGTTTTACTGTGGATATAGATACTTTTGTACCTGTTTCCTCCAGCATCTTCACATGGTCCTTTGCTGTTGTTCTGGGATTGATTTGCACTTTTCGCAACAAAGTACATTCATCACTGGTAGACAGAACGTGTCTCCTTCCTGAGCGGTATGACGGCTGCGTGGTCCCATGGTGTTTATACCTGCATACTATTGTTTGTACAGATGAACGTGGTACCTTCAGGCGTTTGGAAATTGCTCCCAAGGATGAACCAGACTTGTGGAGGTCTAAAATTATTTTCTGAGGTCTAGGCTGATTTCTTTTGATTTTCCCATGGTGTCAAGCAAAGAGGCACTGAGTTTGAAGGTAGGCCTTGAAATACATCCACAGGTACACCTCCACCAATCCACAGGTACACCTCCACCTCCACCTTCAATAAGAAGCTTCTAAAGCCATTTTCCAAGCTGTTTAAAGGCGCAGTTAACTTAGTGTATGTAAACTTCTGACCCACTGGAATTGTGATACAGTGAATTATAAGTTAAATAATCTGTCAGTAAACAATTGTTGGAAAAATTAATTGTATCATGCACAAAGTAGATGTCCTAACCTACTTGCCAAAACTATAGTTTGTTAACAAGAAAATGGTGGAGTGGTTGAAAAACGAGTTTTAATGACTCCAACCGAAGTGTATGTAAACTTCCGACTTCAACTGTAAACCAAATCCTCAATAACTTAATGAAATCTATCTAGTAACCATTCCCAAACCATCTGTGCCAATGCAATCTCTTTGTGGACAAGTCCAGACTAGCTTGAGGATCTCAACCAAACAGAGGGATGAGGAAAGAGAAGACAATAGACTATTTCCTCTGGAGTTTTGGAACAAAGGGGCTATTTTACACACGCACACACACACACACACACACACACACACACACACACACACACACACACACACACACACACACACACACACACACACACACACACACACACACACACACACACACACACACACACACACACACAATATATTGCCTGAACATGTCTTTGTCTCACACCAGTTGGCTCTCTTTGCCTGACCACTGTTGCTTCAGCCTCATCCATCAACCACCACACACATCCACCACTATTCTCCCTCTCATCTTCTCCTCAGCTATCTCCTTTGCATCTCCTCCTCCTCCCTCTCTTTCTCATGTTCCCATCTTACCTCAGCCCGCTCAATAATAGATGTTAATAAAATCCTGTTCACTCTTCTTGGCCTCTCGATCATCTCACTGGTTCATTTACTCCCAGTTCATTTCCTCTCACTGTACCACAGTGGAGAGAGCCAGGTTCTCTGTCTGTGTTTGTCCTGCTTACTCATTCACTTCATCAGCCAGCCAGAGGAGCTCTGTGACAAATTACATGGCTCAATCTGCCACACCCAGCTCAACCCACTGCCGCATACAAACACACACATTAGTGGTACACACACATATCAGCAAATAGAAACACACACAGGCCCATACCGGTGAACACACACACACACACACACACACACACACACACACACACACACACACACACACACACACACACACACACACACACACACACACACACACACACACACACACACACACACAAACCCCCACCCGAAAGAAACAGTATTTACATTTTAGTCATTTAGCAGACTTATCCATAGTGACTTACAGAGCTCCTCTCCACCATTGGGGTGCCAGGACAGAGAAGAGCTCGGACTGGGCTGAGCGGGAGCTGCCCTCCCGTGAGGTCGGGAGGACCAAGAGACCAGTCATGGCAGAACGGAGTGCTGGGTTTGGGGTGCCATCCCACATGCTTGGAAGAGCGCTATATATAGGGAATATATTGCCATTTTGGGATGCGGCCTTGGACACTTAGTCACAGTCTTCATAGGGAATCTTTAGAAGCAGGACATGGGTTATGAGTGGTGAAGGGCTCTCCCAGATATAACTGGAGGTCCATCGTAGTTGTCCTTGGTATTCACTAACCTTCAGCCCTGTGTGCAGTCACCAGTAGGCATAGTCACATTTACCTTACTGTACGGAAGAGACACACATTTCAATTCAATTCAATAGATCTTTATTGTCTGAGAAGGGAAATTCACAATGAAATGGAAGAGGGAGGGAGAAGGGGAGTTTGAGATTATGGAGAATCAATACCATTTTATTCCTCTGATTCAGAGGGGCTGGGTTAAATGCGCAAGACACATTTCAGTTGAAGGCATCCTGTTGTACAACTGACTAGGTATCCCCCTTTCCCATCTGTTTTTTAGTGTGTGTGTGCATGTGCTTCTCAAGATTAGATGTATTTCATTGATTGATTAACTCAACCACACATACTGTAGCCTCCCACACAAGTAATCTAGACACTTCACAAAATATTGACTATTCCTCGGGCTGACAAGGAACATCATGCAACATGTTTTGATTTTACCAAACTTAAAAGGTGTTTTGCCTCCTTTAATGTTTTAGATATGCTGCTCAATAAAACATGATGATCAGCAAGTTCCCAGATGAATATTAATAAGTATGTTTATTGCAGATGAGGAGGAGCACACCAGGGCTCTGTGTGTGTGTGTGTGTGTGTGTGTGTGTGTGTGTGTGTGTGTGTGTGCGTGCGTGCGTGTGTGTGTGTGTGTGTGTGTGTGTGTGTGTGTGTGTGTGTGTGTGTGTGTGTGTGTGTGTGTGTGTGTGTGTGTGTGTGTGTGTGTGTGCATGTGTGTGCGTGTGTGTGTGCGTGCGCACCACTTTGTTGCCAGTGGAGCAGGAGCTCATGTATTATTCAGACTTTTCTGACTGACCGGGCCGGGTTGCCAGGTTGTGTTGTGACAGGGGGGTTAGATCCTGATTGAGGGTGTGACTGAGGCCAAACCACAGCATGGCAAGCAGTGTCGCTATCACAATCACACTCTATTGGCCTGTAGTACAATGCTTTAGTCTATAGCAGTAACACAGTAGCATAAGCTGTCTACTAACAGCCTCCCACCATCAACATTATAGTTATCAACTCTACTCTGCGTGGATGGAACTATAGCTATATGTCACAGAAAAACATGCAGAGTATGATTATAATGTTTGTGCGTGTTGGAGGATTGAATACAGTAACAATGGGCTGGGGAGACCGGGGGTCAACATACCACCATCGGAGATCAACAATGGGTCTAAATATGAGGTTACAAATCCTAGGGTGAGTTGGGCTATTTCTGAGAGAGTATATGGTCTCCCTGCCTTGCGACCATCTCTCTTGAGAGCACTAGTCATAAATCAAACTATCCCGTCTTTGTTATCGCCCGGTTATGGGTCTGGAGTGTCTGGAATAGGCTCCTCTCTGCATTAGGGACGTGACAGGCTTGGTAAATAGAAGGCAGAGGAAAGAGGACCCTCTCATACAGTACCTAGCGAGCCGGAGAAGCTTTGATAGCGTCTGTGTCCCAAATGGCAGCCTTTTCCCTATGTGGTGCATTATTTTTTGGACCAGACCCTGTGGGCCCTGATCAAAAGAAGTCCACTATATAGGGAATATGATGCCATTTGGGACGCACACTAAGTTAAGATAACGTTTAAACGGCCTATGCTTCCAGGCCTTTGCATGGTATTGGATCACATAATGGACTGAAGGAAACGAGTGTATAGGAATGTGTGATGCTGAGTATTGGTATATGATGGAGTTAAGAGGGGGTACTATTCTATCAGTACAGTGTTTGAGATTGTGGATGTGTGCTGTTACCCTCATAATACTATTCTTTTCTTTCTCCTTGATCATAATTATCTTCTGGGATTTATTTTCTATATTTTATTTTCTCCATCTGTACATACAGTATTACAGTATATGTAGTAGTTTTCTCACCTCTCCCTGGCTCTGTCGCCCATCTCTTCATTCGTTTGGAAAACGGAAACTTGGTTTCCATAGTTACCGAGGCAGCACCATGGTGATACGATAGCTTCAACACCTGGGTCATATGGGTAGCATTGAGAATCAGTGTGTGTGTGTGTGTGTGTGTGTGTGTGTGTGTGTGTGTGTGTGTGTGTGTGTGTGTGTGTGTGTGTGTGTGTGTGTGTGTGTGTGTGTGTGTGTGTGTGTGTGTGTGTGTGTGTGTGTGTGTGTGTGTGTGTGTGTGTGTGTACGACTGATTGTGTGGGTTGGTGGTGTGTTTCCAAAGCGTAGATAAGCCAGGCACCCCAGCTGCTTTCCTGTGTGTGGGTTGTCTGACCTAAGGTGAGGCACATCTAAAGGTGTAGCAGCTTAGTGAGACTAAGAATAAGGCTAAGAATCTGACTAATACTAAGAATAAGGACAGAATAAATAGCCTTTCGTAGTCAATAGTCGTAACTGACTTGTAGAACAGATTCAAGAGGAATGACTGTAGGTCTAACACTGTTCTGTCTGTCTTTTCAGCTCCTTTAACATCCTCTCTTTTTCTTCTCTCTCTTTCACTTTCTCCCCAACACTCCTCCATACACAGAGTTTTTCATCTCTACTCTTAGAAGAAGAAAAAAATAGTTAAAAAGAGGGTTCTTCGGGACTCCCGAGTGGCGCAGCGGACTAAGGCCCTGCATCGCCGCGCTTGAGGCGTCACTACAGATCTGGGTTAGATCCCAGGCTGTGTCACAGCCGGCCGTGACCGGGAGACCCACGAGGTGGCACACAATTGGCCCAGCGTCATTCTGGGTTAGGGGAGGGTTTGGCCGGTCGGTATTTCCTTGTCCCATTGCGCTCTAACGACTCCTTGTGCTGACCGGGCGCCTGCAAGCTGACTTTGGGCTGCCGGGTTAAGCGAGCAGTGTGTCAAGAAGCAGTGCGGCTTGGCAGGGTTGTGTTTCGGAGGACGCATGACTCTTGACATTCGCTTCTCCCGAGTCTGTAGGGGAGTTGCAGCTACGGGACAAGATTGTAACTACGAATTGGATACTATGAAATTGGGGAGAAAAGGGGGTAAAAGTACACAAAAAAAGGTTATTTGGCTGTTCCCACAGGAGAACCCTTTTTGGTTCCAGGTTAAACCATTTTGTGGAAAGGGTTCTACCTGGAACCAAAGGGGTTCCATCTGGAACCAAATAGGGTTCTTCAAAGGGTTATACTGTGGGGACAGCCGAAGAACCCTTTCAGGTTCTAGATAGATCCTTTTTTTCTACAAGTTTATGTTTCATTCTCTTTTGTCTCTTTCATATCAGTCCTTTCTTCCTTCCCGCTAACCACTGGGTAGCCTTTGAAAAACACACTATGAAGTATCTTATTCCTCTTCTCATGTAAAACAACGGCTTTGCTAGCTAGCGCTTTGGTGCTACCGCCTGCCTGCCTTTGTGCTAACTAACACAGTGTTCAGCGTAGAACACACCGGCCGGTCGGTATTGATGTGTTCACAGTAGCCATGTTTAACTGTGTCAATAAGACAAGGTAGGAAAGGAGCAGAGGGAAATGAATTAGCTCCCGCCGGTCTCCTCTGAGTTTCTCCCTCTCTCTCTCTCTCTCATAGATAATGTAGTAGTATGACATGGTTCTCCCCCAGGTAGCTTCTAATAGCTAGTTGCTACATTGCCTCCCTATGGGTCCTGGCTGGTTAGAGTGAAGCTGTCAGGTTTTTGGACATATGAAAACATCATAAGCTTTTTGATTCTTTGTCTGTCATCCATCTCTCTATCTGTATCTTTCTCCCACTGCAGACCTCTCAGATGTGGCCTAGCATCACCTCAGAATCAACACAATAACTGCTGCGTGTTTCTGTTGTGTTGTCCATGGAAAGAGAAACGCTTTGTCAGGATGCCTTCTTGCATTTGATGTATGTGTGGCAGGCTCAGTCATGCTGGCACAATTAGAGCAAGTTTCTCGACAGACAAGAGGTGCCACTAGTCCTCAACCTGTCTGCCACACACACACACGGACGCATAGGCATGCACACAGACTCGACACAAACACGCATACAGACACACACGGACACACACACATTGACACAAACACACACACACACACTGACACAAACACACACACACAGCATTATGAGGTTAATAAAGCAATCTAGTTAAACCAGGCGAGTGACAAACACAGTGCAGGCAGTTGATTAAGGCATGATGAGTTTTAATGGATGCAAGACAAGGTTGTAAGGTTCCTCCCTGACTCATAAACAGCCTATTGCAATTCCTGAGCCTCAGTGTTGGTGCCTCAATATGCTAAGCAGGGAACCTCAGGAGAAATGGTAGACAGACCTGCACACACACACTCAGACACACACACACACACTCAGACATGCATACTTGCACGCACACACACATTCTTTCTAATAATTCTCCCTCACACTCTCTCTCTCTTTCTGTCTTTCTCCCTCTCTCCCTTCCATCTCTGTAGATGTCCTAGTGATCCTGGCTGTGCCAGTGGGCCTGGTGTCTTCTACCCAGGAGCTGTACCCCAGCCGGACCCCCCAGGACCCTGTCTCCATGGCAGCGCCCCACAGCAGCCCCCCTAACCCGCTCTCGGCCCTGGCCCCCCCAGACTGGCAGCAGGAGGGCTCCAGCAGCGGGGATTCTTGGACCCCACAGGGAGGGGCAATGCCCACGGGCATCATCCAGCCCACCGCATCCCACAGCTCTTGGGGCTGGCATCTAAACCACAACACCAGCCTGGCACACATTATAACACCACCCAGTAGAGACAGCCTCATTCAAGCTGCAGCTACTGTCAGTCCTAACACTGTGAGCTCTGTGAGAGTTAACCAAGACCCTGGCCTTAGCTCTGCCAGCCCCAGCCCAGTCAAGCAGGCCCACTCCCCCAGCTCTAGTGCTCTCAACCCGGGCCACAGCTCCAGTTCTCTCAGTGCAGACCAGGGACTCATGCCCAACTCGTTTAGTGTAAATAAAGCCCGTAGCCCAGATACTGTCAGTGTTAACCAGGGCAACAGCCCTCCTAGCCTTACCAGCTCTGGTGGCCCGCATAGTGAGGTGGCTCCGGACTCTGGGTCTGCCCTGGTTCCTCCAATGCCTAGCCCACTCACAGAGAGAGGGCATACTCTTGACCCGGAGCTTGGTGGTCTCCCGTCCCCCACACACACGCATGCCCCCCTGGTGGGGAATGACGAGGAGGCCACAGACCCCAGTCAGCAGGACTTCACCAGTGAGCTGCAGCCTTCCTCCCTCTCCACCTCCTCCTCTTCCTCAGTGGATGCTGCTCTAGATCAGACCCTCAGGGAGCATGTTGAAGCCACACCCGAGCTGTCCCAACCCCACGCCATCACCCTACGGGGGGTGCACCCATTGGTCAACGAAAGGCCCACCAGGGAGCTCAAAACAGAGGGGCCTGCCTCTCCAAAAGAAAGCCCACCAGACAAGCCCCCCTCCCCCTCCCCGGCCCCGGCCCCCACCTCTCCATCTCCCCCCTCCCTGACCCATGCCAGTCTGGCCCCAAAGTCCAGCCCTGTCTCCACCAATGGTACCACAACCAATGACACCGCAGCCCAGGAGACAGGCAGCGGCAGGGCCCCTCCTCAGGGTACAACAACAGATGATGCCCCCCTTGGCCCACAAAGCCCACTTGGCAATGCCACTTTTCATAACGGCAGTGTGGAGGGCAGCCCTAGCAAGAACCCCTCCTCCCAGTGGAACAGCTCGTCCCCTACGGAGCCTCCCTCCACGGCCAGTGGGAACTTTCTGAACCGCCTGGTCCCCGCCACCACCAGGGACCCCTGGGGTCCAGGCAACGGCTCTGGCCCTGCTATGGACTCGCCGCTGTCCCGCGCCACCATCTGCCTGAGCAAGATGGACATCATGTGGATCGTGTTGGCTATCAGTGTGCCTGTGACCTCATGCTGTGAGTATCAAATAGCAACCTGAGGAAGGCTCTGGTGACAAGAGGTTAGAGAAATTGTGTTTGTGTCAGTGGGAGGCTAACCAACACTTTTTGGCGGCTGAGACCACTTTCATACTGACCACCGTATCCACTGAAATACTGTGATACATAATGAAAGACCCTGGATTGATGTATTAGAGGTTATATCATTTTAGAGGATTACTGACTTTGCCCTCTCCCCCTCTCTCCCTCCCCCTCCAGCTGTCCTGTTGACTGTGTGCTGTATGAGGAGGAAGAAGAAGTCTTCAAGCCAGGAGAACAACCTGAGCTACTGGAACAATGCCATCACCATGGACTACTTCAACAGGCACGCGGTGGAGCTGCCTCGGGAGATCACGTCCCTAGACAACGCTGAGGTACACCTATTCCTGATGTCACTGACAACCTTGTTATAAAACCCAAAGAGGAATTCCTGTAGGAAATGAGAAATGTTTCACTTCAGTGGAAGGGCCTGTATGTAAGTTACAGCCCCCCAATCTGGCACCAAATTGCTCTACAGGGGATGTATTATATAGAGTGAAAGGGCCGATATGTACGGTTGTTGTGAAGCCTGGACTCAGCATGGTATAATGGACATTTGGTCAAATTGACATCATCTGTGTGATGGCATAGACTGGAGTTTAGAAATAAGCTCTTTTCTGAATATACAGCCTATGTTTGTACAGGCATTGCAAATGTGGGCTCCTCCAAGTTAGGCTCCTCAACTAGATGTTCTTCAGAATTCACTAATGATACAAAACATGTAAATAAGTGAGCAGTGTTGTTGCCAAGTAGCTAGAGTACTTTAGCAGATGTGAGGTCAACATGTTGGTTACAGTGGACTATATATGTGGACTATAGTGCCCTCTGCTGTAAAATTACAGCCAAAACTTCAACTGAATCATGTTGGGGTCATTTTAAACCGTTAGATTATCCTTTGTATAGTTCAGGGATGGGCAACTGGGTGGGTGGTGCTTAGGGCCCACAAAACACTGTATGTGTGGGTATAGATGTGGGTAGCAGACCCGCAAGCCAGCAGCCCCTCTTGATGATTACAAAAAAAATTCTGGCCCCCATCAAAGTTGCTTATCCCTGGTGTCGTCTATCGCATTTCAATTCACTCTACGGACATATTTTTGTTGCTATGAAATCAGCACGTCCCCAGCATCATTGGCTCTCCACATAATTTCTCATCTGCATACTGACCACACCTCTATTTCTGATTTGTCCTCTCTTTTTGCTCACTCCATCGCTCACTCTCCGTCAATGCCTCCTCCCGTGGTGCAGGAGGGGAATGCCGAGGTTGGAACATGTTTAGGGTGTTTGTGGTGACACACAGGTGTTGTCTTGCGTCCCTATTTTATTCCTCCCACTGTAGCGCTGCCTCTTCCCTCCCTCCCTCTCTCTTTGTCTTTCCTTATAATTCCCCTAAAGTGCCTCTAGCTTTGCTGATGCTGTTACAATAGAGATGAACCGTGAATTGATTTATCTATATGGCTGTTACGGTCAATATCTATTTTTGCCAAATAGCCTTTTTCCAGTGCAACCTAGTGTATCTTCCATACAATAGTTCAAGTACTATATACAGTGACGTGTTAATGTTAGGGTTAGGGGTATTGCCAGCTAGAATGTACCTCTTCACGTCCCCTCTCTTTCTGTAAGGCTCGTTCTTCTGAATCATCCGTTTTTTTCTGCTTTTTCTCCCCCACCCCCTGATGTCTTTTTAGCTGAGTCACTGCCACGATTTCTCTCTCTCCCTCTCCCTCTCCCTCTACTAACTCTCCTCTGTCTCTCTCCCACTCCTCCCTCTTCCACTCTTCCCTCTCTCTGCTGTGTTGCTGTGTTCTGCTGAGTCTCCCCTTCCCTTCTTTACTTATTTTCTCTGTTGTGTAGCCTGTTCAACTCCCCTCCCTCTTTCCCTCTATTTTTGTCTCTCTGTGTTCTTTCTGCTAGCTTAATCAGTCAGCCATCTTTTGTCCTCACCTTTCTACTACATACGATTCAGACCCCAAGCACGGAGAATTGTTTGTGTCTCCTAGGTCGCAAAACACTCTGTCCTGAATCTCACTAGCCTTTGTGTGTTGTGTGTTTCGTATGTGCGTGCGTGCATGTGTGCGTGCATGTCTGTGTGCGTGTGTTTCAGGAGCAGGAGACGTGCCTACCTCCTAATGGAGACTACAGCGACAGCGGGGTGGTGCTGGTTAACCCTTTCTGCCAGGAGACCCTGTTCATCAACAGAGAGAAGGCCTGTGACATCTAGAGCGGACAGATGCTGGTCTGGTGGCCATGTCCTGATACCACCGGTACAAGACTGTCAAAAATAAAAGTCTGACTTTCAAAATAAATGTCCCCCGCCCTTTTCTCCCTGTCGTTGTCATTTTTATACATGTGGTTAACTTCAGAGACACCCACTTTATACTGTATATTATGAATACATAAACGAGACGAAGAGAAGAGCTAAAAACAGACACTATTTACTATGAGGGTTTGCCTGCATATTTTTCTGATGTACATTTTCTACAAAAGCTTAATTGTGATAATGGTTTTTATGTCTTTATAATCTACGGAGTATGTGTGATTTGCCTTTGGTTACAGTGGCTTGATGGTGAGAGCATTGTGGACGTGGCCACTTGAATTCTGCTTTAGAGAAAATATATTATGTAAGAACGTTATGTTTCATTTTCTTAAAAATCAAACCCAAAATACTTACTGAAAAGCCTGTTGAACTTGAATTCTGTACCTACGTACTTGAGGGGATATGGAGGTTTAGGGCAAGGTTTGTGAGGCCAGGTTGTAGTAGAGAGTGCCCAAAGGGTATAGCGTTGTATCTGAATAGACCAAATGGACTTTCCCCCTCGCGTGTCACCAGCCTCTCTGTTGAGGGACCACGTACATGTCTTAACTCCCTTTGTCAAGCTGTCTGTCTATCTGTCTGTCTGTGTGTGTCTGTGTGTCTGTGTGTGTGTGTGTGTGTGTGTGTGTGTGTGTGTGTGTGTGTGTGTGTGTGTGTGTGTGTGTGTGTGTGTGTGTGTGTGTGTGTGTGTGTGTGTGTGTGTGTGTGTGTGTGTGTGTGTGTGTGTGTGTGTGTGTGTGTGTGTGTGTGCGTGTGTGTGCGTGTTCACCGGTATGGGCCGTCTGTGTGTATCTCTGTCTGTTTGTCTGTATGGATTTGTGTTATGGAGTGGGTTCTGGTTTTGGCAGTCAATGATGTTTGTTTAACGTTAGCCCTCTCTAACCCTAAATATTTTGAGACCAAACATATCATAATCTCCCTCCATAAGTACAGTATTTGTCCATGAGAGTAAATTGTGTTTATTACTGTAATGTACAGATACTGAATGATATTTGATTTAATTTCTGGATGTAAAAATAAAAAATGCCGTAGAAATCATGACCAATGAAAATACTGAGATAATATTTTATCCTGAATATTTACTGTGAGCACATACAGTGGTAGAGTTTAATCAAACATACATATTTTGTTTCATTATCAAATCGATTTGTGTATCATGCTTTACTTTTGCTTTGTCACATGTTTGTAGTTGCTAAATGCTGCCTTTTGTTACTGCCTCTGCTTGTCACATTGTGAAACGCTTATCTGTTCAATCATACTACCCAGTGTTTGAAAATGTTGTTGAATGAGCGTTTTGTTGAATATGTTATCAATCTACTGGATGTTCACTGAGTATACCAAACATTAGGGACACCTTCCTAATATTAAGGTGCACCCCTCCCCCCTTTCCCCTCAGAAGACACTCAATACGTCAGGACATGGACTCTACAAGGTGTCCAATGCTTCCCACAGTTGTGTCAAGTTGGCTAGATGTCGTCTGGTTGGTGGACCATTCTTGATACACACAGGAAACTGTTGAGTGTGGAAAAACCAGCAGTGTTGCAGTTCTTGATACAAACTGGTACGCCTGGTCCCTACTACCAAACCCTGTTCAAAGGCACTTACATTTTTGTCCTGCCCATTCACCCACTGAATGGCACACATACACAATCCATGTCTCAATTGTCTCAAGGCTTAAAAATCATTATTTAACCTGTTTCCTCCCCTTCATTTACATTGATTGAAGTGGATTTAACAAGTGACATCAGTAAGGGATCATAGCTTTCACCTGGATACACCTGTCCAATCTATGTTATGGAAAGAGCAGGAGTTCATAACGTTTTGTATACTCAGTGTTGCTGCAACGGGCACGAGGTGCCATACCAGAGAATGGGTATTTTGCTAAATGTAGAATGGAGAGGAGGGGCAGTATCTTGTGTCCAGCGTCATGTATTTTTTGTATCGTAACATACACTGTCATTTTTACTGCTGAGCAATAAAAGAGAAAAGCTTTGAACATTCTCCGTGTCTTATTGACTATTCATCTATTTGACTTCTTCCACTCATCCATGAAGACTGTTTTAGTTGCATATTAACTGCATAGTAGCTGCATAGTACTACTGAGAAATTGTGCCACTGCCAATTGGTATTTTATATGATCAACCTTCTACACTACACAAGGCTATCTTAATTTTAATTGTACAATAACTAAAAAATGAGAGAAGAATCATTACCACTTGCTGCAGACAGATGTACATTAAACCTCTGGGACAAAGCAATGTCAGTGCCTTGCTGACCCCAGCTAAACCATTGACTAGAATGTTCTCTGTTCATCTCTGCTGGATCTGGCTAGTGGCCATTCTATACATGGCCTCACTGTCATTGGATAAAGCCTACACTTTGCTAATGCTTAACTAGAGAGCTTCACTACTTGGGGTGCATTGACGACCTACCACTTTCTCCTATCACTAATAAATACGCTAATATTCAATGTCATTTGTTGTCATTGTTTGACTATTATGTAAGAGGTTTCAACTACCCTAGAATGGGACCATGTAGGCCCTTTACACAAAATATACTGGTGGGCCTGGATGTGTGTTGGGTCATTGTCCTGCCCAATAGTCATAGTAGGCCTAATAGAGGAAATCTGCTCGATGGACAGCCCAGTCCCATGCTAAGCTCATAGTTTCACACGGTGGCATCACGCCTGTAGAATGCACACAATATATAAAGTGAAGACTATCATTGAATGGAGAGCAGGAATAAGTATGTTTTCATCGAAGGTCGCATCCAGGCTCCCACAATACTTCTAATCTTGATGTGATTGGCCTGACTGAAACATGGCTTAAGCCTGATGAATTTGCTGTGTTAAATGAGGCCTCACCTCCTGGTTACACTAGTCACCATATTCCCCGTGCATCCCGCAAAGGCGGAGGTGTTGCTAACATTTACGATAGCAAAGTTCAATTTACAAACAAAAAAAATGACGCTTTCGTCTTTTGAGCTTCTAGTCATGAAATCTATGCAGCCTACTCAATCACTTTTTATAGCTACTGTTTACAGGCCTCCTGGGCCATATACAGCGTTCCTCATTGAGTTCCCTGAATTCCTATCGGACCTTGTAGTCATAGCAGATAATATTTTAATTTTTGGTGACTTTAATATTCACATGGAAAAGTCCACAGACCCACTCCAAAAGGCTTTCGGAGCCATCATTGACTCAGTGGATTTTGTCCAACATGTCTCTGGACCTACTCACTGTCACAGTCATACTCTGGACCTAGTTTTGTCCCATGGAATAAATGTTGTGGATCTTAATGTTTTTCCTCATAATCCTGGACTATCGGACCACCATTTTATTACGTTTGCAATTGCAACAAATAATCTGCTCAGGCCCCAACCAAGGAGCATCAAAAGTCGTGCTATAAATTCACAGACAACACAAAGATTCCTTGATGCCCTTCCAGACTCCCTCTGCCTACCTAAGAACGTCAGAGGACAAAAATCAGTTAACCACCTAACTGAGGAACTCAATTTAACCTTGCACAATACCCTAGATGCAGTTGCACCCCTAAAAACTAAAAACATTTCTCATAAGAAACTAGCTCCCTGGTATACAGAAAATACCCGAGCTCTGAAGCAAGCTTCCAGAAAATTGGAACGGAAATGGCGCCACACCAAACTGGAAGTCTTCCGACTAGCTTGGAAAGACGGTACCGTGCAGTACCAAAGAGCCCTTACTGCTGCTCGATTATCCTATTTTTCCAACTTAATTGAGGAAAATAAGAACAATCTGAAATGTATTTTTAATACTGTCGCAAAGCTAACTAAAAAGCAGCATTCCCCAAGTGAGGATAGCTTTCACTTCAGCAGTAATAAATTCATGAACTTCTTTGAGGAAAAGATCATGATTATTAGAAAGCAAATTACGGACTCCTCTTTAAATCTGCGTATTCCTTCAAAGCTCAGTTGTCCTGAGTCTGCACAACTCTGCCAGGACCTAGGACCAAGAGAGACACTCAAGTGTTTTAGTACTATATCTTTTGACACAATGATTAAAATAATCATGGCCTCTAAACCTTCAAGCTGCATACTGGACCCTATTCCAAGTAAACTACTGAAAGAGCTGCTTCCTGTGCTTGGCCCTCCTATGTTGAACATAATAAATGGCTCTCTATCCACCGGATGTGTACCAAACTCACTAAAAGTGACAGTAATAAAGCCTCTCTTGAAAAAGCCAAACCTTGACCCAAAAAATATAAAAAACTACCATATTGAATCTTCCATTCCTCTCAAAATGTTTAGAAAAGGCTGTTGCGCAGCAACTCACTGCCTTCCTGAAGACAAACAATGTATATGAAATGCTTCAGTCTGGTTTTAGACCCCATCATAGCACTGAGACTGCACTTGTGAAGGTGGTAAATGAACTTTTAATGGCATCAGACCGAGGCTCTGCATCTGTCCTCGTGCTCCTAGACCTTAGTGCTGCTTTTGATACCATCGATCACCACATTCTTTTGGAGAGATTGGAAACCCAAATTGGTCTACACGGACAAGTTCTGGCCTGGTTTAGATCTTATCTGTCGGAAAGATATCCGTCTGTGAATGGTTTGTCCTCTGACAAATCAACTGTAAATTTCGGTGTTCCTCAAGGTTCCGTTTTAGGACCACTATTGTTTTCACTATATATTTTACCTCTTGGGGATGTCATTCGAAAACATAATGTTAACTTCCACTGCTATGCGGATGACACACAGCTGTCCATTTCAATTAAACATGGTGAAGCCCCAAAATTGCCCTTCCGAGAAGCCTGTGTTTCAGACATAAGGAAGTGGATGGTTGCAAACTTTCTACTTTTAAACTCGGTCAAAACAGAGATGCTGGTTCTAGGTCCCAAGAAACAAAGAGATCTTCCGTTGAATCTGACAGTTAATCTTAATGGTTGTACAGTCGTCTCAAATGAAACTGTGAAGGACCTCAGCGTTACTCTGGACCCTGATCTCTCTTTTGACTAACATATCAAGACTGTTTCAAGGACAGCTTTTTTCCATCTACGTAACATTGCAAAAATCAGAAACTTTCTGTCCAAAAATGATGCAGAAAAATTAATCCATGCTTTTGTTGCTTCTAGGTTAGACTACTGCAATGCTCTACTTTCCGGCTACCCGGATAAAGCACTAAATAAACTTCAGCTAGTGCTAAATACGGCTGCTAGAATCCTGACTAGAACCAAGAAATTTGATCATGTTACTCCAGTGCTAGCCTCCCTGCACTGGCTTCCTTTCAAGGCAAGGGCTGATTTCAAGGTTTTACTGCTAACCTACAAAGCATTACATACTCTGATTTGGTCCTGCTGTACATACCTACACGTACGCTACGGTCACAAGACGCAGGCCTCCTAATTGTCCCTAGAATTTCTAAGCAAACAGCTGGAGGCAGGGCTTTCTCCTATAGAGCTCAATTTTTATTGAATGGTCTACCTACCCGTGTGAGCGACGCAAACTCGGTCTCAAGCTTCAAGTCTTTACTGAAGACTCATCTCTTCAGTGGGTCATATGATTGAGTGTAGTCTGGCCCAGGAGTGTGAAGGTGAACGGAATGGCTCTGGAGCAATGAACCGCCCTTACTGTCTCTGCCTGGAAGGGTTCCCCTCTTTCCACTGGGATTCTCTGCCTCTAACCCTATTACAAGGGCTGAGTCGCTGGCTTACTGGTGCTCTTTCATGCCGTCCCTAGGAGTGGTGCGTCACTTGAGTGGGTTGAGTCACTGATGTGATCTTCCTGTCTGGGTTGGCGCCTCCCCTTGGGTTGTGCCGTGGCAGAGATCTTTGTGGGCTATACTCGGCCTTGTCTCAGGATGGTAAGTTGGTGGTTGAAGATATCACTCTAGTGGTGTGGGGGCTGTGCTTTGGCAAAGTGGGTGGGGTTATATCCTTCCTGTTTGGCCCTGTCCGGGGGTATCATCGGATGGGGCCACAGTGTCTCCTGCCCCTTCCTGTCTCAGCCTCCAGTATTTATGCTGCAGTAGTTTATGTGTCTGGGGACTAGGGTCAGTTTGTTATATCTGGAGTATTTCTCCTGTCTTATCCGGTGTCCTGTGTGAATTTAAGTATGCTCTCTCTAATTCTCTCTTTCTTTCTCTCTCTCGGAGGACCTGAGCCCTAGGACCATGTCTCAGGACTACCTGGCATGATGACTCCTTGCTGTCCCCAGTCCACCTGGCCGTGCTGCTGCTCCAATTTCAACTGTTCTGCCTGCGGCTATGGAATCCTGACCTGTTCACCGGACGCGCTACCTGTCCCAGACCTGCTGTTTTCAACTCTCTAGAGACAGCAGGAGTGGTATAGATACTCTTAATGATCGGCTGTGAAAAGCCAACTGACATTTACTCCTGAGGTGCTGACTTGCTGCACCCTCGACAACTACTGTGATTATTATTATTTGACCATGCTGGTCATTTATGAACATTTGAACATCTTGGCCATGTTCTGTTATAATCTCCACCCGGCACAGCCAGAAGAGGACTGGCCACCCCTCATAGCCTGGTTCCTCTCTAGATTTCTTCCTAGGGTTTGGCCTTTCTAGGGAGTTTTTCCTAGCCAGTGTGCTTCAACACCCGCATTGCTTGCTGTTTGGGGTTTTAGGCTGGGTTTCTGTACAGCACTGTGAGATATCAGCTGATGTACGAAGGGCTATATAAAAAAAGAAATTTGAAATTTGATTCTAATGTAATGACTTGGAATGCCAGCATTGAGAAAACAAGAAAACTCATTAATAAAATAAAGATTTGTTTAAGTGCTGCTCTCTGGTTCCATGATCAACTGGTCAATGAGCAATACAATCAATTGATCAGTGAGGACCACACTACTAACAGTAGACCTCATGGTGTGGTATCAGATTACTACCAGGCTACTGTGATAGGGCGATAAAAAAGACATGCAATTTCATTGGTTAAAGTGGTTTTTATTTGCAGTTAATTGGTTCTTCAGCATGTCCATTGTGTTTCTGTTCATGTTCATCCGGGGCATCCTGGAAATTATGTATTGGCTGTACATCCGGTTTGCCTGTCAAATAGCAGTGAGCGAGCGCAGCCCCCAAAGATTGGTAATGTGGCACATTGAAAGACAGGCGGTCAGACAGTAGCTACATTTTCTTTTTTACGCTAGAAGGGAAATTGTTTGATTGCTCTGGTCGAATAACAATTTAATCCCTCCCCTTCAACTGAATTATAGAGACGTTGTGAAATTTACGATTGTCCTTGCATAGCGTTTGTTTCTGAAAGAAGATGGCGGATGTAGAGACTTGTGGTGCTGCTCCGGAGAAGAGCCTGGATGATTTCTTTGCCAAGAGGGATAAAAAGAAGAAGAAAGAAAAGGGAGGTAAGGGAAAAGAAGCTCCAGTTGGGCCCACACCAATTGTCTTGAAAAAGAACAAGAAGGAAAAGGAGAAGTCGGGCACGAAAAACGAAAATCAAGATGCGCAGCCGGAGAAGGTAACGTTAGCTAGCGACGCGCTAGTACTAGTTAGCCAACAAGCTACTTGCTACTACTAGCCAAGTCAATATGTTTGCTAGCTAGTTTGCCTGATAACGATGATGACTCATGCCATGACTGTTTGGTAATACACAATGGCTGGCTAGTTATTACACTGGCCTCACACATGATTTATGGAGAGAAATATGTACGTTTTAGTTAGCTAACTAGCCAATTGGTTAGCTACTTAAAAGAGCAATCCAATAATTGAGTTTGCTAACTTAGCTAGACTGCAAACTCACGATGTATTCCAGACGGTGAGCAGACATTTCTCGATGACTTTAGGCCGCGCCAGTGTCGGCTTTCTCGATTGATCAACGATAGCTAACTGGCAAACAGTGTGGCTAGAATGTTTTCGACAGGTGAAAACTGGCACACATTGGATTATATGACTTAGTTAGCTAGCCAGCAACATGGCTCGTGAAGAATTTGAATATTATTGGAAAATATTGCCAGCGTTGTAGTAACATGCGTCATGACGAATGCAAATAACTAGCTTACTAACTAGCTAATTAATTTTGACATCTGTCAAATTGGAAGACGAGTAACGTTACCGTACTAGCTATTTGGCCTCATTCGCTAGATGCTTAGGCCTGCAATATTCGTCTGAGGGTTCAGGTGGTTGGGCCTGGAAAATGGGGACTGGACTACAGCTGTTAAACATAGAACCTTTCTTTGTGCAGACAAAAGCACAAAGAGTAGAACCTACTGGCGATAACGTTACTAGTAGCTAGCATTTTATGCAGGTAACATGGTTCTGAGGTTGACACGTTCCAGGGATGTTGTAATAACGTTTTGAGTCTGCCAAATTAGGGCGTGGCCAGTATCTAGATCCAAGTTTCTATTTTATTTGTACCCTTGACAAACGTTCCTTTTCATGGCCAAGTTTGCATGATCAATTGAGACACAAATGTGACACAAATGTATGAGTCCTTGGGGTGCGTTGGCAAATTCACTCTGGCCATCTACTCCAATTTCCGAGCACTCTTGTCTGAGTGTGCCAGAGCGCATAATAACTGATGAATTTAAGAACGCACAACACCCGTTGAATATGGCCAGTGTCTGCAAAAAAGCGTAAACGGCCTAACCAGCTCTGCAAGGGCTTGTAAAATAGTCTGAGGTGTTCTCATTTGTTTGGAAGTAGCTAGCCAACGTTAACCATTTGGCTTGGGTGCTTGACTGCCATTGAGAGGTCTGAACACTCTGCTCAAACCTACTCCTCAGCCAGAGTGTCCAGTGTACGCTCTGGAGCGAAACGTTGTGAATTTACAAACAATCTGACCACGCTCTGACTGTATGAACGCCCAGGGCGCACTCTGGCACTCAAGATTGAATTTACGAACACACCCTTTGATTGCTAAACCATCAGTCAGTGGGTTGTGTAACTGATGAGCGTTGCTCTGTCTGCAGGAGGATGAGGAGTGGAAGGAGTTTGAGGCAAAGGAGGTGGACTACAGCGGACTCAGGCTGCAGGCTCTCCAGATAAGGTAAGGCTGAATGGGGGGGGGGGTTGCATTCATTCAGTGGGCTGAAAACAGTAGGCACTACCCTAATGACATGTTAAATGTTTGTACTAGTTGCATGTTTTTGTTGAATGTTTTCTCTGGTGGTTGTGGCAGTGATGAGAAGGAGGAAGAGGAGTATGAGGAGGAGGTCGGTGAAGATGGCGAGATCATCCTGGTCAGTGGAGACAAAATGTCTGGGCCTTGGAACAAGTCCGGTGCCCCGCCACCTGCCCCTGCCTCTGTTGGTGGGTATATCTCACTCCGCACTGTGTATTAATTTCACACCCTTAATTGTAGTATTGAAGTGTTACTCCCATACAGACACTGTAGTTTTGACAATTAATGTGGACTACTAATGAGCCTTGCCCCCGTTTTCACTGACGGGTTCTCTTCTCTCGTCTCTACAGAGGTGGAAGAGGTGCCTGAGTCAAAGCCTTCTGGGGTGTACCGCCCCCCAGGGGCCCGACTGACCACTACCAAGCGTGGCCCCAACCAGGGGCCCCCTGAGATCTTCAGCGACACACAGTTCCCCTCACTCGGGGCCGGCTCCAAGCATGTTGAGACACGCAGGTCAGTGCACCTCTAAATATCACTCATCTTACACGCATGCATAGGTGGGCACACATAGTGTAGAAATGTCTTTGTTTGTTTAATTAATATATCCAATGCTCGGGTTTCAGAGACAGGGAGATGGAGAAGACCTTTGAGGTGGTGAAGCACAAGAACCGTGGCCGAGAGGAAGGCGGCAGTGGGGCCTCCCTGCAGCAGTTGGAGCTCGGTAACCAGTACGCCATCTTGGGGGACAAGTAGCACACCCCAACCCCCCCCTCCCCTCCCCGCCCATCCAGCGTGGTCTTGCCCAGCCGCCAGAGGGAGCTGAACTACAGCTGTGTGTACCTAACTACAGCGCAGTCCTGACAACGAATGCTGGCGCTGCTGCCACCACCACACTGGACCTTCTCTCCCTCACACCACCGTACAATACATACATTATACATACAAACACACTCTCATACACCTCACACAGTGAACCATATAAACTGACACACTTTACATCTACATGCATTATATACAGTACATACACAAAGCACCTGGTTGGCAAAACTGAAGGACTACATCCAAAAGTGCTGTGGCAAGTGATTAACTGAAACAAAAAAATATAAAATCTATATGATACACCCATATGAATGACACTGCAGCATCAACAACAGCAAACGACAACGTACGGTTGTCTTTTGTGGATTGTTTTCAGAGCAGCAGTTGTGTGGTACAACTTCTCTCTGGACTTCAACTTGCTTTGATTATAAAGCCACAGAGGATCGAAGAAGACGAAAAAAATTGTGCGAGAAGAATTTACGAACTGTTGCGAATAGATCTATTTTTTTGCGAGATCGTTATAACCCAAACTGCACATGGTTGGTTGGTGTGTTTGAGTTATGGTTTGGGCATGTGAGGGGAGACTACCTCAGTCACAGCTGTGGTGACCATGTTGAGTGGGCTTTGGCTCTTGGTGGTGAGTGGGGCAAACACCAGGCCTGCAGACGAGAAGACCACCAGGCTCTTTCACTTAGAAACTTGAAGATTTTGTTTTCCTCAAGAATGGGACTCCTGCAAAGATCTGTGGACACAGGAGAGAAGTTATGGTCCTCATTTAGAATGACTATTTAAAAGTGGCCTTACTGTAAAGAGCGAGAGAGGGAAACTGCTTCGTTCTCTAGAGAGAAACTTGCTCGTTGTCTCATGGTATGTTGCCAGCCTCCTGGATCTCGCAACTTAAAGATAAACCAACCTCCTTTCCTCTTCAAGAATGTAGTGCTGAGTTGTAGTTTGTCAGAATATTATACTGACTGTCCTTCATATCCACTGTTTGACTTGCGCCCCATCTCTTTTAAAATTTGATTGTTAACATTGGCAAACCGTTATTAAAGCTCCTCCTTTCTAATCTGAAGTCATTCCTTTGGTAGATGTTTTGACTTTTTACAGGATTCTGAGGATACGGCCCTTTTTTGTTTTACTTTTGAGGGCTTTGTTTCCACCAGTGTTCGTGAACTTACGTCATTGTGTAGAGGTGGGATATGAAAAATAGACTGACATATTGTTACAGGTGCAAAGATACTAGCTACAGCGTCCCAAAAATGACCCTTCTGTACCCAATGCCTGTAATTGACCACAGTAAGTATGGCCTGTCATACTACTGTCCATTTTTGAGTACATATGTTTGCTTTTGCCTATATTCATTGAATTGCTTCAGTGCAAGACATTCAAGTTTACCCTATTCTGCAGAATGGAACTCAACCCCCTTTCTCCATCCTCCCCATAGAGTTAGTTGCCCTCAAAGCTCCTTCTCCAAATATGAGGTGTATTGTTTCTGTACTTATTGAAATCTTTCGAGCAGATCGATGACATGTATCCCTGGTCCTGGAGAGCGTCAGTCAGTGCCTGCTATCTTTCCGCTTGGGCTCCAAACCACCTGACCACTGTCTCCTCTCATGAACCGATGTGGTAAAATAGAAAGGTCAGGTGGTTTAGATTAGAATAACCATGTTTGCATTTCCTTAGGTTGAACAGAGGGTTAGAACTAAGAATTGCTGGAGTTGTGTTCAGATATTTCTGTTGAAGTCATTTGAAATGTAATGGAACTTAAAATTTGCAAATGGATGGCCAGAGTTGTGGAGGGCACTGTAGCACACAAAGCATCCTGTGGACCCCTGCCTAAACGTTGTGGGTGGAAGTAGCGAACATTTCTACTGAGAACTGTTATCGAAGACTAGTTTAACACACAATAAACAGTGATCTTTGTGATGGGTGTCTTTGTCTTTGTTCTTAACTTAAAAGTCACTTATTTCACAGGTAGGCTAGATGTTCACATAAGGCCACACTGAGAAACTATTCTGCATTAGAATTAGCAACAGGTAAGTATTACGTTTCAGTAGGCACAATAATGCACTGATAAATGATCTTTCAGAGCACCATCTGGGGTTGAGCCTTAAATGTAATTGCAGTTTAAAAGCTGATAAAAGTGCACACTACTTTAGATACAGATGTATCTAAAGTGGTGTTTTGGGATCTTTAACGATCTTAAGTAATTTAATGTTTTTGAGGGTTCACCTCACCAGCTGTGATTTGTTAACCTGAATCGGTATGTTACTTAACGTCGCAGGTTAAGGTTGGAAAGCTGTGCTCTATCTAGCCACAACTGTACGGAGCCAAAGACTGCGACAGGTGTAAAGGATAAGTAAATCTCTGGCTGTGTCAAAGTTTACATCAGATGCAAATGCTTAACTAATGTGGAAAACCCCGCTGTGGCTCCCCCAATGGGCGCGTTCGAGTGGTAAACAGAAAGTCAAGGAGTGAAGTTGGGGGAGACACAGACGCACCATTGGATGCTGGTGGGAGGAGCTTCTGGAATGGAGCAGGAGCGATTGTAATGTCTGGAATGGAATAAATGGAAAGGTATCAAACATGAAACCACGTTTGACTCTGTACCATTAATTCCATTCCAGCCAGTACAATGAGCTCGTCCTCCCACCAGCCTCAATGACAAGGATCAGACTACATGTACATGAGTTAACATACGTTACCTTGTAAACACCATGCCAAGCAGTCAAATGGACCTGACATTGACCCCATGACTGGTGTCTGGGTTACTTGCTCATTAAGGTTCTGTTTCTCGGACACAGATAATACCTCTAAAATTGCAAGCTTAGAAATCCCCTACAATAACCCATATGTAGCTAACAATTTGTATTATATTTTACTCACACTTAATAAACAATCAACAAATGACTTGATGCGGATAAAAAAATCAGTGCGTGATGACGTACTGTACACAAAATACAAATCTAAAGTTCAATGTGTTTCCATCACATTTTCAACTGTACCGATAGTTCTCAAAAAAATAAATAGCAAATGTGTCTACTCTGGTCTTGGCACGTTCACTAGCCAACAGCTCGCAGCTACAGCGCGAGTAGGCTGTGTGGGTATGGGTAGGCTAGTCTACATCAGCCTTTCTTAAAGTATGGGTTGGGTCGCGACGTGTCAGAGTTAAATTGTATAATTATTTCATTAATTACTGGAATTGATTTGGCCAAGTGCATCTGCGCTCTCTGCTGTTTGCCAGCTGAGCGAGTGTGAGAGGGAGATGCGTTTCATGACAATTGATGTGCTTCGCGGGTTTAACGGATCTTTTTTCCTGCAGTTTTCTTGGAGATCAGTCCGCGACACACACGATGCAACCCTGTCGTTCAGCAACAGATGATGCAACGTTTGCCATTCCCACTCGCCATCACTCACCGCTGTCCTCAAATGGACACAAATTGTGACTGAGCTCAATTGTCATGAAACGCATATACAGCGATTAATTGCTCTCTTTTTCATACAAACTTATAACGAGGATCGCCCACAGTGTGTTTTGTGTGTGGAAGTGCTTAGTAATGAGTCTCCCATAACGAACAAATGAATAAAAACGACACGTCCTGACCAAACATCCACAGCATGATGGTAAACAGAACAGGGCAGAATGGTTCAGGAAACAGTGATTCGACAGTGGAAAAGTCAGCTAGCAAGGTATTGTTGTAATTTTATAACAGGTGATGATAAGTGAGTACTAGCTACCTCTCATAGTAGTAGATGTGAGTTTCTCTTTCAAACAATCCCCTGGCCTTGTACACAGCTAATAGCTATCATTCGCCAAAGCAATCTAGCTACTGATAGTCCCAGTAACAGTACAGATGAAAATGAAAAAATGATCAGGCCTACGGTACGGTACATCTTACTGTAGAAATGATTGTTGAAAACTAGTCTAGGTTGGAACTGTTTCTGTTCATTGTTATTCTTAACCGGAACAAACTGATTGAAGCAAGATGCTTTTTTGAGGCAAACACACTCACACAGTTCTGGTTTGCTCATCTACATACAGCATGAAGCGGTCTCCTGCCTGACTGAGAAAGCAGTAGATGTTCTGATCCAGTTTGGCACCACATACCTATGCGAGTCAGGGTTCTCAACTCTGGCATACTTTTAAAAAACAAGTATATAAGCAGTTAAGGCTGTCAAAAACAGAGCCCAGAATAGACATACTCTCATTAGGACTGTGTGTGTTTTCTGTTCTACATCTGTGTGATGTGATCAATCAGTTTATTCCAGTTCAGAATAAAAATATGTATTGTGTTTTAACAGCAACTGTTCCAACCTAGACTTTCAACAATAATTTATACAGTAGGCCTGAACATTTTTCATCTGTACTGTTACTTAGAGTTGCACTATCAAAAAGCCTGTGTGTGTTCTGTGATGTGATCAATCCGTTTATTCCAGTTCAAAATGAAAATGATTTATTGTATTTTAACAGCAACAGTTCCAACCTAGATGGATATGTAAGAATGTTTTTAATGGGGGATAAAAAACATTAATATATATTTATATGGATATTTAATTTTATTGTTATTTGTTTTTGTCTATATTACTATACATAAATATTGGTACATTTCATTGCCCTTATGCCTAAAACATATTTTCCTAAGCTTGGGTCCCAGGAAAACACAGAATTTCTCATTTGGGTCCCAGGCTGAATAAATTTAAGAACCCCTGGTCTGCATGATGAGATTATTATGAGAGCGAGACTATTTTTTTTGTCAAACAGCGGTCAAGCATCGATCATCATGTCACCAGAATAAGACCTTCCATATTTATTGGAACTAAGCATCAAGCTCATCAATGTGCACTTTCACCACCCTGTGAAGTTCATTATCATTTATTTCACTGCCATTTCTCACATAATTCATTTTACAAACTCAAGTTGAGTTCCCTTCTCTATATGCATGCTGAAAGTCAGGAGTTAACTTGTTCTCTGAAAAATAGCATTGTATTTGGTCAAACACAATTCTCTCCATTAGTTTAGTAAGAACAGGCAGCAAATTGATTGGTCAGCTGTTAGAGGCAACAAAGGATGCTTTACTATTTTTAGGTAGTGGAAATGATTTAGCTTCCTTCCATGCCTGTGGACACACACTCCTTTAGGCTTTGGTTAAAGACATAGCAAATAAGGGTGGCAATACAGTCTGTTACCATTCTCTATAGTTTCCCATCAAAGTTGTCTGTACCTGGTGGCTCATCATTATTGATGGTTAACAATAGTTTTTCCACCTCTCCCACACTAACTTGACCATATACAAAACAGCAATCCTCTTTTTTTATTAGATCTTTTATGCAAATATAATGGTTCATTGTTCAATGTTGTCATTTTCACTTTACCAGTGAAATAGTAATTGAAACGAATGGCTATATCAAAAGGTGCTGTTATAAATAACCCATCAACTTCAATGAACGACGGAGATACATTTTCTGGCCAGGGTATGATTTATTTGTTTATTTAAACAAATAAATAGACATCACTTGATTTATATACATGCATAAGTGGGCACACATACAGTACAGTACATACAGATTGTAGAAACATATTGTTTATTTAAATAATATATCCAATGCTCGGGTTTCAAGGACAGAGAGATGGAGAAGATCTTTGAGGAGGTGAAGCACAAGAACCGTTGCCGAGAAAAAGGGGGCAGCGGGGCTTCCCTGCAGCAGTTGGAGCTAGGTAGTGGCACATTAATGGCATGAGTAAGACCACATATTATTTTCATCCCAACTTTATTGGTCTCCTTTTGTTGTCTCCTCAACTTCATGACTACTAACCACAAATAACTTGACAGGTTTAGTGTAGGTCCTTTCTCCCATCAGTATCCACAAGAAAGAGGAGGCAAAAGCGTTGTTTATACCTGGCTCTACCATGCATCCTGTGCAGGGCAAGCCCTAGGCATAAGTGACCGCTTAATGCCCTGTGGCCACTAGAGCAAACAATTGGGCAAAATATCAGAATTTGGCTGCCTGTGTAAACACAGACTACTCGTCTACGTGTGTCTAAAAATATGGATATAATCAGAATGTGGACAGGATCAGGACAAAGGACGCATGTTAGAACCAGGTATAAACTGGGCTAAAGAGTATTGACCCTGACCAACAACAATTCGTTTTTTGTATTTTAGGAACTCAGTCGGTGTCTCAACTTACTGTTGAGAGTAAGAATGGTAGGTGCAATTTTAATTTTGGTTATGTCAGTCATTGACAGTTACTCAATTAGCCCATGTCAGCTAACATTTTCTAGATTGGCAAATTAGTCTAGCCAGCTATTTAAACTTGTTGTAATTATGGTTGCATTACCGACTGGGCACGCAAGGGCACATGCACAGGCGGGCCCCATTGATTTTGTCAGTCACTTTAACTCAGATAGCATATTAACATGGCATAAGTCATGGCAAAATGGGTAGAATTGCAGGAAATTAGCTTCAAAACTGCAAAAAAGTCTCCACCCTATGGCAAAATATGTACAATTTCAGGAAATCAGCTGTAAAACTGCATATTTTTCTCTTCACCCCATGGTAAATTGAGTCAAATTCTATGAAATTTGTCATACAATACAAAATGTGTAGAATTGCAGCAGACTTGCTTTAAAACGGCCACATTTTCATTACGCCCCACCGTAATATTGTAGAATTGCAGGAAATTAACTTTTAAACGTATTTTTCTTCTCTCCGCCCAACAAAATTTTGCTTAGGGCCCCAAAAGGCTAGGGCTGTTCCTGATCCTGTCTTGATCTTGCCTACATTCTGATTGTGCCACATTTTCAGAAATGCGTCTACACATGGTGTTCTAATGTGTCTTTTATCTGTCCACTGTGTCCGCAAACTGCTACAGACCTATATCTATCCTACCCTGTCTTTCTAAGGTCTTCGAAAGCCAAGTTAACAAAGAGATTCCTGACCATTTCGAATCCCACCATACCTTCTCCGCTATGCAATCGCTCAAGGTTCTAAACGACATCATAACCGCCATCGATAAGAGACATTACTGTGCAGCCGTATTCATCGACCTGGCCAAGGCTTTCGACTCTGTCAATCACAACATTCTTATTGGCAGACTCGACAGCCTTGGTTTCTCAAATGATTGCCTCGCCTGGTTTACCAACTACTTCTCTGATAGAGTTCAGTGTGTCAAACCGGAGGGCCTGTTGTCCGGACCTCTGACAGTCTCTATGGGTGTGCCACAGGGTTCAGTTCTCGGGCCGTCTCTCTTTTCTGTAAACATCAATGATGTTGCTCTTGCTGCTGGTGATTCTCTGATCCACCTCTATGCAGACGACACCATTCTGTATACTTCTGGTCCCTCCTTGGACACTGTGTTAACTAACCTCCAGACGAGCTTCAATGCCATACAACTCTCCTTCCGTGGACTCCAACTGCTCTTAAACGCAAGTAAAACTAAATGCATGGTATTCAATCGATCACCGCCCGCACCTGCTCGCCCGTCCAGCATCACTATTCTGGATGGCTCTGACTTAGAATACGTGGACAACTACAAATACCTGGGTGTCTGGTTAGACTGTAAACTCTCCTTCCAGACTCGCATTAAGCATCTCCAATCCAAAATGAAATCTAGAATCGGCTTCCTATATCGCAACAAAGCATCCTTCAGTCATGCTGCCAAACATACCCTCGTAAAACTGACCATCCTACCTATCCTTGACTTCGGTGATGTCATCTATAAAATAGCCTCCAACACTCTACTCAACAAACTGGATGCAGTCTATCACAGTGCCATCCGTTTTGTCACCAAAGCCCCATACACTACCCACCATTGCGACCTGTATGCTCTCGTTGGTTGGCCCTCGCTTCATACTCATCGCCAAACCCACTGGCTACAGGTTATCTACAAGTCTCTGCTAGGGTAAAGCTCCGCCTTATCTCAGCTCACTGGTCACCATAGCAGCACCCACTCGTAGCATGCACTCCAGCAGGTATACAGTGAGGCAAAAAAGTATTTAGTCAGCCACCAATTGTGCAAGTTCTCCCACTTAAAAAGATGAGAGGCCTGTAATTTTCATCATAGGTACACTTGAACTATGACAGACAAAATGAGAAAATAAAATCCAGAAAATCACATTGTAGGATTTTAAATGAATTTATTTGCAAATTATGGTGGAAAAATAAGTATTTGGTCAATAACAAAAGTTTCTCTCAATACTTTGTTATATACCCTTTGTTGGCAATGACAGAGGTCAAATGTTTTCTGTAAGTCTTCACAAGGTTTTCACACACTGTTGCTGGTATTTTGGCCCATTCCTCCATGCAGATCTCCTCTAGAGCAGTGATGTTTTGGGGCTGTTGCTGGTCAACACGGACTTTCAACTCCTTCCCAAGATTTTCTATGGGGTTGAGATCTGGAGACTGGCCACCATAATTTGCAAATAAATTCATAAAAAATCCTACAATGTGATTTTATTTTCTCATTAAATTCTGATATTATTTTATTATTTGGTCTTTTAAGCAATCAGATCAGCTCTGATGTGAAACGACCTGATGTGATTGGTCAAAAGACCAATTAGTGGAAAAAAATATCAGAATTGGGCCGCCTGTGTAAACGCTGCCTAAGATATCCAGACACAATGTGTGCCTGACTACCTCCTGAGGTGGTCAGGAAGATCTGGTCACAATGAGTTAAGGCTGCGTTTACACAGGCAGCCCAATTCTGATATTTTTTCCACTAATTGGTCTTTTGACCAATCACATCAGGTCGTTTCACATCAGATCTTCTTCAGAGCTGATCTGATTGGTCAAAAGACCAAATAATGAAAGAACATCAGAATTTAGCTGCCTGTGTAAATGCAACCTTACAAGTGTAGACAGATATGGACAGTGAAACCATTTAAATCATAATTATCCCACTTATTGGCAAAATATCTGATTGGACAAAAGACCAATAATTGGGCAAAATAACAGAATTTGGCTGCCTGTGTAAACATGGACTTCTCGTCTACATGAGTCTAAAAATGTGGGCACAATCAGAACGTGAACAGGATCAGGACAAAGGATGCATGTTAGAACCAGGTATACATAGTGCTAAAGAGAGGAAACCAATTAGGAGTATTGGTACCTAGCCAAGGACTGCTACAGGTGCAAACGCTTTGTAAATATATCTGGCCCTTGTTAAAGTTTGCACCAGGTGCAAATCTGGCCTGATTAATATTGTAATTAATCTTTCAGTAATTATTTTCAAGAGTACCTCTAGTATTTGTCCCCAAAATACATTTCAAACCAAAATAAATCTGAGATCTGATATTTGAACCTTTGCTGATTTGACTGAGGTTATTCAAATCCCCTTAAATCACGGATTGTTATTTATATACAGTAAGAGTATGGATTCCTGTGAATTTGTGTTTCTGTATTTGGTAACCAACCAAAGCAAATATCTAATGTGTACCTTTGGACTGAAGTATCTTGGCAGAACAAAAACTATTTTGCTTGCGAAATGGGATCAAGTGTAAGCTATAGGACATTATGAATGGGATGGGATAACCCCACAATGACCAATTTTCCCCTTACCTCAAAATTGACAGAGGGTATAGTTGGTCCACGTTCTATTTGACTGTGGATGTACAAACCATTGTCCAGACTGCACAAAACTTTGTGACTATTGCTGATAAAACAAAATGTACGATTAGACACATTTTGGAACATTGAGATCTGATTTCCCGGACAGAGATTAAGAATAGCCATGAACTAGAAAAGTGTGTTCAATGGAGATTCTCCATTAAAAGTGCATCTTAGTCCAGGGCTAGGTTTAATCTGTGTCCGGATAACTGGCCCGACACCTGATGGCGTTTTAATAAGCTCTGCTCCCGTTTAAAGCTATAAATAAATAAAATATGCATATTTCAAATTCAAGTACAGTATCAGGCCAAGGACCTATTCTGGCCAAGCCTTACCAAATATGTTAAAGTCTGAAATAAACAGGGTAGCTTTTTTCCCCCACACCCCTACAATATCCTATAATTATTCCTTAGTGTTGTACTTGTTTTTCTTGCTCACGAACACTCACACTTGTCTTTTCTTACTAGCACTTGTTTTACTACTGCTTCATTGAGGAAAGTTCTTACTTGCAATGACTGTAATACATGATTGTTTTATCTACAATGTACCTTAGTTGAATGCACTGACTGTAAGTCGCTTTGGATAAGACCATCTTCTAAATGACCAGTGCCTTTGGAAACTATTCAGATCCCTGGACTTTTTCCACATTTTGTTATGTTGCAGCCTTATTCTAAAATTTACTAAATTTGTTTTTTTCCTCATCAATCTACACACAATACCCCATAATGACAAAGCAAAAACAGGATTTTATAAATAAAAAAACAGAAATATCACATTTACATAATTATTCAGACCTTTACTCAGTACTTTGTTGAAGCACCTTTGGCAGTGATTACATCCTCGAGTCAAATCAAAGTGTAGACCTTACCGTGAACTGCTCACTTACAGTTGAAGTCAGAAGTTTACATACAACTTAACCAAATACATTTAAACTCAGTTTTTCACAATTCCTGACATTTAATCCTAGTAAAAATTCCCTGTCTTAGGTCAGTTAGGATCACCAATTTATTTTAAGAATATGAAAAGGTCAGAATAATAGTAGAGAGAATGATTTAATTCAGCTTTATTTCTTTCATCACATTCCCAGTGGGTTGGAAGTTAACATACACTCAATTAGTATTTGGTAGCATTACCTTTAAATTGTTTAACTTGGGTCAAACATTTCGGTTAGCCTTCCACAAGCTTCCCACAATAAGTTGGGTGAATTTTGTCCCATTCCTCCCGACAGAGCTGGTGTAACTGAGACAGGTTTGTAGGCATCTTGCTCGCACACGCTTTTTCAGTTCTGCCCACACATTTTCTATAGGATTGAGGTCAGGGCTTTGTGATGGCCACTCCAATACCTTGACTTTGTTGTCCTTAAGCCATTTGCCACAACTTTGAAAGTATGCTTGGGGTCATTGTCCATTTGGAAAACCCATTTGCGACCAAGCTTTAACTGATGTCTTGATATGTTGTTTCAATATATCCACGTAATTTTCCATCCTCATGATGCCATCTATTTTGTGAAGTGCACCAGTCCCTCCTGCAGCAAAGCACCCTCATAACATGATGCTGCCACACCCGTTTTCACGGTTGGGATGGTGTTTTTCGGCTTGCAAGCCTCCCCCTTTTTCCTGAAAACATAACAATGGTCATTATGGCCAAACAGTTCTATTTTTATTTCATCAGACCAGAGGACATTTCTCAAAAAGTATGATCTTTATCCCCATGTGCAGTTGCAAACTGTAGTCTGGCTTTTTTATGGCGGTTTTGGAGCAGTGAGCGGCCATTCAGGTTATGTCGATATAGGACTTGTTTTACTGTGGATAGATACTTTTGTACCCGTTTCCTCCAGCATCTTCACAAGGTCCTTTGCTGTTGTTCTGGGACTGATTTGCACTTTTCGCACCAAAGTACGTTCATCTCTAGGAGACAGAACACGTTTCCTTCCTGAGCGGTATAATGGCTGCGTGGTCCCATGGTCTTTATACTTGCGTACTATTGTTTGTACAGATGAACGTGGTACCTTCAGGCATTTGGAAATTGCTCCCAAGGATGAACCAGACTTGTGGAGATCTACAATGTTTTTTTCTGAGGTCTTGGCTGATTTCTTTTGATTTTCCCATGATGTCAAGCAAAGAGGCACTGAGTTTGAAGGTAGGCCTTGAAATACATCCGCAGGTTCACCTCCAATTGACTCAAATTATGTCAATTAGCCTATCAGAAGCTTCTAAAGCCATGACATAATTTTCTGGAATTTTCCAAGCTGTTTAAAGGCACAGTCAACTTAGTGTATGTAAACTTCTGACCCACTGGAATTGTGATACAGTGAGTTATAAGTGAAAAAATGTCTGTAAACAATTGTTGGAAAAATGCACAAAGTAGATGTCCTAACCGACTTGACAAAACTATAGTTTTGTGGAGTGGTTGAAAAACGAGTATCAATGACTCCAACCTAAGGCTATTTAAACTTCGACTTCAACTGTAAGTCTACTGTAACCTTTTTTTGAACACAGATGAATATTTAAAAATATATACATATTTCACCTTTATTTAACCAGGTAGGCCAGTTGAGTACAAGTTCTCATTTACAACTGCGACCTGGCCAAGAAATAGCAAAGTCGTGTGACAAAAACAACAACACAGAGTTATACATGGGATAAACAAACTTTCAGTCAATAACACAATAGAAAAAGCTATGTACAGAGTGTGCAAATGTAGTAAGATAAGGCAATAAATAGTCCATAGTGCTGAAATAATTACACTTTAGCATTAACACTGGAGTGATAGATGTGCAGATGATGATGTGCAAGTAGATACTGGGTTGCAAAAATCCCAAAATAAATAACAATATGGGGATGAGGTAGTTGGGTGGGCTATTTACAGATGGGCTGTGTACAGGTGTAGTGATCTGTAAGATGCTCTGACAGCTGATGCTTAAAGTTAGTGAGGGAAATAAGTCTCCAGCTTCAGTGATGTTTGTGATTCGTTCCATTCATTGGCAGCAGAGAACTGGAAGGAAAGGCAGGCAAAAGAAGGTGTTGGCTTTGGGGATGACCAGTGAAATATACCTGTTGGAGCGCGTGCTACGGGTGGGTGCTGCTATGGTGACCAGTGAGCTAAGATAAGGCGGGGCTTTACCTACAAAAGACTTATAGATGACCAGGAGCCAGTGGGTTTGGTGATTAATATGTAGCGAGGGCCAGCCAATGAGAGCATACAGGTTGCATTGGTGGATAGTATATGGGGCTTTGGTGACAAAACGGATGGCACTGTGATGGACTACATCCAATTTGCTGAGTAGTGTTGGAGGCTATTTTGTAAATGACATTGCCGAAGTCAAGGATCAGTAGGATAGTCAGTTTTACGAGGGTTTGTTTGGCAGCATGAGTGAAGGAGGCTTTGTTGAGAAATAGGAAGCCGATTGTAGATTTAATTTTGGATTGTATATGCTTAATGTGAGTCTGGAAGGAGAGTTTACAGTCTAAGCAGACACCTAGGTATTTGTAGTCGTCCACATATTCTAAGTCAGAACCGTCCTGAGTAGTGATGCTAATCGGGCGGGCGGGTACGGGCAGCAGTCGGTTGAAAAGCATGCATTTAGTTTTACTAGCATTTAAGAGCAGTTGGAGTCCACGGAAGAAGTGTTGTATGGCATTGAAACTTGTTTGGAGGTGTCCAAAGAAGGGCCAGATGTATACAGAATGGTGTCGTCTGCGTAGAGGTGGATAAGAGAATCACCAGCAAGAGCGACATCAATGATATATGCAGAGAAAAGAGTCGGCCCTCCAATTTAACCCTGGTGCACCTCCATAGAGACTGCCAGCGGTCCGGACAACAGGCCCTCCAATTTGACACACTGAACTCTATCTGAGAAGTAGTTGGTGAACCAGGCGAGGCAGTCATTTGAGAAACCAAGGCTATTGAGTCTGCCGATAAGAATGTGGTGTTTGACAGAGTCGAAAGCCTTGGCTAGGTCAATGAATACGGCTGCACAGTACTGTCTTTTATCAATGGCGGTTATGATATCGTTTAGGACCTTGAGCGTGTCTCGAAGCAGTGGGTGGTGAAGAAAGTGTACGAGAGGCTTGTCCACCTGGCTGTGGAGTGCAGAAAGGACCAGATGGTTGTCTACAAAGAGACAGAGTCACAGCCCCCCAAACCCAACATCCCTGCCAACATCGCCAAAGCTTGCTAAACCAGCTGCCATTATCCAACACAAGAAGAGGTTCAGCTGCTGAAGAGCATTCTGGAACCTGCCAGCAACATTCAACCAACACAGCATCCATATTCAGTTAGACTGATGTAGTATAATTAAGCAATAAGGGCCGAGGAGGTGTGGTGTATGGCCAATATACCACAGCTAAGGGCTGTTCTAATGCACGACAGAACGCGAGACGCCTGGACACAGCTCTAAGCCATGGTATATTGGCCATACTGTAGATCACAAACCCCCAATGAGCCTTATTGCTATTATAAACTGGTTTCCAATGTAGTTAGAGCAGTACAAATACATGTATTTGTTATACCGGTGGTATACGGTCTGATATACCATGGCTTTCAGCCAAATCAGCATTCAGGGCTTGAACCACCCAGTATAATATAGAATGCCTAGTATGCTCACAACTGCATTGTGGTACAGATATTGCTAGCTGTTGTACATATGTATACAATGGTGTTTTAGATCATCTCTGTTTTACAAGTGTACTGACAAGTGACTAAATGATTCCCGCTTGATTTAAACTTCTTGATCGTGCTTCTACACCTGCATTGCTTGCTGTTTGGGGTTTTAGGCTGGGTTTCTGTACAGCACTTTGAGATATCAGCTGATGTACGAAGGGCTATATATAAATATAAATATAAATAAATAAATAAAATTCATTGTGCTATTCATTAAATGTATTTGGATAAACTAGTTTTAGGCTTACTGCTAAAACAATTGATGCAGGGAGTTGGTGTATCATTTAAACTTGTTGGCAAGTAAACACGTTTTAATAAAACAGTAGATTAGTCTATCAATATAGCAAATAAGTAGACATGGCTTGTATTCAAGACTGTTTATTTGCTCTGGAGACAAAGGTGTGTTTACACAGCAGTATGCAGGAACAGTTATAGCAAAGTATGACATACAGTAGAAGAAAAATATACTACTAACACATAATAAATACTACAGTTCTACAAAGGGAATACTTGCATATGTTGTGTTTGGGTGGTGCAGTAAGGTGTTCGGAGTCACTGATACAAGGAAGGGGAGTTTGTTGTTATGGGACCATTCACATCTCTTGAGAGTCATCACGTTCTTTGTATCCATGCGGTATTGTCTGTGAGAGAAAGACTAAAACGCCATTACACATTCAAGGGCAATCGTTGTGTACTGTCTGTATTCCTATTCTAGCAGCATGGTATAAAATATGAGACATCTCACAAACACATGTTAGCTAGCTAGCTACAACACACAGGTATAGTTACTCCAAGACTAATAAGAGTCATCAAGCCAATGCCATTCCTTTACTCTCCAGTATTATCAAAACATTTATCCAGTTTTCCTCATAATGAGAGGCACTGAGGCTAGCTAGGCTAGAGAGCTTATATTGCTAGCTACTTTTTCCTCGCAGTCTCCACTCCTCTTCAGTGTATTCTAGCTCAAATAAATATGTCTGTTTACCATGTAAAATGACATAAAGAAATGTTTAGTTGTCCAGCTCTTCTTGGAAAGAAGAATCATCAGAAGCAGCCATTGTAGCTAATTATTTAGCAGTCTTGAATAGACAGTGCATGGTCACATAGCTCCTGTGAACGTGTAAACCAGTATCGCCCCCGTTTTGAAAAGCCTGCCTTCGAAGGTGGGAATAAGGAAGTATGGCTCCCGTCAGGTTGTAGTCTTTACAAAGCCAGGGAAAATGAGTCAACCTAGATATCCTGCAACATCTTTAAGACAAGTCCAATGGCTCTAATGAACAAGGACAACCATATATACTCACGTGATGAGCAACCGCAGATACAAAGGCCACAATAATTGCTACAAAACATGACTTTTAGATCAGACTGCAGGCTCAATCAACCAATGACTTCATTGGTTGAACTCTCCCTGGACAAAAATTAAAATAAAAAAAAATACAGCTATAGTGCATAATTATGACTGAAACACACTCTCATCACTATTTAGGGAGACTAAAAACACCACAAATAGTGTCTAGTGGTGAAGTTTCCCTTTATGGAACTTTGCGATGATGCCCCCTTGGTTTGCTGCTTGGACTGCCTGTTCGATGTAGCAAGTGTGAAGTTCTGCTGGCCCAGTAGTTGTGGTATTACCTTTTCCAGGACTTCTTTCATTCCGGTTGTTCCACAGCTTTCGGGGAAATGTATGAAATTAAGATTTGAACGTCGACTGAAATCCTGATCCCGTTTAATCTTTCAGTAAGCCCTGTAATTATGTATTTTTGTTAATTCGTGTTTTTCTGGAGCTTTTCTTGTGCGATTTCCTCCATGCTTTTAGATTTTCTTTACATCCGATATTTTCTTCATCTGCTTAGACAGTTTCTCATTGCCATTGTGAATTTCTGTTGGTAATAGTGTCTCTAAACTCACTTTAGTCGAGTCGTCAGCTACTTGGTTAATGGTCACGTTGTTTCGCTGTTTGTTTGTCTCTATTTTTACGTAGAAATTGTAGTATTTGCCATAACATGCTGTTGCCAACATAACGTTTCAGATATGTCTTAACTTTAGAGTCAAGTTTTTGTAAAGAAAGGGAATGCTAACGGATCACCTTCACCTGACTACCTCACGGTCGCCATACTGGACTCCATCATTTGTAACGAGTTTCTGTGAATTATTTGTTATAGCATTTCTATGTTGAAGATTCAAGACAAATGTAGTGAATTGTAAAAAAAAAAAAACATTTTCCATCTAATTCGCTTTCTTTTTAAAATAAATTACACTTGATCATTCTTGAATATGTTCCTCAATTTTTTCCCACTAATTGAATTACTCTAACTATATAGTAGTCTTTACTTCCATCTACCTGTGTTGTTAGTTCCTCTATTTATTTTGTCTAGTCTAATCTATTTTGTTCAAAACTGCTTTTGTTTTAAAGATGAGTATAACATTGTATAAAATGGAAAGTGTCCAATACAATAAGGGGATCTGCTGAACAGGAAAAATTTAGTTATACATTATGTTGGCTTCGTTAAGAACAAATTGTCATCCAATTTGATAAAATGTTCTGTCTCCTATCAACTTTTGGTGCCAGAGAGAATGACACAAGATGGCTAGCTGCATTAAGCCTCCTCCATGTGCTATATATATATGTTTTTACCTTTGTGTAACTAGGCAAGTCAGTTAAGAACAAATTCTTATTTTCAATGACGGCCTAGGAACAGTGGGTTAACTGCCTTGTTCAGGGGCAGAACAACAGATTTTTTCCTTGTCAGCCCAGGGATTCAATCTTGCAACCTCTCGGTTACTAGTCCAACGCTCTAACCACTAAGCAACCTGCCGCCCCAATATCTCACTAGGTCAGAGATTTTTAGCCTCCATAAATCTACAATAGTTCTAATGTGTCTCTGATATTATGATCTCCCTAAAGGGATTCTACAGTACTTTTGTATACTGAAAATTGTGCAGATATGTGCACCACATCATTGCGCTCTCTCTCATTCTGGGTGCATCATGTGCCTCTTGCCAGCTGTCACTCATGTGGTGAGGGGCTGAAGCTCATTGGGTGACAGCTAGTCATATGAGTTACAGCAAGCAAGAGGCATGTGATGTTGCCACAGCAATGCAAGAGAGAGCACTTGAATTGCTGAGGGCTGGCCAATTTGGGGGATGATGTAGGGAAAATGGCGCAGCACAGCTTCCAGAGAAACACTTGCTTTCAAACTGGGAATTTTGTTGTTAATTGAGGTAAAACAGTAATTCTGCTCATAGATTATGCATGTATGAACTACACATTGACACATCCAGCCCAAAGTGGAGGTTTAAAAAATACTTAGTTGTTGCCAAAGTTCTGGAGTATGTCTTTAAGTACATGAGGGTGATAGTTTGTAGTGTGATTTCCTTTATGGTCCATTAAAGTACTTAAAACCGTGTTATCTCCCACCATAATAATAGGATTATTTGTTGCTTGTGAGCTCAATAGATTGTTAGAAATATTTTTGAAGAAGTGTGGATCATCATTATTTGAACCATATAGATTAATGAGCCAAATCTGTTTATCATCCAATAGCTTATTCAAAGGGATCCACATCTCTTGCAGATTTGGTTGGACAGTTTCACATTCTGATCGAAATTACTATTAATTAATATCATCACCCCTTCTGAATTTTTTTGCTCATGACAGACGTACATTTAGTTTCTAACACAACTTAATCTGGCCTATAGATGTAGAGTGGGTTTCCAGTAAACAATATATATTATATTTCTTCTCTTTTAGCCAGGTAAAGATTAATCGTCTTTTCTTATTATCTGATAAGCCATCACAATTATAACTAGCTATACTTATTTCACCAGTTACCATAATGAAATACAATATTCAAGTATACTTACCATAATTCATGCTTGTAAATTTACTACAAAATGTACCATGATGACATAGCTGTACCTAAGAATTACAATGTATCTAACTGTCCTCCATTGTCCCCTAAAAAGTATCCCCCTATCCTCCATCCCAGAATTGCACGTTTTGCAGTTGCACCTGCATGACACTCAACCTGTCCCATTCTTAATAAGGATCCAACCTTTTTTTCAATTCTAAAATGACATACCCAAATCTAACTGCCTGTAGCTCAGGCCCAGAAGCAAGGATATGCATATTCTTGGTACCATTTGAAAGGAAACACTTTGAAGTTTGTGGAAATGTTAAAGTAATGTAGGAGAATACAACACAATAGATCTGGTAGAAGATAATACAAAGAAAAAGCCAACTGTTCTTTTGTATTTTTTTGTACCATCTTTGAAATGCAAGAGAAAGGCCAAAATGTATTATTCCAGCCCAGGTGTAATTTAGATTTTGGCCACTAGATGGCAGCAGTGTATGTGCAAGTTTTAGACTGATCCAATGAACCATTGTATTCATGTTCAAACTTTTGTATCAAAACTGCCCAAATGTGCCTAATTTGTTTATTAATAACTTTTCATGTTCAAAATTATGCTCTCTCCTCAAACAATAGCATGGTATTATTTCACTGTAATAGCTACTGTAAATTGGACAGCAGTTAGATTAACAAGAATTTAAGCTTTCTGCCAATATCAGATATGTCTATGTCCTGGGAAATGCGTCTATGTCCTCTACCATTTATCCTCACTTCTTGGACAAACCAGAGCCTTAGATATGCAGTCTTAGAAACTGTTCTTCGTCCTGTGAGCATTTTTGGAACCCGAGTGGCACAGCGATCTAAGGCACTGCAGCTCAGTGCTAGAGGCGTCACTACAGACCCTGGTTCGATTCCAGGCTGTATCACAACCGGCCGTGATTGGGAGTCCCATAGGGCGGAGCACAATTGGCCCAGCGTTGTCCGGGTTAGGGCTTGGCCGGGGTAGGCCATCATTGTAAATAAGAATTTGTTCTTAACTGACTTGCCTAGTTAAATCAAATAAAAATAATTTTGAGAGCTGCACAGGTCTGCGGGCCAGGAGGTTGTGGATTCCCAGTCCACCGTGGACTGCGAACACCATAGGCTTATGTGTTCATCTTATCATATTTCTCCAATGCCAAATCAGTGTGTCTTGTTTGCAACGAAACTGTCCCTGTTTGCAAATCATTAAATTGAGATATCATTAGGAATATGAGCATCGTACGCTCAAAAGTTATGCTTATTTTTTCACCCTAGACAGAGTATGCCTACTGATGCAGAAAAAGTTCAGCTTTAACTGCTGGCTACTTTTCCTCTGTGGCTTAACCCAACGAGAGAAGGTCAGAAGTGCTTCCCTAAAAACTGTCTGGGTTTAAACATCTTCCATTGTACAGAAAGTGAATAGTTGAATCTATTGATAGTGACAGAATTAGATTACTTCCCAAGCAAAGTCTATGTTTTGTCTCCTCGGCTACAGAAGGTTGTAGCTCAGCGTATGACTGTCAAAGAAATTAAACAATGATATCCCCATATACATCTGAGTATCATTTTTCCGGTTTATTTTACAGCTTGTTTCTAGCATAAAGTATTGCAGACCAAAGCGCTGTTATAGATCACTTTATAGAATTGGAACGGTTTTATTTTCTTCTTTAAGCTAATAGGCCGGTGCTTTTTTGTCATTTTCTTTAACAAAAGGTAGGCCTATGGCATTCCCTTCTATAACCCCCCCCCCAATTCAAGTCTTGGTTTTAATTTAACAATTTAACAGCCCTTCACTGACAAGGAGGGAGGTGTAATATTCATTTGTGTAAACATACTGAATTGTAATTGGGATGCATTTTACCGTCATATCATACTGTGCTATGATTGGTTAAGACCACCCAAATGGTTAGGTCATGATCAGTTTGCGATACTTGAACATGCCAGTTATAGCTAGATAATAAAGAGCTACGTTAAGAAATATCCTGTAGTACTGCATTTTATTATTTTGTACAAAGTGTGCAAACCAAGACATGGTGTCAGAGTAAAAGGTATTAAAATATGGATTTTTCTGGAGTTCCTTCACCTCGAATGGACTGGGAGTCTACAAACTTACCCGATGCATGGCGTAAGTACAAACAGCATGTGGAGCTAATGTTCACGGGTCCTCTGAAGGACAGAGGAGAAGAGTAAAAATGCAGCTACTTGCTCCTCTGGATCGGTGAAAAAGTGAGAGATATATACAACATATGGACACTTACCGTGGCTGAATCAAAGGTACTGGAAACATACTACGATCGTTTTGAAGCATATGTTGCGCCGAAGACCAATACGATAGGTACAAATTCCATGAGAAAGTACAGGGAGCTAGCGAGTCTTATGAACAGTTTGTGACAGAGCTGCGTCTTCTTGTGAAAGACTGATTATGCAAACAAGGATGAGATGGTCAGGGACCGTATTGTATTTGGAATACACTCACCGCGAGTGAGAGAGAAACTTTTGAATGTTGGGTCTGAGGTAACGCTGGACAAAACTATCGACATAGCCAGATCTCACGAGCTAGCACAGGCTCAGATGAAAACAATTTCGCGCAGCATCACGTGAACAAGCAGTGCACGCAGTCAGGCAAACATCAAAGCACACCTCCGGTGCACAGAGAGCGCGTTTTAGAATGGAAAGAGACATAACTCCAAAACAGAGCGACAGACTCAAAACATGTGGATATTGTCGATACAAAGTGCATGGCGAACAAGGAAATTGCCCAGCTAAAGGCAAACAGATACTAAATCTAGTAAATGGAATCACTTTGCAAAAGTGTGCAGAGCTTACCGTGGAGAAACAGTACACACAGTGAGTGAAGATGAAATGTCAATCAAAGAGTCACGTTGATGAACTGTTTATTGATTCAGTGACACAGAAAAGTCAAATATCAGAGACAGAGCAAACCCTTGCTGTCATTGAGATAGGAACACAAGGCACAGAGCTAAAGTTCAAACTAGACACTGGTGCACAAGTAAACATTATTCCTCTGAATAAGTACCACAGCTTGACATCTGAATGCGAGCTACAGCCCACCACGTGCAGACTGACTGGTTATGGTGGTGAACAGCTCCCAGTACATTTATGTTGTTGACACTAGAGCACCTGCAGTGCTAGGTCTTAAAGCATGTTTAGACATGGACCTCATCAAGCTAGTTTTATCAGTGACAGCACCAGTAGAGACAGACAATGTAATGGAGGAGTTTGCTGATGTTTTTACAGGAATAGGATTATTCCCAGGAGAATGTACCATTCACCTTGACCCAGATGCAACCCCTGTGGTCTACCCACCGAGAAAGATTCCCCTTGCTCTCCGTGCCCGTCTGAAGAAAGAGTTGGCGAGCATGGAGCAATCTGACATAGTCACCAAGGTTACAGAACCGACTGACTGGGTAAAGACGTTAGTGGTGGTGGAGAAACCACGCACAGGCATGCTCCGAGTATGTCTCGACCCAAGAGACTTGAACAAGGCTATCAAACGCCCCCATTATCCTTTACTGACGCTAGATGTCATCACACACAAGCTAGTGGGAGCACACTACTTCAGTGTCATGGATTTTAGATCAGGCTACTGGGCTATCAAGCTGACAGAAGAGTCATCTAAGCTCACAACATTCAACACAACGTTTGGACGCTACAGGTTCCGTCGCCTGCCTTTTGGGATTATCAGCCCAAGACGAGTTTCAATGAAAGATCGACAAAGTGTACGAAGCCCTCGAGGGACTTGTGGCAATTGTGGACGACATCCTTGTCTATGGTCGAACCAAAGAGGAGCACGACCGAAACCTCCGCATGATGCTGCAAAGGTCCCGCGAGAGAGGAGTCCGGCTCAACCCCAAGAAGAGCACAGTCGGCGCTACAGAGGTCAGCTACTTCAGACATCTTCTCACAGCGACTGGAATCAAGCCAGATCCACAGAAGATCTTAGCCATAAAAGAAATGGAGCCACCAAAGAACCGTGCAGAGCTGGAAACAGTGCTTGGCATGGTCAACTACTTAGCCAAGTTCGCACCCGTGTCGAAGTATGGACTAGGTGCAGTGCTACTGCAAGAAGGAAAGTCCATCAGCTACGCTTCCAAATCTCTCACAGACTGTGAAATCAACTACGCTCAAATCGAAAAGGAGCTCTACGCCATTCTGTTCGGATGTAAACGTTTCCATCAGTACATATATGGACGACAAGTCATTGTGGAATCCGACCACAAGCCCCTTGAGTCAATTATGAGGAAACCACTAGCCGCAGCCCCGCCAAGGCTACAGAGAATGATCCTTCAACTACAAAAATACGACTTCACAATCACTCACCGTCTAGGCAAAGACATCCCTGTCGCAGACACACTCTCCAGAAAGTTTCTTACCTATAAGGACAGCAGCCTCAGTGAAGGCATGGACATGCAAGTGCACACTGTGTACAGCAACTTACCAGTTAGTGACACAAAACTGAAGGAGAAACAGAAAAGGACTCGCAACTCGCACAGCTGAGGAAGTCATACAGGATGGATGGCCTGAGGAGAGGAGAAAATGCCCTCAGAGCGTCTCAGAATTCTGGAACCATCATGATAAACTATCACAGATCAACGGAAACATTTTCAAAGGAGAGAACATAATTATTCCTACCAGTCTCAGAGAAGAGATTTTGACAAAGATCCATGCTGGACAGATGGGCATGGAAAAGTGCGAACAGAGCGCACGGGACATTTTGTTTTGGCACGGATTGTGCGAACAAATAGAGGACATTGTTGGTAAATGCGCCATATGTCTTGAACGACGCTCCTCAAACACCAAGGAGCCAATGTTACCTTACTGTATCCCAGACCGACCCTGGCAGGTCGTGGCAACGGATCTGTTCACCTGGAACAACGAGGACTACATCGTAACAGTGGACTACTACAGCAGATACTTCGAACTCTACAAGCTTCACAGCACCACATCTGCAGCCGTGATACACAATCTGAAAGCAGCCTTTGCCAGGCATGGCATTGTAGAGACTTTAATATCTGATAATGTGCCCTGTTACAAATCAAATGAGTTTGAATCCTTCACAAAAGCATGGGAGTTTACACATGTCACCACAAGCCCACATTACCCTCAAAGTAATGGCCTTGCTGAAATCTGTGCAGATTGATAAATCCCTCATGGACAAAGCAAAAGCAGACAAGAGAGACCCCTACCTCAGTCTCCTTGAATACCGCAACACTCCAGTTGACAACTTCAAATCACCAGCCCAGCTGTTGATGAGCCGCTAACTTCGCTCAATCCTTCCCAGCACCAACCAGCAGCTGCAACCTGAGGTCGTCAGCTACAAGGAAATGCATGGAAAACGTGCACAGAGACAACAACAACAAAAGCGATACTACGACAGGTCAGCTAGACCACTGCCACCACTGATCGACGGAGAGTCAGTTAGAATCCAGGAGCATGGCCTCTGGAAGCCAGCAGTCGTCATCCAGCCAGCTGACACTGAACGTTCATATCACGTCCGCACCGCAGAAGGAGCGGTGTACCGCCGCAATCGTCATCACCTACTGGACACCAAAGAACAACACACTGATGAGATGAACTGTTCCCCTGAAAGAGAACATGATGGACTAAACACACACACAGCACAACATACACCATACTTACCTGCAACACCACAAGAACTGTTGACTGACACAGAAGCATGCTCAGCATCATATCGCACAAGGTCAGGAAGAGAGGTGTTTAGACCTGTGATATGTCAATGGGTGTAGGCGGATCGCTGCCCTAAAAGAGTTCCAGACTGTAAACTTGTTATTGAAAGTTCACTTGAAATGCTTTGGTATTGTATTTGTTTGAAATATTAAGATTTTATTTCTACAGTGAAAGCTGTGTTGCTGAGAATCCCTTGTTAGAAAAGTAACAGTATGTTGGATTATTGTTTCAGAGTCTATGTTGATTCAGTTGGTGTAGTAGGCAATATAAATGGTTACTTACCTTGAGTTCAAACTACAGAGCATGTATTCAAAAGAAACCCTTAGAATTTTGTTCTAAAAGAAGGGGGATGTAATATTCATATGTGTAAACATACTGAATTGTAATTGGATGCATTTTACCGCCATATCATACTGTGCTATGATTGGTTAAGACCACCCAAATGGTTGGCGATACGTGAACATGCCAGTTATAGCTAGCTAATAAAGAGCTACGTTAAGAAATATCCTGTAGTACTGCATTTTATTATTTTGTACAAAGTGTGCAAAAAAAGAAAGGAGGCTATTTAAAGAGTGCATGGTGGGTGGAGGAATTGACCTACAAATCTATGGATATAGCAGCCTATAGCCTAATTTAATCTGTCAAACAGGTAGGCCTACCTCTTATTTCTTAAATAGGAAGAAATAGCCATCAACACAAAGTCCTCTTGTTGTTAGTCAAATGTAATTATAATGAAGATGTTGAACTAAATTATGCCTACTCGAATTTGCCTACTTTCAGAACCATGAGCTGTCCATTTCCGATTGTTTGTGGTGCAGCTGCTGCTTCAAGTTTCAGCACCACAATGTAAATGACTCGAATCTGGCTTATTGTGAGGTCA